>NC_062549.1:129589703-129924618 GCF_016906955.1 Phacochoerus africanus | reverse complement strand
TCCTTCATGTGAACTGTCCTGCTACTTCTGAACCTGTTAAATCTCCCTTTTTATAAGGTGCATGGCATTTCTGCTGTAGCCTTCTAACATGAAGTCCTGGGTTCAAACTCCAACTACCACTTACCAGCTTTCTGCCCCAAGCATGATTCGTCACTTCACTAGTCTTCAATTACTTCATTGGTATAATGGGATAGTGGAAGCTATACCATTATAATTCATTCAACATATACTTATTGAGGGGAGCAGAGAGCTAACACGGTATATTTTTATTCCACAAATATTTATTTATGTGCCAAGCAAAGCTTGCATGCCAATCCAGTGGGGAACAGACAGTAATCAATCAATCAATCAATTTCACTCAGCAATAACTGAGGACTGTGGAGAATGGGAGGAGCAGGAACCATGCAGAGCGGTGTGACAGAGTAACCAGGAAGACAACGGCACCCCGACTTTAGGTACAGGGCCCATCTAGGCTCTCTCTAGGGTGACGTTTAAGCTAGGATTTGAAGGGTGAGAAGGAACCAGTGGTTCAGGCAGAAAGGAAAGGAGCTCAATTTCAATCAGTCATGTATTCTTGGAGCGCCACCAATATGCTTAGTTTTCTGCTTGTAAATATTAGAGGTGACTATATAGCAAGATCCCTGACCTTGACCTGCTTAGAATTTTCCATATCTTTTCCTTATAAACATCTGAGAGGTCCCTAATTTGGAATCATTAATTTAAAAAAAAGTTGGGGTGGACTCTTCAGCTGCCCTGTGACATACGGAAGTTCCCAGGCCAGGGATTGACTCGGAGCCAGAGCTGTGACCTACGACGGCAGCAACGCTGGATCCTTAACCCACAGAGCTGGGCCAGGGATGGAACTGGCGCCTCCACAGAGAGGAGCCAAATCATTAACCCACTGTGCCACAGAGGGAACTCCTGAGGTGGACTCAATGCCTCCAGCTGTAAGTGCAACAGACTTTATACACGGAAGGCTTGTTGGAGGCACTCTAGTCAAAGACAGCATAAAATATTTAGTGTCACACTCTGCCATTATATTTTGGTGTCTGGTTGCCCTGAGTCCCCAGACTGAGATGTCAGTGACAATTAACCCAAGTAGAACTGTCCATGGCCCTGCTCCCAATAAACTTCATTTGAGCAAACATTCCCTACAGCAAGTGGACAGGAAATAAAGACATGATTAAGTTCCCCGAGTGAAATTGTTGACTGCAGATTCTAAGATTTTTAAAAAGCGCTCTCCTTTCCTGCACACTTTATTTTCTATGTATTTTCCCTAATCTTCCATAAGTCCTTTTGATCTAGGGACACTTGTAATAATGCTCTGGTTATATCTGCAGGTGATTAGAAAACTTTACTCACACACAGATGGATCTGAAATAGTGCTGCTGACTGATGGAGAAGATAACACTGCAAGTGCTTGTGTCAATGAAGTGAAACAAAGTGGGGCCATCATTCATTTGATTGCTCTGGGACCAAGTGCTGATCAAGCAGTCAGAGAGATGAGCACGGCAACAGGTAAAATGTGACAGATACTCTAGTTCTTTGAGAGCAGTGCAGAAGTGTACAGGGCGACAGACAACTTCTCTTGAGCTCCTGCTCTGCAGGTGCTGTGCCAGCAGCGTGGGATCAGAGTTAAACCACACTGATTTCTCTTCTCAAGGCACTCCCAGTCCAGCCGGCTGGAGAGACAGATAAAACTACTAATACGCAGCATAATCAGAAAACACTCCTTCATAACAGGAGGCGTACACAGGAGTCAGCACTCTGTGAGCAGAGGAAGCCATTAATTCTATCAGGGCTGTAGAGTCAGGGAAGATGGCGTGAGAGATGAGGTGACATTGGAGCTGGACACCGAATGAGGTGCTTCCTTTTACTGGAGGAAAGAGGGGAGGGAAACGAGCAGGTCGTGACCCAAAAGTCATGTTGGGATGAAAACACAAAGGGCACACTGATGGGCTGTGAGAGATCCCGAGACCAGAACCCAGACTGCGGGGCAAGGGGAGGGCTCAACAAGCTCAGCTGAAAACATCGTTTCGAGGTTAACTGTGGGGTAGGTATTGTCTTAGATACAGGGATGTGATGAAAACAGACTTCGTGTTTCCAGGGCTTCTTAGACACAGTTGAGAATGCATGATTTATAACGCTATGAATATCAGTTATTGCATTGACTCGAACCTCTAATGTTATCTAATACGTACTGGCTTTTTAATACTTAATTATACAAACTCCTATCATTACAAAGTAATTTTTCATAGCCACTGCAAAGTTTTGTTTCTGTTCAAAGCATCCACCTAAAAGCAGTGCTTTTGTGGATTTGTCTCTGTTGCTGACCATTTTCCCATCTCCTCATTGCCAGCTGTCGTCAGGATCCCTCCATATGAAAGCTCTTTAACCTTTCTGATTTTCTGATTCTAATCCACTGTGGCTGGAAAACCTGAAAGCTGACACTGTTAGAACTGTATCTTAAGTGAAACTGAATAATTCCCCCAAAGGGCTGTATGAAGTCTGTGAGCTTTAATAGAACTGTAATGTCTTCTTTTGTGTTCTATGATTATTTAATGATTTTCAGAATAGAAGATTTCTGTAAGTGGGGTTGAAGGTATTTTACACCTTTCTAGTTATGACTGTTTATTTATTTATTTATAACCTGCGGCATATGGAAGTTCCCAGGCTAGGAATCAAATTGGAGCTGCAGCTGCTGTTCTACACCACAGCAATGAGGGATTCGAGCCGCATCTGTGACCTGCACCACAGCTCACGGCAATGCCAGATCCTTAACCCACTGAGTGAGGCCAGGGATGGAGTCCACGTCCTCGTGGCTATTAGTCAGGTTCTCAACCCGCTAAGCCACAATGGGAACTCCCTAGTTATGACTATATAAATTAACATTTCTGAAGTCATCTTTACACCTCTCTGATTTGGGTCCATTTTTGGGGGGGTCCATTTTAATAATACATACTGAAACAAGGATTTTGCTTACCACGTTAGCTTATTAATCACTAAAATGAGAAAAATACTTATTTTCTAGAAAGCAACCCAGTTAATATATTTGCCTTTTAGGAGGAGATCATTTTTTTGCTACAGATGAAGCCGAGACCAATGGCCTCATTGATGCTTTTGGGGCTCTCACATCAGGAAACACCGATATCTCTCAGCAGTCACTTCAGGTCAGAGTTCAAAGTCCTTGGGGTTTTACTTGCATTTACCCATAACCAACAAAAATAATTGGATGATATGAGCTTTGAGTCCTATGATTTTCTTAAAGTAAGTTTTAACTAAAATTTTAAAGATCAGTCTTAGGTAGAAATTATCCTTTAGATGTGACCAAATTAACTGTAAAACGGTGATATAAGCAGTGAAATATCAGATGTATTTTTCCTTTCTCATGGGATTTAGTTAAGGGATGAAATCAAATCCTAATAATGTTAAACTTTCCACCAAAAATTGACTTTGTCCAATAATATAGAATCAAGTTTTCTATGAATGCATTAAAAAAAAAACTCATGCTTCCAAGTTCCCCAACTTTTCTGCTATATTTAAGTTAGATAAATGAAATCAATAATGTGGTTTGTAAGTAGAAGGAATGTATCTTAGAAATAAATTTTCGTGATAAATGGACTGAACAGTCATTGCCTATCTATAGGCATAAGATTTATCTTAACTCTTCAATCACTCTTTCCACTAGCTTTTTGTTTTATTCGCCCTTCTTCTCTCTATTCACCTCAACTCCTTTTCTCATCTGAGTTTCAGTAACACCACTATTTTCTGATTCTTACACTGAAAAGCTTTTAGTAAATTGATTCTTCTTTTTTATGTCCTGTGTAAAATGTCAACAGCCTATTTTTTTCAAAATATATTATTACAAAATTCTATTTCCACCTATATCCATTCCACCAAGTCGGTATCACGTGACTTTAGCCAAGACATCTGTCTTCCAACTTCCGATTCAAGTCAACTGCCTACATTAAAACTTGCCACGATCACCTGAACAAACCTAGTTTCCTCTACTCTCAGACAATGAGGAGGACTGCAGTTATAGGATGCAAGGTTAGGATAATACATGCAAACTGATTAGGGATCTGGTTTGAAGCTTCACTCTGCATTCAGATTAAACACTGCTCTGAGGTCTAGGTTGGCAGCGTGCCTAAAATAAACTGAAGGAGAATAAAGCTTATATCTGAGGGTTTCAACATGGTTGACTGAGAGAATAATGATAGAAAATTGAGTAAAACTGACAAGTAAGGAGAGATAACTGATTTTGAGGATATTATTTTGTGTTTTGTTGTAATCTTGGTAATTGAGTGAATGGTAGGATACTAAAATGGAATATTCCAAAGGAATTTTAAAATACACGAGAAGAATGGGAGATCCGTTACAAAACAGACATTTGCATGCAGAAGGTACTCAAAGTTTTGAGAATGGAAGGGTGAGGCAGAAAGTTCGGATCCACTCACATGAAATGCCTAAAGGTTCGCAAATAGAGAAATAATAAAAGGAAAGCACATTTTGAAAGGTGAACCTGGATTTATGTGTGTGGGTACCTCTTGGGAGAGAATAGTGACAAGACAGAGGCATGTTATAACAATCCGAGTGGATAGGAACTTGGATTTGGACGGTGTTGCTGGGATATAGAGGGAAGACCTCATCTCACCCTTTATTTAGTTGTTTTCCCACAGTACTATGATGAGGTTAAGCCTTCTGCCTTTCTCAAACCTTCCTGAGGAGAAGGCTAAGAATGTCATTCACATCCCAATTCGACTCTAATAATAATGCCTTGCCGACTTAAAGATACGCCCACTTAACACACGACCGAGATAGCTGTCATTACCATCAGGTTCAATGGCAGAACGCTTGTCCTACTATCAGCACTGTGCGATGTGGAAGTGGGATTGCTCCTCGTTCCTCAAGTGACACCTCTGGAGGAAGCACCTTTTTGGTCAGTGGATAAGGCTGGCTCTCCCTGCTGAAAATGTCCACAAAGACTCGAAGAACTTTCCTTTTAGCTCCTCTCAGAAAAAAAGTCCTATCTTTCACTTCTCTTTTTGATTCCAACTTTCAGAGACGTTGGTTTTCCCTCTTTCCACATTTACTGCCTAGTGCTACATGCTCTCTAACGTGTGGAAACTTACTTCAAGACTTCACATCAGGAGAATAGCCAGCCCTAAGAGCTTGTCTCATTATTTGCTGGTCCTGATTTTCTCTCTTGAGGGCCCTCCCTTACTGTGTCTCTAACAAATAGTTAAGTCACCATCGTCAAGGATTTTCTTTTCTTTTAGATCATCATGAAGATGGGCAAACTGAGAGCAGTGTGCACATGCACACACACACACACACACACACACACACACCTCTGCAAACCCTTCTCTAAGGTTGTAGCACCCACTAATGCTAAAGCCTGAAGTCTTTGCCAAGACAACTGGACAATAATAATAGGGCCATACCTCTAACTGTACAGCCCAGTCCCCTGCTCCAATGCTTTTATTATATGCCATCCTGTTCTCAGACTCTGTATTTCCACATTTTCTGACTGTCAACTGTCACATCTCGATGCCCTTTCAGAGAGACCACAAGACTAAGGTGGTATGTATGACATACTTAAGTTTGTTCTCAGGCTAGAAAGTAGGAACTATGCTAAAGAAAGAAAAAATAAAATTACTCTATTCTCCAGTCATTAATTTTTTAATATACGTAAACAGCTTGAAAGCAAAGGACTGAAACTTAACAGTAATGACTGGTTGAATGGCACTGTGATAATTGACAGCACCGTGGGAAAGGACACATTCTTTCTTGTCACATGGGCCCAACAACGTCCCGATATTTCTCTCTTGGATCCCAGTGGAACACTGATGGGAAGCTTCACAGTGGATGCCGTTTCCAAAATGGCCCATCTCAGTATTCCAGGAACTGCAAAGGTAAGCAAGCAGCTTGCTGACGTCCGTGTAAAGTGTCATATAGCTGAAAGTACATTCTTTGATATCACAAATGTGCGTGCCAATACTTGCATCATCTTCAAAACTAAGATAAAATAGAATATGCTTTCTATGTGTCATGGTCCTTAAGATTACAGGGGTAAGAAAACAAAAATAACTTATTAATTAGGAGGAAGGAAAAGAAGGGGAAAATTAGGTAGACTAAGAATAATTTTGAAGAGGCAGTGTGGTGGGTAGATAGCAACACATTCATCCCTTGGTACCACCAGATCATAGAACCTGTGGGATTTCAGGTCAAAGAGCAAGGTGAAAAACAGGGCAAACTTTTCAAAACTCATCTTTCCCAGCTGAGAGTCCACAGCGTTTGGACACCAAGCAACATGACAGTCAGGATGGCCTGTCCAGGCTGCCTCAAGTCTTATCCTTTTCCCCTCAAAGCTTCAAACTCTCAAAACCCTGTTTATTATGAAACACACTTATAAAATCTATTTTAAAGTGAGATAATGGAAACCCAGAACATAGTTTGATCTTGGATACTTAATATATTTCCCCTGAATTTTTAGGTGGGTGTTTGGACTTACAGTCTTCAAGCAAAAGCAAACCCAGAAACATTAACAATTACAGTAAATTCCCGGGCAGCAAATTCTGCTGTGCCCCCAATCACAGTGAGTGCTAAAATGAATAAAGACACAAGCAGCTTCCCCAGCCCAATGATTGTCTATGCAGAAATTCTACAAGGGTATATCCCCGTTCTCGGAGCCAATGTGACTGCTTTCATCGAATCAAATAACGGGAACATAAACGTTTTGGAACTTTTGGATAACGGCGCAGGTACCTAACAGGTTTTTCTGAATAAACCTATATTTTCATATGTTATGGGGTCCCTATGGCAGTGTGGGACAGAGGGACAGGAGCCAGAGGAATCGGTACAGATTATGGATAAACAGCAAAACAAGCAGGACATTCCATCCAGGTAACACCTACAAAATGATTTGAAGTCTCGCACATGGTAAGCACTCAATAAATGTTATTTACTGTCATTATTATTTGTCATCTAGACAAGCAACATCTGTCATCATATAGTAAGGCCCCCGTCAAGATATTGGGGGCAACATAAAGAACACTAAGTATTTGTTTCTTAGGGGCACATCATCCAGAAAGTCTGGCCAGAGAGAATGAAACACCAGCAATAGTATGGAATTAAGTGGTATAATTTGGGGCCCTGGAAGGGAGGGGGTCAAGAGTAATTTCCAACAGCTGGGAAAGTTCACATACAGTCTTGGGAACTGAGGCCCAAGGGCAGGCAGACCTGCTGTAAGAGATGGGGGGACGTCACTGGCCATCATCAAATACCAGATCTGACTGGGCGGGAACAGGACACACAGTGTTGGTCATGCTCTGTCAAAGATACTTTTTTGGGGAGTTCCCATCGGGGCTCAGCAGTTAATGAACCTGACTAGGATCCATGAGGATGCAGGTTCAACCCCTGGCCTTGCTCGGTGGGTTAAGAATCTGGCATGGCCATGAGCTGTGGTGTAGGTCTCAGATGCAGCTTGGATCCTGTGTTGCCCTGGCTGTGGTGTAGGCCAGCATCTCCAGCTCTGATTCAACCCCTAGCCTGAGAACCTCCATATGCCATGGGTGTGGCCCTAAAAGGACAAAAAAAGAGATACTTTTCCTTCAGTGGGGACCCTTTTCATCTGAATAGAGAGATGACATAATTATATTTACGTAAAGTAAGAGCTGCAAGCAAACCATTAGGCTGTGAAATGGTAAGAGCACTATAGTAACGGGCATATAAGTGGAAAAGATGAAAGTACTTATACATACACAGCTATCGGTGTGCAGGTGTGGGTAATATCATATATGCATATGTAATATCATACATATAGATGTGTATCTATAGATACAAAATGACTCTAGGAAATCAATCCAATGAGATACTGGATGGCAGAGCAAAATGGAAATATTTTCTAAAGGGTCAATCACAAAGTAGGAAGCCCAATCAAGTGGATATGCTTCTAAAGCCCATATGCTTGGCTTAGAAAATGCTTAAATTTCTCATTTTCTTTAAAATAGTAATTTATTCTTTCACTTCGGTAACAAGGTGCTGATTCTATCAAGAATGATGGCGTCTACTCAAGATATTTTACGGCTTATTCAGAAAATGGCAGATATAGCTTAAAAGTACGGGCTCTTGGAGGAGCAGGTGCTGCCACACGAAACTTAAGGCACCCATTGAATAGAGCTGCATATATACCAGGCTGGGTCGTGAATGGTGAGTAACTTATAACATCTGAAACTCAGTGATGTCCTGAGTAATTGAGAGCTGATGTGATTAAGGCTTCAAGTATTTTACAACTCAAAGTATAGCTTTTCCCATTTCTGGAATGAAGGTCTCAGTCATACTATGGTTTGCCTCCAAATTAATCTAAGCTTTAATCCAGTGCCTGGCATCTAGTAAGCATTCAGTAAATGTCAGCCATTATTATATTTGCTGGAGCCTCTTACCTATACCAATGGTAATATTACACACTCCAGAGAGACCACATCTTGTGCCATAAATCAAACCTCAGTAAATTTAAGAAAAATGAAATCTCCTGACCACAATGCTGTGAGACTAGAATTCAACTGCAAGAAGTAAAAACTGCAAAAAACACAAACAAGTGGAGACTAAGCAATATGATACTAAACAAACGATCACTGAAGAAATCAAAGAGGAAATCAAAAAATACCCACTGACAAGTTATAATGAAGATACAATGATCCAAAACCTATGGGACACAACAAAAGCAGCTTTGAGAGGTAAGTGTGTAGCAATACAATCTCACCTCAAGAAACAAGAAGAGTCCCACATAAACAACCCAACCTCACACCTAAAGCAACTAGTGAAAGAAGAACAACCAAAACTCAAAGTTAGTAGAAGGAAAGAAATCATAAAAATCAGGCAGAAATAAGTGAAATAGAGATGAAGAAAACAATAGAACATATGAATAAAATGAAAACCTAGTTTTTTGAAAAGATAAACAAAATTGATAAACCTTTAGCCGAACTCATCAAGAAAAAAAGGGAGAGGATTCAAATCAATAAAATTAGAAATTAAAAAGGAGTAATTACAACTGATACCACAGAAATACAAAGGATCATAAGAGACTACTACAAGCAACTATATGCCAATAAAATGGACAACCTAGAAGAAATGGACAAGTTCTTAGAAAGGTACAACCTTTCGAGACTGAACAGGAAGAAAGAGAAAATATAGATAAGCCAGCCACAAGTAGTAAAATTGAAAATATGATTTAAAAACTTGTTAAAAAAAAAAGTCCAGGACCTGATGGCTTCACAGTCACATTCTATCAAACATTTGGAGAAAAGTTAACACCTATCATTCTGAAATTCTTCTGAAAATTTGCAGATGAAGGAACACTCCCAAGCACATTCTGTGAGGCCACCATCACTTTGATATCAAAACCAGATAAAAACACTCCCCAAAAAGGGAAAACTATAGGCCAATGTCATTGATGAACATGGAGGCAAAATAATCAACAAAATATGAGCAAACCAAATACACCAATACATGAAAAGGATCGTACACCATGATCAAGTGGGATTTATCCCAGGGTTGAAAGGACTTCTCAATATACGCAAATCAATCAGTGTGATAAACCACATTAACAAACGGAAGAGTAAAAACTCTATGGTTATCTCAATACATGCTGAAAAAGCTTTGGACAATATTCAACATCCATTTATGATAAAAACTCTCCAGAAAGTTGGCATAGAGGGAAACTACCTGAACATAATAAAGGCCATATGACAAACCCACAGCTAACATCATTTTCAATGGTGGAAAGCTGAAAGAATTTCCTCTAAGATCAGCTGGAAGACAAGAATGTCCACTCTCACCACTTTTATTCAACATAGTTTTAGAAGTCCTAGTCACAGCAATCAGAGAAGAAAAATAAATAAAAGGAATCCAAATTGGAAAAGAAGTAAAATTGTCACTATTTGCAGATGACATGATACTATACATGGAAAACCCAAAAGAAGCTGCTAGAAAATTACTGGAGCCAATCAATGAATTAGGAAGAGTTGCAGGATACAAAATTAACACACAGAAATCTCTTGCATCTCTATATACTAACAACAAAATATCAGAGAGAGAAATTAGAGAAACAATCACATTTGCCATCACATCAAAAAGAATAAAGTACCTAGGAATAAACCTACCTAAGGAGGCAAAAGATGTATACTCTGAAAATTATGATGCTGTTGAAAGAAATCAAAGATGACACAAATGAAAAGATATTTCATGTTCTTGGACTGGAAGAATCAATATCATCAAAATAACTATACTACTCAAGGCAATCTATAGATTCAGTGCAATCCCTATCAAATTCCCAATGAATTTTTTTTACAGAACTAGAACCAAAACAAATTCAAAATTTTTACGGAAACAGAAAAGGCCCCAAATAGCCAATGTAATCTTGAGAAAGAAAAACAGAGCTGGAAGAATCTAGGCACCCTGACTTAACACTATACTACAAAGCTACAGTTATCAAAACAGTGTGATACTGGCATAAAACCAGAAATGGAATGGGTTAGAAAGACCAGAAATAAACCCAAGCACCTACAGATAACTAATCTATGACTAAGGAGGCAAGAATATACAGTGGAAAAAAGACAGTCTTTCAAAACTTGGTGCTGGGAAACTGGACAGCTCCATGTAAAGGAATAAAATTAGAACATCCTCTAACATCTTATACAAAACTGAACTCAAAATGGATTAAAGATCTAAATGTAAGGCTAGATACTATAAAACTTTTAGAGGAAAATGTAGTTAGAACACTCTTTGAGACAAACAGCAGCAATGTCTTTTTGGATCCACATCCCAGAGTAATGAAAATAAAAGCAAAAGAAACAAATGGGACCAAACAAACTTAGAACCTTTGCCCAGCAAAGGAAACCATTAACAAAATGAAAACACAACTCACAGAATGGGAAAAAAATCCTTGCAAATGAAGAAACCGACAAGGGATTAATCTCCAAAATATACAAACATCTCATACAGCTCTATGTAAAAAAAAAAAAAGCAACCCAATAAAAATGGTCAGAATATTTAAACACTTTCCTCCAAAGAAGACAGGCAGATGGCAAAAAAAAAACATAAAAAGATATTCAACATCACAAATTATTAGACAAATGCAAATCAAAACTACAATGAAGTATCACCTCACACCAGTCAGAATGGCCATCATGAAAAAGTCTACAAACAATAAATGCTGGGGAGGTTGTGGAGAGAAAGGAACTCTCTCACACTGTTGATGCAATGTAAGCTGGTGCAACCACTATGGAGAACAGTATGGAGGTTCCTTAAGAAACTAAAAATAGAACTACCATATGATCCAGGAATCCTACTTCTGGGCATCTATCTGGAGAAAACCACAATTTGAAAAGATCCACCCCCATGTCCACTGCAGCACTATTAACAATAGCCAAGACAGAGAAGCAACCTAAATATTCATCAGCATAAGAATGGATAAAGAAGATGTGATACATATGCACAATGGAATATTACTCAGCCATAAAGATGAATGAAATAATGGCATTTGCAGCAGCATGGATGGACATAGAAATTATCATACTAAGTGAAGTAAGTCAGACAAAGACAAATATAAGATCACTAATATATGGAATCTAATAGAAATGATACAGTAGAACTTACAAAACAGAAACAGACTCAAAGACTGGAGACCAAACTTATGTTTACCATAGGGAAACATGGTGAGGGAGAGACATATCAGGTGGTTGTGATTGATATATACATGATGCTATATGTAAAATAGATGGATAACAAGAAACCAGTGTATGGCACAGGGAAATTTACTCAATAATGTGTAATAACCTATATGGGAAAAGAATCTGTGAAGGAATGGATAGACGTATATTTATAACTGATTTACTTTTCTGAAATTAACACAACTTTGTGAGACAGCTACATTCCAATTTTTTTAAATAATAATAAACATCAAAAATAGATATGAGATTGGCAGACTTCTAAGCTCCCTTCTAGGTCCCAAAATTTATAAAACAAAAAACATAAAAATAGTAACGTGCCACATTTTCAGCTCAGGATGAAGGAAACAGGCTAATATGCTACATATCTAAGTACAAACCAGAGGCAGCATCTATCCTTCAGATTACATATGCTGTGAAAGATACATAAGTGAGCTAACATTGCTGGAATGTTTTTGAGTCAAAAGAAAAAAATGTGGAGAGGAAGGTGATGATAAGGGTTAAGAATGTATTTTTGTTAGCTTTCCTTTGTCTTGTCCCTTGTGACTTTTAGGGGCTTTCTGTTGGAAGTTGGAGTAGAACCCAAAGTATGTCCCTTAACTCTTGTAACAGGAAAGAAATGAGGAACCTGGCCCAAGTGGTTGAGGGAAGCAGAAGCAATTTCCCCAGCTTTCTTCCCAGCTCGGAGATAACTTGAGAAATAAAGCAATTCCTTTATTTTTAAGACATATATTGAATTGTATAAAAATATTCACATTCAGTGCAGCCTTAGTTCCAAAGCAATTCATTATCCAGTTCTACCCTACAGTACCCGGACCAGGATGCTAAAGAAAGAATTGCATGCTTATGACCTTGTCACCAAAATTAGTAACATGTGACTGTGTATATGGGGAAAAAAAGGGAAATATGTGGGCTAGGAAATACAATTCGTTGAGTTCTGAAAATACTAGTACAGATTTGCCCATTAAATACCAGGAATTGTTCATGCAGGGACAATTGAAGAGAATCCACCAAGACCTGAAATTGATGAAAACACTCAGACAAATTTGGAGAGTTTCACCAGAACAGCAATAGGAGGTGCATTTGTGGTTTCAAATGTTCCAAGTGGCCCCTTGCCTGACCTCTACCCACCGAGTCAAATCACAGACCTGGAGGCCACCTCAGATGAGGATGAGATCAGGATAACGTGGACGGCACCGGGAGACGATTTTGATGTTGGAACAGGTAAGGATGAGAGGTCACAAGGTGTTGATTAAATGAAAGTTGCTCGTTGCAAAAGCAAGGGTGTGAGAGCGTGTGAGAGGAAAACAATGTACAATGAATAGCTTATAAAAGTATTAATTTTATAATCTCGTTTTGAATCATCAAATATGACACATTTTTCCTGATACCACTTTTCATACAAAGAAGGGATCATTTGGCAGAGTTTAAAAATCAGAATCCAGTATTTATAGAAACATAAATAAGGCTCTGGATATGATTATAAGCTTGACATAACTAAATATTTTTGAGGAGAAATAATAAAAAGAAATTTAATATGGTACGCTCTAGTTTCTAAGCTACATGTAACTTTTTTCTTTCTTAGCTGAACAGTATATCATAAGAATAAGTGGAAGTCTCTTGGATCTAAGGGATAATTTTGACGACGCTCTGCAAATAAACACTTCTGATCTGTTACCAAGCGAGGCCAACACCAAGGAAAGCTTTGCATTCAAACCAGGAAATCTCTCAGAAGAAAATGCAACCCACATATTCATTGCCATTCAAAGTGTGGATAAGAGCAACTTGACATCGAAAGTATCCAACATTGCACAAGTAGCTCTGTTTACTCCCGAAGCAGATTACACTCCTGACGACAGTCATCCAGATCCTGGTCCTGATAACCCTAAATCCGGAGTCAGCATCTCTACCTTGGTGCTGATAGTGGTTGGCTCTGTAGTAATTGTGAGCCTGATTTTAAGTGTCACCATCTGCGTCTTAAACAAGAATAGAAATACGAGAAGACCTAGAACAGGGTTTTAAAAAACATCAACAACAAAAGTAGAGGATGTTTCTGGATTTTAAAATTTATGATATATATATGATCATGAACTCATGCAAATAATTTTAAGAGTTTCAGAAGGGTTACTTTGATTAAATATAAAATTCAGGGCTATCTGAAAAATTGTGACTCGATATTAAATAATTGTATTTATTCACTGTTTTATCACAAAAAGGGATAAATAAAATATCCTTTTTCATATTCATACTTGGTCATGTATATTATCTGACACAAAAGTTCTCTATAAAAATTCAAATTTCATCAAGAAGTTAAAACTGTTGGAGTGGTCAAAACACAAGTGTAAGAAGGCAAACAAGCAATATCTGAGGGACAATGAATTTGGTCTTAGTGCTTTTAGATTTAAATCGACTTTACTATATATTCGCCAAAGGTCTTCGGTTATATAGTACTACATAGAAATAAATAAGGACATGTTTACTGCACTTCCTTGATATGGAAGACAGTGTTAAGGAAGCTAAGGAAGAGGAAATACATGGGAGACCCTCACATCCAGGAATGCTGGTTTACTCCCGTATAATTCACTAGAAATGAGCAGCACAGTAGAGCACCTGGAACTGTGCTATTGAGGCAGAAGGTCCATCAGCACAATTAGTTCCTCTAGTGGCCTGGCACCTGTTCAGGCAATGCTAAGAGCTATGCATGTACAGGTGAACAGGGAGAAAATGTAGGGAAAGGGTAACTGTAGGACAGCTGGCCTTTTACTCGGAGGGGAATAAAAGCTTGAAATCCTATGATGGTGACAGAAATAATATACACAAGCCAGACTTTCCCTGTGTCCTTCCCACCCACCAGGCCCACAGCTCTGGGGGCAAAGCCTACCAGGCAAGTTAGTACCCTCCCGGATGCTCTGGTACAACAGCTATGCCCAGGTGGGTCTCGGCTGTAGGCTCTCCCCTTCTAGGTCAGGCCTTGGTTCAGATCTGTTTCTAGGACCTAATCAAGTAGCTAATTGTGAATTAGTAAGAATCAGAAAAACAAATGAGTGGCCACCATTGTTGTATTCTGAACAAGCTACAAAATTTATAGGACTCAGGGCTAAATGAAAATGAGCAGCCTCTGTTCAAAAAGTAATGAGGGTTTCAAGATGGCAGCAGCAAAGCACTGAAGTTCCAGGACCTTCTGTGCATGGAGAACTGTGCAACTGTACAAAGTTCAAGCCCACAAAGCTAACTCTGGCCATAGTCCAGGATAAACTAGGGATCGCACCTGCTGCGTAAAGGCTCTGCGTGGGATTTCCGCTACAGCCCAAAGGCATCATTCATGATCTAATAGTTGATCGAGTTATCACAAACATATCAGAGCTTCTGGCCCATCCCCATGAGGAACTGCAGGCATGTGGCATTGTGCCCACCTACCCACTTAAACCCCTATCTTGTAAGCCTTTGACACTGTGTATTTACTGATTCAGTCATAAAGCCAAATGAAAACAACTTAAGATACTATTCTTACCAATTTCCACATGATATACATAGTTTTGCTATTGAAGAAGAGGAACTGCCCAAGGGGGGAAAAAAAACAGAAAGAGCTTCTCAATACAAATGAGAAAACTCAAATGTGTGAGATTGAGAAAAGAAGAGTGATTCAAGAAGGAGCAGTCAACAGTTTCTGATTAGTGCTGAAAAGTGACCAATGAATAACACAGTTATCAGTGACCTTAACAACAGAAAACCTGATAAAGAAAAAGTGTAGAGTGAAGAAATAGAGAAATTGTGTGTAAACAATTCTTTCAAGAATCTCGACTTTGAATAGAGTGTAGAGAAGGAGTAGAAATTGTGGAAAGTAATATGTTGGCAAAAGAGGTTTAATTTGTAATACAATTGTAAAGCTTTGTAAATATCACTAAAAATATTATAATAACTTTAACCTATATATGCTGAATTAATAAACATAAAAACTTTAAAACAGTTCTTTGTAATTAGGCGTTGGTATAATAGCAACAGAAGTTACACCTTATTTTTCTCATTTGTAAAAGTGGTATACTAATACCAACCCCTAAGGGCTGTGTAAATCCCATTATATAATGGCAGGTCCTTGGCCTCATTCCTGCACATACTTAATGCTCAATTCATAGCAGAATTCATGCTGAGAAGCTTTGTACTGTTGTACCCCAAATTTAGGGATCTTAGCACTAAGGGCCACCAGTCCATCAGTCAGTCAAAATATTAAGCCCCTACTATTTACCAATGCTTTGCAGCTAAGTGTTGTGGATAGAATGGTAAATGAAAATACTACTCTATTTCATTCTTTTTTAAGGCTGAGTAATATTCCTTTCTATGTGTGTACCATCTCTTTATCCATTTTTCTGTCAATAGATATTGAGAGTGCTTCCATGTCTTGGCTATTGTAAATAGGGCTTTAATGAACATTGGGGTGCATGTATCTTTTCAAATTATGGTTTCCTCCAGATAGATGCGCAGGAGTGAGATTGTTTTCCATAGTGGCTGTATCAATTTACATTCCCACAAACAGTGTAGGAAGCTTCCCTTTTTTCCATACCCTCTCCAGCATTTACTATTTGTGTACTTTTTAATTATGGCCATTCTGATGGTGTGCAGTGGTACTTCATTATAGTTTTGATTTGCATTTCTCTAATAATCAGCAATATTGAGCATATTTTCATGGGCTTCTTGACCATCTGTGTCTTCTTTGGAGAAATGTCTATTTGGATCTCTTGCCCATTGTTTAATTGAGTCGTTTTGTCAATATAAAGCTGTGTAAGATGTTTGTATATTTTGGACACTAATTCCTTGTCAGTTGCTTCATTTGCATTTTTTCCTATTCTGTGGTTTTATGGTTTTTAAAAAAATGGTTTCCTTTGCTTTGCAAAGGTTTTTAACCCTTTAATCAGGTCCCATTTGCTTATTTTTGCTTTTATTCTCATTATTCAGGGAGGTGGGTCCAAAAAGACATTGCTGCAATTTATGTCAAAGAGTATTTATATTATACATATGTTTTCCTCTAGTTTTATAGTATCCAGCCTTATATTTATATCTTTAATCTATTTTGAATTTGTTTTTGTATATGGTGTTAGAGAGTGTTCTAATTTCATTCTTTTACATGTAGCTGTCCATTTTTCCCAGCACCACTTATTGAACAGACTGTCTTTCCTCCATTGTATATTCCCACCTCCTTTGTCATAGATTAGTTTATGGGTTTATTTCTGGTCTTTCTAACCTGTTCCATTGATCTATATTTCTGTTTTTGTGCCAGTACCATACTGTTTTGATACCTGTAGCTTTGTAATACAGTTGTAAGTCAGGGATCCTCATTCCTCCAGCTCTGTTTTTCTTTCTTAGGATTGCTTTAGCTATTTGGGGGTCTTTTGTATTTCCATACAAATTTTGAAAACTTTTGGGTTCTAGTTCTGTAAAACTGCCATTGGTAATTTGATAGGGATTGCATTGAATCTGGAAATTGCTTTGAGTAGTATAGCCATTTTGAGAATATTGATTCTTCCAATTCAAGAACATGATATATCTTTCCAACTATTTGTGTCATCTTTGATTTCTTTCATTAGCATCTCACAGTTTTTAGAATACAGGTCTCATACTAAGGAAGTACGTCAGGAGAAAGACAAATACCATATGATATCACTTGTATGTGGAATTTTAGAAATTACAAAAATTAACCTATATACAAAACAGAAACACAGAGTTCCCATCATGGCTCAGTGGTTAACAAATCTGACTAGGAACCATGACGTTGTGGGTTAGATCCCTGGCCTTGCTCAGTGGGTTAAGGATCTGGCGTTGCCATGAGCTGTGGTGTAGGTTGCAGACATGGCTAGGATCCCGTGTTGTTGTGGTTCTGGTGCAGGCTGGTGGCTACAGCTATGATTGGACCCCTAGCCTGGGAAACTCCATATGCTATGGGAGCATCCCAAGAAATGGCAAAAAGACCAAACCAAAACAAAACAAAAAAAACAGAAACAGACTCACAGTCTTTGAAAACAAATATATGGTTACCAAATGGGAAGGGTTAAGGGGTGGGGAGGAATGGATTGGGGGTTTGGGAACGGCAGACACACTTTAATATGTGGAATGTAAGATCAGCAAGGACCTTCTGTATAGCACAGGGAAATCTACTCAATGTTCTGTGATAACCTACATGCAAATGGATATGGATATATATGTGCATGGCTGAACACTTTGCTGTATAGAAGAAATTAACACAACATTGTAAATACTTCAATAAAATTAAATTTTAAAAAATTTTAAAAAGAAAATATGAATAGAGAACCCAGAAATAAACCCTGACATCTATGGTCAACTAATCTTTGACAAAGGAGGCAAGAACATAAAATGGGAAAAAGAAAGTCTATTCAGCAAGAATTGCTGGGAAACTGGACAGCTTCATGCAAATCAATGAAATTTGAACACACCCTCACACCATGCACAAAAATAAACTCAAAATGCTTAAAGAGTTAAATATAAGACAAGACACCATCAAACTTCTGGAAGAGAACATAGGCAAAACATTGTGACATCAACCTTACAAATGTGTTCTCAGGTCAGTCTCCCAAAGCAACAGAAATAAAAGCAGCAATAAACCAATGGGACCTAATCAAACTGAAAAGCTTTTGCACAGCAAAATTAACCAAAAAGAAAACAAAAAGACAACTTACAGAATGGGAGAAAATAGTTTCAAATGATGCAACCGACAAGGGCTTAATCTCTAGAATGTACAAGCAACTTATACAACTCAATAGAAAAAAGCCAACAACCCAATGGAAAAATGGGCAAAAGACCTGAATAGACATTCCTCCAAGAAAGATATACAGATGGCCAACAAACACATGCAAAAATGCTCAACATCCCTGATTATTAGAGAAATGAAAATCAAAACTACCATGAGATAACCACCTCACACCAGTCAGAATGGCCATCATTAATAAGTCCACAAATAACAAGTGCTGGAGGGGGTGTGGAGAAAAGGGAACCCTCCTGCACTATTAGTGGGAATGTAAGGTGGTACAGCCACTATGGAGAACAGTATGAAGGTACCTTAGAAATCTATACATAGAACTACCATATGATCCAGCAATCCCACTCTTGGGCATATATCCGGACAAAACTTTCCTTAAGAAAGACACATGCACCCACATGTTCATTGCAGCTCTACTCACAATAGCCAAGAGCTGGAAACAACCTAAATGTCCATCAACAGATGATTGGATTAGGAAGATGTGGTATATATTCACAATGGAATACTAATCAGCCATAAAAAAGAATGACATAGTGCCACTTGCAGCAACATGGATGGAACTAGAGACTCTCGTACTGAGTGAAGTAAGTCAGAAAGAGAAAGACAAATACCATATGATATCACTCATATCTGGTATCTAATATACAGCACAAATGAACCTTTCCACAGAAAAGAAAATCATGGACTTGGAGAATAGAATTGTGGTTGCCTGGGGGAGGCAGAGGGAGTGGGAGGGATTGGGAGCTTGGGGTTAATGGATGCAAACTATTGCTCTTGGAATAGATTTACAATGAGATCCTGCTGTGTAGCACTGAGAACTATTATGTCTAGATACTTACACTGCAGCACAACAATGGGAGAAGAAATTATGTATACATGTATGTGTAACTGGGGCCCATGTTATACAGTGGGAAAAAAAAGAAAAGGAAAGTGAAAAAAAATTAAAAAAGAAAAAGAAAAAATAAAATACTAAGTCGTCATGGAGGTTAGATTCTAAAAGAAAGACTGATATTAAATAAATCACAAGATATAAAGAATTACAAGTTATCAAAGTGGTCTGAAGTGTCATTCAATAATCGTAACTCCCATGATACTCACTAACCCCTTACACAAATAAAATTCCAACCATCTACAACACTGACCTTCCATTCACATCTAGATTTCCCAAGAGCACAAGCTTATGCCTTCAGTGTGACCTTTACTGTTAGAAAGAAAAGGTAGCATTTACTACCCACCAGGATATAATTTTCCTAAAATCAATCTTGCAGGCCCAAATCTGAGAAGAAAGGGTAACTTGCACAGCAGGATCCAAGCCTAGAATGTTGCACGCCACATCTCCTTATAGCTGGCAAGGTGTACTAGGTCAGCCAAAGCTGCCCATCCACCAATTCTACTACCGTTAACTACCCCCAATACAAGAAGGCCAGGAGAGAGAAAAGAGTTGGCCTTTTGAGGAGTACAGTGTTTTGTTTAATAAATGCAAATCTCAGGAAGCCCCGTAAGCCAGGAGATGTAAACCTCTCACAGCAGCACTGTGGAACCCCTGATGGGCAGAGTTCCTGACGCTGCCAAAATGGAAGAAATGATCAGGGAGAGATCTGAACACAGATTTGCAGCATGACCACCTTCATGCACTAAGGATTTCATGCATGGGTGATACATCAAGAAGTGAAGAGTTTCTCACTGACTGAGTAGAATTGTAGAAGGTGACAGCTTGGGATCTCTCATGCCGAGAGAGCTGTAGAGGGGAAAGCTGTAGAGAGGAGAGCTGTAGAGAGGAGAGCTGTACAGAGGAGAGCTGTACAGAGGAGAGCTGTAGAGAAGAGAGCTGTAGAGGAGAGAGCTGTAGAGAGGAGAGAGCTGTAGAGAGGACAGCTGTAGAGGAGAGAGCTGTAGAGAGGAGAGCTTTAGAGAGAAGACCTCTAGAGAGGATGGCTGTAGAGAGGAGAGAGCTGTAGAGAGGACAGTTGTAGAGAGGAGAGCTGTAGAGAGGAGAGCTCTAGAGAGGACAGGTGTAGAGAGGAGAGAGCTGTAGAGGAGAGAGCTGTAGAGAGGACAGCTGTAGAGGAGAGAGCTGTAGAGCAGAGAGCTGTAGAGGGGACAGCTGTAGAGAGGACAGCTGCAGAGAGGAGAGCTGTAGAGAGGAGAGAGATGTAGAGAGGACAGCTGTAAAGGAGAGAGCTGTAGAGAGGACAGCTGTAGAGGAGAGAGCTGTAGAGAAGAGAGCTGTAGAGAGGAGAGAGCTGTAGAGAGGAGAGCTGTAGAGAGGAGAGCTGTAGAGAGGACAGCTGTAGAGAGGAGAGCTGTAGAGAGCAGATCTGTACAGAGGAGAGAGCTGTAGAGGAGAGAGCTGTAGAGAGGAGAGCTGTAGAGAGGAGAGAGCTGTAGAGAGGACAGCTGTAGAGAGGAGAGCTGTAGGGAGGAGAGAGCTGTAGAGAGGAGAGCTGTAGAGAGGACAGCTGTAGAGAGCAGATCTGTACAGAGGAGAGAGCTGTAGAGAAGAGAGCTGTAGAGAGGAGAGAGCTGTAGAGAGGACAGCTGTAGAGAGGAGAGCTGTAGGGAGGAGAGAGCTGTAGAGAGGAGAGCTGTAGGGAGGAGAGAGCTGTAGAGAGGAGAGCAGTAGAGAGGAGAGAGCTGTAGAGAGGAGAGCTGTGAGGAGAGAGCTGTAGAGAGTAGAGAGCTGTAGAGAGGAGAGCTGTGAGGAGACAGCTGTAGAGAGTAGAGAGCTGTAGAGAGGAGAGCTGTAAAGGAGAGAGCTGTAGAGGAGAGAATTCTAGAGAGGAGAACTGTAGAGAGGAGAGCTGTAGAGAGGAGAGCTGTAGAGGAGAGAGCTGTAGAGCAGAGAGCTGTAGAGGGGACAGCTGTAGAGAGGAGAGCTGTAGAGGAGAGAGATTTAGAGAGGACAGCTGCAGAAAGGAGAGCTGTAGAGAGGACAGCTGTAGAGGAGACAGCTGTAGAGGGGAGAGCTGTAGAGAGGACAGCTGTAGAGAGGAGAGCTGTAGAGAGGACAGCCTAGAGGAGAGAGATTTAGAGAGGAGAGCTGTAGAGAGGAGAGAGCTGTAGAGGAGACAGCTGTAGAGAAGAGAGCTGTAGAGAGGAGAGCTGTAGAGGAGAGAGCTGTAGAGAGGACAGCTGTAGAGAGGAGAGAGATGTAGAGAGGAGAGCTGTAGAGAGGAGAACCTCGTAGTACCCTTCTTAGAACCTGGTTGAGAACAACTCTGGGACACCTATCACCAGTGAAACCTGAAACCACCTGATGTCAGATGGTCTCATGAGGAGACACTGGCCTCTCCTGTTCCTCCTCACCAAGACTCAGGCAGGATACTTCTGGAAAAGGGAGAAGACACTAATATCAGCGGCATAAGTCTGGTTTGACTTAGAGGAAGGGAAAGAGGAAAGCAGCAGCTCAAGTAAAAACACATATCTTGAAATGAATACGATTGGGTCTTAACCATCAAACCAAACGGAACCCCCAAACTGACAATACTTCTGGAATTTGACTGTCATGTCAGTAAGAGAAATTTCTAACCAGTGAGACAGGGGAACTCGACAGCATACAGCGCATCCTAAGTACTGAAAAACATTATTTTCCATGCTTATGTTCCAAAGAGATAACACTGTTCAATACATTGACTTCATCGTCATCACATTCACAGTATTGTTGCACGAACCTACGGTGACAAACCGACTGGTGACAAATCGACTGGTGACAAACCAGACCCATTCCCTAGACCCCAAACTCTCACCATCTTCCCACTTCCTTCCGTTCTGTGGCGGACACTCGTGTCCACTTCCCCATCAGCCACCTGCCTCTGCAAGAAGAGGCCCTTCATCCCCAGGCAGCCCTCCCATCATCACCCGCCACTTCTGGGGCCCAGCATGGCTTCTTTCCTTGGACTGGCCCCACTGCCCTCCATTTCTGTCTTCGGCTTCCATGTAATTCTTCTCAAGGACTACCACATATCCAACCCCAAAGAGATCCATTTAAACCATGTCTTATATTAATGGCACCCCTGGAGTTCCACAAAACCCAGGCTGTGTCCTCATGTGATGGACCTGACCACTACATAGGAATGCTCATGAAAAAAATATATACCTTTACAAAAGGCGGTAAATGCAACATGAAGTGGTCCTACTGCCTTCGCACCTATAACACCCCATTACACGTCTACTCAAGTAACACTTACTGCAAAATAATTATTTGAATTATGATCTTGGTGCCCTGTTTTCTTTAATAATTTATATGATGACCCGCACATTAGTTCTTGGTATGTTTGACCTCAAGGAATGTATGCAAAGTGCTACACGCTATGTATCCTGTCACCTGACCCCACATGGTACAGGAGATAAGGGGGTGACTTTTCCACAAAACTGTGGTAAAGCCATATGAGAAACTGAAAAGCAGCAATCTGGTGATATGGAAGCAGAGCCATCACTCACTCCATGATTTGAATATCTGCTTGGACCTGGGAGTAGCAAAAAATCATATTCCTGTGCTTTCCTACAAGCGTGTATCCATGCGGTTTCTCAAATATATCTGGGCCCTTGATCGAAATTTCTTCCTAGAAATAAAACAGGGCACTCCAGAGTCCACAGTCTAATGTCAGGGCATAATGCCATCAGAGAAAAGCCTGCTATTGAATGCCCACTGCATCTCCAACCTCTGCCCCATCATCATCATCTCTCTCTCTCTCTCTCTCTCTCTCTCTCTCTCTCTCACACACACACACACACACACACACTCAAAGACAACTTGGAAAGTGTGGGTTGGTTGGAGAGCTGTTTGGATACGTATTTGTCAATTTTTGATAAGGAAATGAAGTAATTCTATGAAACTGAAATATGATCTGCACTCATAGCTCCTTCAGAACTTCTAATCTCAGAAAAAGAAAATACCTCACAATCCAGTCATTCAAATCGGGGACCCGGAAGCCATCCCTGACCCTCCGATTCCCTCAAACTTTGTGTCCTGTCACTGGCATCGCCCTGCCTGTGTCTCTCCTCAGCCCCCCTTCAGGGATGCAGCCTCAGTTCCGTATCCTGGAAAAACATGGTCCCTACCTGGTCTCTGGGTCTTCATTCTACTCCCTCCAAGCATCTACCACATTGCCCCCAAAGTAACAAGCAAAACTAAAATACCTCTTAAATTGGTTTAAAAATACAGTCTAGGTGTTCCCATTGTGGCTCAGCAGGTTAAGAACCTGACATAATGTCCATGAGGATGTGGGTTTGATCCCTGGCCTCACTCAGTGGGTTAAGGATCTGGTGTTGCCATGAGCTGTGGTGTAGGTCACAGGCACGGCTCGGATCACGCATCCCTATGGCTGTGGCGTAGGCTGGCAGTTGCAGCTCCAATTTGACCCCTAGCCTGGGAACTGCCATATACCACAGCTGTGGCCATAAAAAGAAAAAAAAAAATCTAAGTGCCACAAAGGCAGAGAGAATGACTGTTTGTACATCACTTTTTCCAGGCACCAAGTATCTGTCAGAAGAATGAGTGCCAGGCTCACCACCATGGGGCCCTCGCCTCCACGTCCCTACCTCTTACTGCACCGCCCCCCCGCCCCCCCCCCGATTGCACTCCTTTAATCAGTCAGATGTTCAGCTCTCTAAAAGTTCACACAGTTTTACGTGTCTAGGTCTTTATCAGGAACAGCATCCTCCCCGCATCCTTCCCCACGTCTAATCCTACACCTTCGGGATCCCTTCTCTGCCTTCTGACCACACGCCCCTCTTTGAAAATCCCACCCCCGCTGCCTTCCCCTGCTGCCTCCCCCTCTCTCTGGCAGAAGAGAGCACTCCTCCTTTTGTGTCCCATTCTCCTCTCTCCATACAGAATCTAACTCCCAAGTGCACTCACTTACACACCGGACACAGCCTCCCTAACACCCCTCAACTATACAGTGAGCTCTTTGGGGAACAGGACAGCATCCTGGGAGGAGAGAATGAAAGAGGAGAGGGGACGGATGAGTGCTGAGTATCTGAAAACACGACACGTACAGAAACGCTTCCACTCCCTTTCCTTACCCCTTACAACCAGTCACCAAATCCTGTCAATTCTAATCATCTCAAAAAGCCCTCCACCTGTCTCTACCCTTGGTTCAGGCCCCCAGCATCTCTCCCCTGAGTCCCTGGTAACTCTTGGCAAACAGAGCCGCTGGGAACCACCGTGCATGCTGTGTCCAGCCCGACAGCACCCAGCCTTGTCAGGGGCAAGGAGAGTGGGGTGAGGCATGGTCCAAACTGGCTCCAAGATTAAGGTGGAGGGACACTACTTGGTCATTTGTCTTCCCAAAGGGGATATGTTTTTCTAACTCACAAGTTGTTTTTCTAATTCACACAATACATGTGCTGGCAACACAGCCCTGTTTCAACCACCCTTCACCCTGCAGCCAGTCTTTCTAAAGCACAGATCTGATCCTGTCACTGGCCACTTCGAACCTTCTGGTGACTCTCCTTTGCACTTGGCGTGAAGTGCAAGCCCTGTGATGTGACGGATTGTGTCTTTCATGTCCCACTTCTGGCTTTACCTCTCCAGTCTCAGGTCTTGCACCTTCTCACTCACGCGTCGTGTGTGCAGGGCCCCTTCCACACGCTCTCAACACATCCCAGGACCTCTCGCGCCCAGGCTGCGAGGTGCTTTCTCTTCCCATCTCACCCCACCACGTTCACGTTCTTCAGTCACACGGGTGACCGGGAGCTTCTTCAGTCTGAGAGTGTGTGTCACTTGCCAGGAAGCATTCCCTAATCCTCCAGGCCCCTCCTGACGGGGTTACGCCTCCCCCCATCACCTCACGCCTACCCTCTGCAGTAACACTGAACCTCTGTGTTTTAACTGACAATTCACGCGTTCCAAGTTTCCTCTAGATGGTGAGCTTCTTAAGGGCAAGAGACAATCTCTCGTCATCAGGATATCCCCAATGTCTATCGCTATGCTCAATAAATCAATATTTGGTAACAGAAAGCATGAAATCTGTCTCCCCCGGAGCATCAGTTGTGACTGATCAATCCCAGAGCTGACAAGAGGAGACAGAGGGAACCAGTAACAACTTTCATGCATGGCTTTACACTATAGGAATATAATATTATATCTCTAGATAAAGATACTGAGCCTCACCCCATCTAATTGAGGAAAAAGACCTTGAACTATATCCCCAATGTTACTGCAGGAATAACTGACTCACAGTATATGCTTCATTCATCCTTTAACTACACTTCAAACTTTAGGATGATTTAAATTTTTATGAATTTTCTTCTCCCTAATTTACTTCTCTAGTCTCATTTTCTATATTTGAGCCTGTTAACACCTTCCCAGCATTTTACAATAGCTCTTCAAAACAGTTTCAAAGACATGAAGGCCAGATTCATTGAAAAGCAGCTAAAAACTTATTTTACACTGGAGAAATGCCATGTTTTCTAACGACTCTGCATCAGCCAGTCACTCTCCCTGAATTCCAACGTAAAGAGCAGAAATGACCTACCTTCCTGAATCAGCAAAATTGAACGATAGACTGTTTATCACTGATTTTCCCTTACTAGAATATACACAAAACAAGAGCAGTCTGTTCTGTTTATTTCACATAGTGATTTCTCAGGAAATAGTTATTGAATGAATAGCTGGTGAAGAGACAAGGGACAAATGAACTGGCTATTTTGACATTCCCCTCTATGGTAAAATAAAATCAAACCAAAGAAGGTTATTTAAAATATGTTATATTAAAGAATATATTGTTTATATTCTTACTCTTTTTATTCTATAAGCTTGGGTCGGTCATCTGCTAGATACAGGTTCAAAAACCAAGCATATCTGAGTAACCAGCACTAATATCAAGAAAAAAAAATGAGTCGGGATCAAGATGGTTGGGAGTAAGATGTGGAGCCCACCTTCCCCCACAAAACACATCAAAAAAATTCACATGTAGAACGGTTTGCACAGAATATCTACGGAACACTGGCAGAAGACCTCAGAACCTCTGAAAGGGCAAGAAACCCTTCAAATAACTGAGTAGAACAAAAGGAAAAAAGAGAGAGAGAGACGGGAAGGGAAGGGAAGAGGAGAGGAGAGAAGGGAAAAAGAGGAATTAGGACGGGACCAGCACCCCTGCGAGAGAACTATGAAAGAGGAAAGGAATCCACAACCTGGGAGGCCACCTAACTGACAGGAAAGATCAGCCAGGACAAAGAGGGAGCCTCGAAGCCTTGGGGGAAATTGCAGCACCCAACTGAGGAGGACAAAGCAGAGAGAGCTACACAGACCATCGGTACCACACCCAGGACACCACAGCCAGAGACACGCAGACAGGGGTGAGCTAAGGAGGTCAGTTCCAGGGAGAGGACTAGGGTTGGCAGTGTGGAAACAGCCTAAGGGGGAGAGATGGGATTAAGATGGCATAATAGAAGGACTGGAGCTCAACTTCTCTCCTAAAGACAACAAAATTCACAACTAAAGGCTGAGCATTCTTCAACCAAATGGACCAGAAACCTTAAAAAAGACATCTGACTCCAGAGGAAAAAGAAGAGGCCACATCAAGAGGTAGGAGGGGTGATTTCATGATATAAACAACCCCATACCTCCTGGGTGGGAAGCCCCACAGACTGGAAACTAACTGGTTCACAGAGACTCACCTACAGGAGTGAGAGTTCTGAGCCCCACAGCAAACTCCCAAGTGTGGGGATCTGGCCCTGGGAGAAAGAGCCCCTGGAGCATCTGGCATTGAAGGCCAGTGGGGCTTGTGTGCAGAAGCTCAACGGGACTGGGGGAAATGGAGACCCCATTCTTAAAAGGCGCACACGGATTTTCATGTGCACTGGGTCCCAGGGCAAAGCAAAGTCTCCAAGGGAATCTGGGTTGAAACTGACTGCAGTTCTTGGAGGACATCCTGGGAAAACAGGGATGAATGTGGCTTGTTGCGAGGAAAGGACATTGAAAGCAAAGCTCTCAGGAATATTCAGCAGCAGTGCCTTTCTCTGGAGGTGGCCATTTGGGAAAATCTGGCCCCACCCAGGAGTCAGGGCTGAGAAGCCCCAGGGCAAACAACAATCCAGGTGGGATCGCAGCCCACCCCTCAGTAAACAGGCTGCCTACAGACCCCTCAGGCACACAGCCACCTCCAATCCCATCCAGATACAAAGCCCCATCCACCAGAGGGATTAGAATCAGCTCCACCTACCAGTGGGCAGGCATCAGCCCCTCCCATCAGGAAGCCTACACCAAGCCTCCATACTGACTTCAGCCACAAGGGGGGCAGACACCAGAATTAAGAGAGGCTACAATTCTATTGTCTGTAAAAAGGTCACCACACCAAAAACCTACAAAAATGAAAAGACAGAGAACTATAACTCAGATGAGGGAGAAAGGAAAAACCCCAGAAAATCAGATAAGCGATGAGGAGATTCTCAGCCTCCAGGAAAAGACTTTAGACTGTTGATGCTGAAGATGATGCAAGACATTGCAAATAAACTGGAGGCAAAGATGGATAACTTACAGGAAACACTGACCAAAGAGATACAAGATATAAAACTTAAACAAGAAGAGATGCAAAATACAATAACTGAAATAAAAAACTCACTAGAAGCAGCTAACAGCAGAATACAGGAGGCAGAAGAACGAATAAGCGAGGTGGAGGACAGATAAGTGGAAATTACAGATGCAGAACAGAAAAGAGAAAAAAGATTGGAAACAAATGAAGAGAGTCTCAGAGAACTCTGGGACAACGTGAAATGCACCAACATCTGTATTATAGGGGTGCCAGAAGGAGAAGAGAGAGAGAAGGAGACAGAAAAAATATTCCAAGAGATAATAGCCAAAAAATTCCCTAACATGGGAAAGGAACCACTCACTCAAATCCAGGAAGCACAACGAGTACCATATAAATAAACCCAAGGAGGAATACACTGAGACACATATTAATCAAACTGACCAAAATTAAAGACAAAGAGAAAATCTTGAAAGCAGTTAGGGAAAAGAAACAAATAACATACAAGGGAACCCCAATAAGGTCATTGGCAGATTTTTCAGCAGAAACTCTGCAGTCCAGAAGGGAGTGGCATGATATACTTAACGTGATGAAAGGAAAAAACCTCCAACCAAGATTACTTTACCCAGCAAGGCTCTCATTCAGATTTTTTTTTTTGTCTTTTTGCCTTTTCTTGAGAAGCTCCCATGGCATATGGACGTTCCCAGGCTAGGGGTCTAATCAGAGCTGTAGCCGCCGCCCTAGGCCAGAGCCACAGGCAGCATGGGATCCAAGCTGCATCTTCGACCCACACCACAGCTCACAGCAATGCCAGATCCTTAACCCACTGATCAAGGCCAGGGATCGAACCCACAACCTCATGGTTCCTAGTCAGATTCACTAACCACTGAGCCACTACGGGAACTCCCTCTCATTCAGATTTGACGGCGAAATCAAAACCTTCACAGATAAGCAAAAGCTGAGAGAATTCAGCAACATTAAACCAGCCTTACAACAAATACTAAAGGAACTTCTCTAGGCAGAAAAGAAAACTCAGCAACAGGAAACAAAAAATACCACAAATAATAAGGCTCACCAGTAAAGGTATATATATATATACATATATATATATATATATATATACACATGCAGTAACGATAAGAAATCATGCCTGCACAATTATCCCACCAAATTCAGAAAGCATGAGAAGAGGTGGGTACAAATGCAGAACACTTGAGATGAACTTGCAATTAAGAGAACAACAACATAAAACAATCTCATATACATATAGACTCTTATATCAAAACCTCAGAATAACTGCAAACCAAAAATCTACAATTGATACACAAACAACTAAGAAAAATAAACTCAAATACAACACTAAAGATAGTCATCAAACCAGAAGAAGAGAGAACAAGAAAAGAAGGGAAGAAAAAAGAGCAACAAAAACAAATCCAAAGCAATTAATAAAATGGCAATAAGAACATACATATCAATAATTACCCTAAATATTAATGGACTAAATGCCCCAACCAAAAGACACAGACTGGCTGAATGGATAAAAAACAAGACCCATATATGTGCTGTCTTCAAGAGACCCACTTCACTTCTAGGGACACATACAAATTGAAAGTGAGAGGATGGAAGAAAATATTCCATGCAAACAGGGACCAAAAGAAAGCCAGAGTAAGCAATACTCATAACAGAAAAAATAGACTTAAAAAGGAAGAATATTTTAAGGGACAAAGAAGGACATTACATAATGATCAAAGGATCAATCCAAGAAGAAGATATAACAATTTTAAATATCTACACACCCAACACAGGTTCACCACAATATATAAGGCGACAGATAACAACCTTAAAAGGACAAATTGACAATAACACAATAATAGTGGGGGACATTAACACCCCACTTACAGCAATGGACAGATCATCCAGCCAGAAAATCAATAAGGAAACACAGGCCCTGAATGAAGCATTAGACCAGATGGACTTAATAGATATTTATAGGACATTCCATCCAAAAGCAACAGAATACACATTCTTCTCAAGTGCACATGGAATATTCTCTAAGATTGATCACATCCTGGCCTACAAATCCACCTTGATAACTTTAAGAAAATTGAAATCATATCAAGCATCTTTTCTGACCACAACGCTGTATGACTGGAAATCAACAACAAGGAAAAAACAGCAAAAAACACAAACACGTGGAGACTCGACAACATGCTACTAAACAACCAATGGATCACTGAAGAAATCAAAGAGGAAATTTAAAAATACCTATAAGCAAATGACAACAAAGATATGACACTCCAAAACCTTTGGGATGCATCAAAAGCCATTCTAAGAGGAATGTTTATAGCAATACAAGCCCACCTCAGGAAACAAGAAAAAGCCCAAATAAACAAGCTAACTTTACATCTAAAGCAGCTTGAGAGAGAAGAATAGACAAGATCTAAAGTTAATAGAAGGAAAGGAATCATAAAGATCAGAACAGAAATCAATGAAATAGAAGCAAAGAAAACCATAGAAAAGATCAATGAAACAAAAAGCTGGTTCTTTGAAAAGATCAACAAAATTGATAAACACTTAGCCAAACTTATCAAAAAAAAAGAGAGGATGCAAATCAATAAAATTAGAAATGAAAACGGAGAAGTAACAACAGACATACAGAAATACAAAGGATCATAAGAGACTACTATATGCAACTATATGCCAATAAAATGGAAAACCTAGAAGAAATGGACAAACTCTTAGAAAAGTACAATCTTCCAAGACGAAACCAAGATGAAATAGAAAAGATGAAGGGACCCATCACCAGAACTGAAATTGAAACTGTGATTAAAAAACTTACAACAAACAAAAGTCCAGGACCAGATGGCTTCACAGGCAAATTCTATCAAACATTTAGAGAAGAGCTAACACCTCTCCTTCTGAAACTATTTCAAAAAATTGCAGAGGAAGGGATAATCCCAAACTCATTCTATGAGGCTACCATCACCCCGATACCAAAATCAGACAAAGATAACACAAAAAAAGAAAACTACAGGCCAATTTCACTGATGAACATCGATACAAAAATCCTCAACAAAATACTAGCAAGCTGAATCCAACAAGATACTAAGGGATCATACACCATGACTAAGAGGGATTTATCTCAAGGATGCAAGAATTTTCCAAGATCTGCAAATACATCAGTGTGATATACCACATTAACAAACTGAAGAATAAAAACCATATGATCCTCTCAATAGACGCAGAAAAAGCCTTTGACAAAATCCAACACCCATTTCTGATAAAAACCCATCAGAAAGTGGGCATAGCAGGAACCTACCTCAACATAATAAAGGCCATATATAGCAAACCCACAGCGAACATCATTCTCAATGGTGAAAAGCTGAAAGGACTCCTGCTGAGATCAGGAATAAGACAAGGATGTCCACTCTCGCTACTACTCTTCAACATAGTTCTGGAAGTCCTAGCCACAGCAATCAGAGAAGTAAAAGAGATCAAAGGAACCCAAATTGGAAGGGGAGAAGGAAAACTATCACTATTTGCAGATGACAGGATACTATACCTAGAGAACCCTAAAGACTCTACCAGAAAACTGTTAGAGCTCATCCACGAATTTGGCAAAGTCGCAGGATACAAAATTAATACACAGAAATCGACGGCATTTCTATACACTAACAATGAAAGATCTTAAAGAGAAATTAGGGAAGCAATCTCATTTACCAGTGCATCCAAAAGAATAAAATACCTAGGAGTAAACCTACCTAGAGACAAAAGACTTGTACTCTGAAAACTATAAGCCACTGATGAAAGAAATCAAAGATGACACAAATAGATGGAAAGAGATACCATGCTCAGGCATTGGAAGAGTTAATATTATCAAAATGACTATACTACCTAAGGCAATCTACAGATTCAATGCAATCCCTATCAAATTACCAAGGACATTTTTCACAGAACTCAAACAAAATATTTTAAAGTTTGTTTGGAAGCACAAAAGACCCAGAATAGCCAGAGACATCCTGAAAAAGAAAAATGGAGCTGGAGGAATCAGGCTCCCAGACTTCAGACTATACCACAATGCAACAGTCATCAAAACCATATGGTACTGGCAGAAAGACAGAAATAGAGATTAGTGGAACAGGATAGAAAGCCCAGAATTCAACCCACACACCTACAGCCAACTATTCTATAACAAAGGAGGCAAGAATATACAATGGAGAAAGGAGAGCTTCTTCAATAAGTGGTGCTGGGAAAACTGGACAGCCACATGCAAAAGAATGAAATTAGAACACTCCCTAACACCATACACAAAAACAAACTCCAAATGGATTAAACACCTAGATAGAAGACCAGACACTATCAAACTCTTAGAGGAAAACATAGGCCAAACACTCTCTGACATAAACGACAGCAACATCTTCTCAGATCCACCTCTTAGAGTATTGACAATAAAAACAAAAATAAACAAATGGGACCTAATCAAACTTCAAAGTTTCTGCACAGCAAAGGAAACCCTAAACAAAACGAAAAGACAACCCACAGAATGGGAGAAAATCTTTGCAAGTGAGTCAACGGACAAGGGATTCATCTCCAAAATTTATAAACACCTTCTGCAGCTCCACACTAAAAAACAAACAACCCCATCCAAAAATCGGCAGAAGATCTAAATAGACAGTTCTCCAAAGAAGACACATGGGTGGCCAAAAAACACACGAAAAGATGTTCAACATCACTTATTATTAGAGAAGTGCAAATCAAAGCCATGATGAGGTACCACCTTACACCAGCCAGAATGGCCATCATCCAAAAGTCTATCAACAAGAAGTGCTAGAAAGGGTGTGGAGAAAAAGGAACCCTAGTATGCTGTTGGTGGGATTGAAAATTGGTGCAACCACTGTGGAAAACAGTATGGAGATGCCTCAGAAAACCAAACATAGGACGACCATTTGATCCAGCAATTCCACTCCTGGGCATCGATCCAGAGAAAACCACGACTCGCAAAACACATGTACTCCAATGTTCATTGCAACACTATTTGCAATAGCCAAGACATGGAAACAACCTAAATGTCCATCGACAGAGGAGTGGATTGAGAAGATGTGGTACATATACACCAGGGAATATTACTCAGCCATTAAAAGGAGTGAAATACCAGCATTTTTAGCAACATGGATGGACCTAGAAATTATCATGCTAAGTGAGGTCAGCCATACTATGAGACACCAGCATCAAATGCTTTCACTGACATGTGGAATCTGAAAAAAGGACAGACAGAACTTCTTTGCAGAACAGATGCTGACTCACAGATACTGAAAAACTTATGGTCTTCGGAGGAGACAGTTTGAGGGGTGGGGGGATGTGCTTGGGTTGTGGGATGGAAATCATGTGAAATCAGATTGTGATGATCAATATACAACTACAGATGTGATAAATTCATTTGAGAAATAATTTTTTAAAAAGGCAGCCTAAGGGCCGGGGAGCAGTGCACCACAGCCAGGGGAGCACAGGAGGAGGCCTGGGTCTGCAGAAGAAGCAAGGTGCCATGGTTGGGGAGGGGGAGGAGGGACTGCCTGGGGAATTTCCTTCTCTGTGCACCTGTGGGCTTCTTCCGGTGTCTGGGTTCCTCTTCCATGGGCTATGGGGATGGGAGCCCCATCTTGGAGTCCTGAGGTGGGCGTGGCCAACCACCACTGAGTGTCCCATGAGCAGGAACCCCCTGTGGCCTTCAACACCCCAGGGGTCATCACCACTGAGGGCCCTGCAACCAAGCGCCACTTGTTGCCCTCACCCCTGGGGAACACACATGACCTGCTATTGCCACCTGCACACCCCCTATCAAGGAGATAACAGCCTGTACAACCTGAGGAAAGATAGAGCAAGCATCCAAACCTAGAGCAGCCCTTACATCACAAAAAAAACAGTAAGGCCTCACAAGGGAAGCTCAGGCATATAAATAGCCCACCAAGACTATAGTAGATATTTGTTTTCCCTAAGCTCACAGAATAAGAAAAATATAAGCAAAATGACGACGCACAGGAACCATTCCCAGGTAAAAGAACAGGAGAATTACTCTGAGGGAGCAAACAATGAAATGGACCTCTGCAGTCTAACAGACACCGAGTTCAAAAAGGAGGTCATGAAATACTGAAGGAGTTACGAGTGGGTATCAACAGTGGTGCAGATCACTTTCAAAGGGAACTAGAAACTATGATAACCAGCAAACTACTGTATTTTTTTATGTTCGTGTCAACGCATAACAATGTTATAGGTTTTCATAGTATTTATAAAACAAAAATTGTAAAATAAATTTTCTATTATTTCTTCACTGGATGGGATTTTTTAATTCATTCTAATAATTCAATTCTATCCTATCTTCCTTATTTTACCAAAGCCTTTATAATTCTTTCACTTAGGAGATAAAAAACAACAACAAAAACAAATAAAACCAATAGAAAATGCCAATGACCAGGAGATATTTATTTTTGAAAAGGTTAAAAAAAAAAACTGATTACCATTCACCCAGGCTCACAAAGAAGAACAGGGAGAAGACTCAAATAAACAAAATAAAAAGTGAAAGAGGCAACAACTGATATCACAGAGATACAAAATATCATAAGAGAATACTGTGAAAGTTATATGCCAACAAACGTATTTGAAAATAGAAAAAATGGCCAAATTTCTAGAAACATACAGCCTGCCGACACTGAGTGAAGAAGAAGCAGATAATTTGAAAGACCAATCACCAGAAGTATAATAGAATTTGTAATTTTAAAAAGCTTCCTACAGACTTCCTATGTGGCTTGCAGCTTAACTACTCAGTGTTGCTTCTACAGTGGCTGTGGCTCAACCCCTGGCTCGGGAACTTCCCTATGCTACAGGTGCAGCCACTTAAAAAAGAAAAAATAAATAAAAATAAAAAGAGACAAGGAAAAAAACAGAGAAAATAAATAAATAAACTTCCTACAAACAGAAGTCCCAGCCCACACAGCTTCACTGGGGTAGTCTACCAAACACATAAAGAAGAACTTATGCCCAACCTTCTCAAACTATTCTTAAAGTGAAGAGATCCCAAATTCATTCCACAAGGTAACCATTACCCAGATACCAAAACCAGACAAAGACACTACAAAAAACAAAATTAACAGGCCAAAATTATCTTTGTTGACTACAGGTGCAAAAATCCTCCAAAAAATATTAGCAAACGAAACTCAACAATATATAAAAATCATCATACCTCATGACAAAGATTTATTCTAGAGTCACAGTGTTGGTTCAACATATGCACATCAATCAATGTGATATACCACATTAATTTTTTTTTCCTTTTTAGGGCTGCACCTGTGGCACATGGAAGTTCCCAGGCTAGGGGATAAATTGAAGTTGTAGCTACTGGTCCACACCACAGCCACAGCCACAGCAACGTGGGATCCAAGCCATGTCTGCAACCTACACCACTGCTCATGGCAACACAGATCCTTAACCCACTGGGCAAGGCAAGGGATCAAACCTGCATCCTCATGGATACTAACTAGTCAGGTTCCTAACCTGCTGAGCCACAATGGGAACTCCCCACATTAATTTTTAAAAAGGACAAAAAAATACATGATAATCTTAATAGATACAGGAAAAGCATTCAACATCTGTTCGTGATAAAAATTCTCATCAGAGTGTGTATATGGGAAACATATCTCAACATAATACAGGCCATTTATAACAAGCCCATAGCCGACATAATAATAAATGGTGAAAAGCTGAAAGATCTGCTGTTAAATTCAGAAACAAGACAATGACACCCACTCTTATTGCTTCTATTTAGCATAGTATTGGAAGTTCTGGTCAGAGCAATCAGATAAGAAAAAAATATGAAAGTAATCAAATTAGAAAAGGTGAAACCATCCCTATTTGTGATGATATGATACTTCATATAAAGAACTGTATAGACTCCATCCCAAAACTAGTAGAATTAAATAAAAAATCAGCAGGGTAACATGATACAAGACTAATATACAGAAAAATGTTGCTGTTCTAAACATTAATAATGAAACAGAAGAAAGAGAAAGCAAGGGTCCAATTCCATTTAAATTGCATTGAAAAGAATAAAATACCAAGCAATAAACTTAATCAAAGAGGTGGAAGAACTATACTCTGAAAATTATAAAACTTTGATAAAGGAAACTGAAGATGATTCAAAGAAATGGAAAGGTATTCCATGCTCTTGGATTGGAATAATTCATATTACTTAAATGGATATATTATCCAAAGAAACCTACAATTTAATCAAAATACCAAGGACACTTTTTGGTTAGGAAAAAAACCTATAATGAAGAATCCAAAAATTTAGATAGAAACACAAAAGATCTTGAACTGCTAAAACAATCCTGAGAAAAAAGAACAAAGCTTGAAGTATAACCCTCCCAGACTACAGGCTTTACTACAAAGATACCATAATCAACACAGCATGGTACTAGCACAAAAACATGGATCAATGGAACAGCACGGAGAGCCCAGAAATAAACCCATGTATCCATGCTCAATTAACTTATAACAATGGAGGCAAGAATATACAATGGAGAAGACAATCTCTTCAACAAGCAGTGCTGTGAAGACCAGATGGCCCCATGTAAAACAATGAGATTAGAACATCCCACACATTATATACAAAAATAAACTCAAACTGGTTTAAAGACCTAAATGTAAGACCAAAAAGCATAAAACTCCTAGAACAGGCAAAATATTCTTTTACATAAATCATAACAACATTTTCTTTGATTAGTCTCCTAAGTCAAAAGAAATGAAAACAAAAATTTTAAAATAGGGTTTAATTAAACTTAAAAGCTTTTGCATAGCAAAGGAAACCATCAACACAATAAAAAGATAGCCTGCAAAATGGGAGAAAGTATTTTCAAGGGGTATGACCAATAAGGATATATTCAAGATATACGAACAGTTTGTACACTCAGTATAAAAAAATGCAAAAAAAAATTGGCAGTTCCCACTGTGGCTCAGTGGGTTGTAAACCCAAGAGTATCTATTTTTAGTATCCACACTGTGGATCCATTGATCCTTGGCCTCACTCAGTGGGTTAAAGATCTGGCATTGCCGTGAGCTGTGGTGTAGTCACAGATGAGGCTCAGATCTAGCATTGCTGTGGCTGTGGCATAGGCTAGCAGCTGTAGCTCTGATGATTTTTGACCCCTATCCTGGGAACTTCCATATGCCAGGGGTGCAGCCCTAAAAGAAAAAAAAAAAAAGACAAAAACAGGCCAGAGGACTTGAATAGACATTTTTCCAAAAAAGACATCCAGATAGCTAACAGATATGTGAGAGGATGCTCAGCATCATTAGTCATCAGGGAAACATAAATCAAAACCACAATGAGGTATCATCTCACATTGGTCAGGATGCCCATCACCAAAAAGTCTACAAATAACAAATATCAGAGAGGAAGTGGAGAAAAGGGAACCCTCCTACACTGTTGGCGCAAATGTAATTTGGTGCAGCCACCAAGGAAAATAGTATGAAAGACACGGAAGAAACCCAAGTGCCCATCAACAGACAACTGGATTAAGAAGACATAGTACATATACAATCTCCTGGAAGGGACCATCATGGAAAATAATATTTTAAAAAAAGAATGAATATATGTATGACTGAGTCACTTTAGTATAAGGTAGAAAGTGGCACAACATTGCAAATCAACTATTCTTTAACAAAAATTAAAATAAAGAAATTTTAAAAAGATGTAGAATGTGTGTGTGCATGTGTGTATACACACACATAACGGAATATTACTCAGCTGTTAAAAATAATGAAATAATGCCATGTGCAGCAACATTGATGGACCTAGAAAATACTATACTTTTTGAAGTAATTCAGGCAGACAAATATGATATATCATTTATATGTGAAATCTAAAAAATAATGCAAATTAGTATAACATGAAACAGAAACAGACTTAGAAACGGAAAATAAACTTGTGGTTACCAAAGGGGAGAGAGAGGGGAGAGGGACAAACTAGGGTTATGGGATTAACAGATACAAATAACTGTATATGAAAAGGTAAGCAGTAAGGATACACTATAGAGCACAGGAGAGTACACCCATTATCCTGTCATAACCTAAAGTGGAATCTAATCTGAAAAAAACACTGAATCACTATGCGGTACATCTGAAACTAACACAGTGTTGTAAATCAACTATACTTCAATTAAAAATTGTTTTTTTCATTTCAGTCTCTAAGCCAAATTACACAATTTGGTATTATTTACGTGGAAGAGTCTTACATAATGATCCAATATGTATACTCTCGGTAGATAATTTACCAGTAAAACCACGTTGTAAAATTGAGGAACACCACTGTCATTTCTGTTTCTATCAATTTCATTACGAATTTTTATTAATTTTCACACAGCTTGCTACGGAAAGTACTAAGCATTTGTCTATACTCAGAAAATTAACCAGAAGTATAAAGTATTGAAAATGTATCCCAATAAGAAAAGACATAAATTGTTTTATGAAAAAAATCTTATTTCTAGCATGTTTCTTGGCCATTTTTACAGTAACATGCAATGAAACCACTGTGTTCCTGGAACCCAAGTATTCTCCCACAGATACAACACTGACCTTTGTGCAGTCAATACCCCATAATCAGCCAACATTGATAAAATATATACATACATACTCATAAAGAGAGGGGGAGAGGGAGAGAAAGAGAGGGGTGAGAAAGAAAAGCCTCTTGAACAAGCCAGCCCTGGGCCGGAACGACTCAAGAGGGAGGATGGGTTTCTTCAGCTCTGTCCTCCTCTTGGTCCTACACCTGCTGCAAGGGTCCAGAACTTCCTTGGTTCAGCTGAACGCCAATGGCTACGAGGGCGTCCTCATTGCTATAGACCCTGCTGTGCCAGAAGATGAAACACTCATCACAGAGATAAAGGTAAGGAAGGAATGGAAGTCTCTGGTTGGAACTGGGGGGAAGAAGACAAGTTAGTAGCTAATGACTGCCATGGAAACGTCTCCAGGAAGTCTAAAAGCAGCATGGGCAGTGAGGACGATGCAGGACTGGGCAGTGAGAAGCAAGGGTTTCCGACGGGGTTCTGCTCTGTCTCACCACAGGACCAAAGCCCAAAAGGCGCAGGGACCTCCCGATCCTCAGTTTCTCTGCCTGTGAATCGGCAGTTGAACCTGTCTGCTCTTTAAACAGTTGTTTACTGAAGGCTTGCTCACGGCATGCCAGGAGAAGGAGCAGGGGTTTTTCCAGGGCCCTGATCTGCTGAGCACACATTCTTTCCAGATTACAGAGGTACCAGGAGCGTGCCGCTGCAGAGCAGGTCAGGGGTAGTGAGCTGCTAGGCAGTGGAATAAGTCAGCGAGGGGATGGGCAGGGCTGGACGGGAGAATGTGTGTTACCGTCTCCGGCGGGGTATCAGAGGAGGCCTCACTGTGGATGTGACACTGACGGAGGCCCGAGGTGCGTGAGGGAAGGGCCACGGAGACCTGGGGGGCGGGGGACAGCAGGTGCAGTGGCATGGAGGGGACGGCATGCTTGATGTGACCAAGAAGCAACAGTGAATGTGCAGGAGGAAGGCTGGGGAGAGCTAAAGGGGGAAAGGCAGCAGGTCCCAGACCGCTGGAAAGATCTGGACTTTCACTCCGAGCGAGATGAAAATCCATACAAGGCTCTGAGCAGAGGAGAGGTGTGCGCTCATGACTGTTCTGGGGTCACTGGGGCGGCAGTGCTGAGGAAACTCTGCAGGGGGCTTTTCTTGTCACCCGTCCTGTACCAGCTCTGCTGTGGCACAGAGGTCCCTCCTGCACCAGCTCTGCTATGGCACAGAGGTCCCATCATGCCCTAGCTCTGCTGGGGCAGAGAGGTCCCATCCTGCACCAGCTCTGCTGGGGCACAGAGGTCCCTCCTGTACTAGCTTTGCTGTGGCACAGAGGTCCCACCCTGCACCAGCTCTGCTGGGGCACAGAGGTCCCTCCTGCACCAGCTCTGCTATGGCACAGAGGTCCCATCATGCCCTAGCTCTGCTGGGGCAGAGAAGTCCCATCCTGCACCAGCTCTGCTGTGGCACAGAGGTCCCACCCTGCACCAGCTCTGCTGGGGCACAGAGGTCCCATCCTGTACTAGCTTTGCTGTGGCACAGAGGTCCCATCCTGCACCAGCTCTGCTGCGGCACAGAGGTCCCACCCTGCACCAGCTCTGCCGCGGCACAGAGGTGTAGGAGGACACCGGGTAGGAAGCTGTTGCAGATGAAGTGATTGTGACTAGGGACAGGCATATTGTGGTAGAAATCATTAACATGGTGTGATCCTAGACATATCCTGAGAGCATCGCAGAGAAATTTGCTGACAGCTCAGATGCTAGGGTAGAGGAGGGATGGAGGTCAAGTCAGAGTCACAGAAAACTTCAGTTTCGAACACTTGGAAATATAGAGTTACCATAAATTGAGAAGTGGTTGGGAGAACATGCTTTGGGAGCTCCCTAAAGCCCTTTTCCTAGTCATAGTCATTCCTCTGGGTCTTCAGTTCTTTGTACTCTGACCCCTGCCCTGAGCCCAATCAATTTAATTATCTCTGTACATTAAGAGCACACTGGACTATCTTCCAGAAAACAGGGAAGAATGCCCTGGAATTCTGGCTGACCCCTGCCGTGAGCCCAGTTTAATGATCTCTGCAATATATGAAGAGCACACCAGACTTTCCCAGAGAACAGGGGAGATTGTCCTGGAATTCCTGAAGAAGAAGCATTCCATTGTGGGTTTATACTAGGTCAGGAAGTATCGAGAAGGAAAATCTACTCTGAAATAAACAATACTGTAGACGCTGAAGCTGCCAGCAACATGAAGAGGCCAGCACAGCCATAGCGCCCAGTTTTCCTCGATTATTCAGTGGGTTTGACCATGGAGAACAGACTAGCAAAGAATTTTCATCCATCCGTTTCCCCTGCTGGATAACAGGCTCTATGGAGGAACTATTTCTCCCACCAATCATCGTCTTTTGAGGCTCACCGTAAGGTGATGTTATTTTCAGCTTGATGGGAGAGCAAGAAGCTCTGCCTCTCCGGTGAATTTTTCCATTTCTCTACTTCCCAAACCAGAGCTGCCTCTCTGGGAGGTGAAAGTATAGAGAAAACCTCTGCTACGGCCCACCCCTAAAATCTGGTTTCCTCAGCGTGCATCAGATAAGGCTGTCCTGTACCAGAAATTACAATAGTAATGTCAGTGAGTTTTATGACTGCCTATGTGTAGAGTACTTTATAGTTTATTTCACTTTTATGCCAGGCTCAAAGACCGGTGGTAGCAGTACATTAAAGAGATAAGGAGACTGAAATCCAAAGTCATATAAACCAGCCAAGGTTTAAACGCCAGCATTGTAACCAAGTCTAGATACTTCCAAAGTCCATACCTTTATCTTATTAAATAATTCCTTACAACATCAAACATAAGTATTTGCCTTTGATAGAGGATTACGTAAGACTGACAACCGTTAAACGTGCAGGATTAAGCCATGACTTTGGACTAAAAGTGACAAAGCTGGGATTTTGAATCAGAGACCTTTCTCACCAGTCGGATGCTTTTTGAGTGGTGAGAAATGCCTGTGACGAATGCCCGTTCATCTATTCCACCTCCCTGAACCTACTCACTCCTCTTTTTCCCGTCATAATAGGACATGGTGACTATGGCTTCGATGTCTCTGTTTGAAGCCACAGAAAAAAGATTCTTTTTCAAAAATGTATCAATATTAATTCCAGAGAGCTGGAAGAACACGCAATACAAGAGGCCAAAACACGAAAGCTACAAACACGTAAGAGTCAAAAAGTTTCTCTTAAAAATACTTTCTCTAAAGACTTTGTGGTTGCCTGATGGGAGGGGGAGGGAGTGGGAGGGATCGGGAGCTTGGGCTTATCAGACACAACTTAGAATAGATGTACAAGGAGATCCTGCTGAGTAGCATTGAGAACTTTGTCTAGATACTCATGTTGCAACAGAACAAAGGGTGGGGGGAAAATGTAATTGTAATGTATACATGTGAGGATAACCTGACCCCCTTGCTGTACAGTGGGAAAATAAAAAAATTAAAAATTTAAAAAAAAAATACTTTCTCTGCTGCTTCTCCGTTTTGACCTAAATTAATCATTCCTGAGTTTTTCAGACAAATGTTATCATTTCCATTCTGATGGTTTAAAAATCTTTTGAAACATTCGCAGGCTGATGTCATCGTTGCACCACCGACCGTCCCAGGTAGAGACGAGCCGTATACCAAGCAGTTCACCGAGTGTGGAGAAAAAGCAGAATACATCCATTTCACCCCCGACTTTGTACTCGGAAAAAAGCAAAATGAATTTGGACCACCAGGTAGGAATTTTCGTCAACCAATAAGCAGCTTTGTATCTATGTTTGGTGTACAAGCCTTGAAGCCAGAGTCCCTAGGGTCAAATCCTGACTCCCCTACAGCTGTGGGTGACCTTGGACAAGGGACCTAGCTCCTCTGTGCTTATTTCCTAAAAATGCCGGCTAGAGGAGCTCCTACCTTAAAGAATCATTGAGAATGTTAAACTAGATAATCCTTTTAATTATATTCAGTTCAGTGTCTTCAGAAATTTGGACATGGGAAAGCCATAATAAATGTTTTTCAAAAGGAATACTTTTTAGATTTTAATTTTTCAGTTCTCCACTGCTGGATATTAATCAATCACATGTCACCTCCATGGAAGGCAGGTGCATGACAAGCTGAAAAGAGCCAAGATGACAGCTCCTAGCCAAGACAAAACACCCACAGGCTGTTAGCTGCTGCTATTAGTCAACCCATTCTTTGAACCAAATGAAGTTATCTATAAGTGATCATTTTTTACCTATTAAAATGGCAATTTCACCTATTTAAATCTAAAAAGTTAAGACCATCGTTTCAAATGAGCTAAAGGACATTATTTTTCAGAGGAAGATGAAAATCGTTGTCAAAGGAGAGCCCAGCCCATGTCACTACTCAATAGCCTTCCTGCATCCTTACAGCCCAGAATCACCTCTTCCTCCTCCACTGCCCCTTCGGTGACGATTCATAAAGTCTCGTTTCTGCCACACTGTCAGCTAGAGCTGGTCCTCGCCACTGCCTGGACCTGCTCCCCACCCCAGCCCAGGCTTCCCTCTCCCTATACTTTGGTCTGACTGTATTTGTTCTCCTTGGCACCGTAATCCTTTAGATACACTTTCTTTCCTACCGGGCGTGTCCAATGAAGTCAGTTGTGTCAATTCCCTCACCTTATCCTTAGTTTTACTCAACTAGCCATCGAACTGAATTTCCACACAGTTTCTTTGGCTCCTATTAATACATTTTCAAGATTGTGAAAGAAAATTATAAAACTAATTGATATGTTTTAAAAAAATGTTTCCAAAGCTCACTGAAGCCCTCAAAGCTACTCGATAGTGTTTGAACGTACTTTTCTCAGCTCCCTTCTCATTCCACATAGAAGCTGTTCTAAGGCTTCCATCACTTTTCTCTAGGTTTCAATTCCAACAGACAAGAGAGGGACCTTCACTGGGAAAAGAGCCTCTACCTACTTCCTCTCTACTTCCAACCTCGTGTCCACCTTCATTTCCCACCTGCTAGAAGATATTCTCTCCAATCCTGAAAGCCAATTATTCTCTAGTCATTTCAGTCAATGTCACCAACAGCACTCTTATTCTCTTCTCAAGCCCCCACTGCAGCTATTTCCCATTTTTTTTCCCTTCTTCTCCCCAGACAGGAGTTTTTCCATACAGTGATATCTGTGTTCATGAGGAAAAAAACAATTCACATTCTGTCAAACTGTATACCTGAAAAGCAACAGGTTTCTGGAAAAAGTAAGGCCAGAAAAGGATTCCTCAAAAACTATTCAAATTATAACAACAATTACAACAACAACAGGAGTACCAAGAGAAGTGATTCAGACCGCACAGTCAACCTCTCCACTGTTGTGTTTTGCTGCCACAACGCCTACCAACATACACTCATAGAGAGCTGAAACACTTTTTAAAAAGTGAAAGTGAGAGTTCCCTTGTGGCTCAGAGAGTTAAAGATTCTGCAGTTGTCACTGCAGCAGCTCGGGTGGCTGTTGTGCCATGGGCTCAATCACTGGCCCAGAAACTTCCACATGTTGCTGGTGTGGCCAAATATATACATGTCTCAGAGGGTCTGGTGGGAAAGTACCAGGAGGCTGTGGCTCATTGAGGGGCAGGACATTGGAGGCGGAGGTCCTGGGCTTGTTCATCTGCATGAGTTCCCCTGGAGGTTTCCATTTTGGAAAAATCTGACCCCACCCAGCAGGGCTGAGAAGCCCCAGGCCAAACAACAAACAGGGTGGGAACAGAGTCCCACTCATCAGCAAACAGGCTGCCTAAAGTCTTCCTAGGCACCCAGCTGCCCCCAGTCACATCTAGAGACAAAGCTTCACCCACTACAGGGACAATAAACAGCTTCACCCACCAGTGAGCAGGCACCAGTGCCTCCCATCAGGAAGCCTGCAGCAAGCCCCTCTACCAACTTTAGACACAAAGGGGGCAGACATCAGAAGCAAGAGAGACTACAACCCTATTGTTTGCAAAAAAGGAGACCACACTAAAAATCTATACAAATTGAAAAGGCAGAGAATTATGAACCAAATGTAAACACATGATAAAAACCCAGAAAATCAGCTAAATGAACTGGAAAGAGAAACATGAGAAAGACTTCAGAGTAATGATATTAAAGACGGCCCAAGATCTCGGAAAAAAACTGAAGGCAAAGATTAATAAATTACAAGAAACACTGAACAAAGAAATAGAAGATTTAAAGATTAAACAAGCAGTGATGCAAAATATAATAACCAAAACAAAAGATTCACTTGAAGGAACCAATAACAGAATACAAGAGGCAGGATGAATAAGCAAGGTGGAAGACAGGCTGCTGGAAATCACTGATGCAGAACAGAATAAAGACAAAAGAATGAAAAGGAACGAGGACAGTCTACAAGACCTCTGGGACAACTTTAAAGGCACCAACATTTGCATTATAGGGATGCCAGAAGGCAAAGAGAAAGAGAAAGGGCCAGAGAATGTATGTGAAGGGAAAATATCTGAAAACTTCCTTCCTATGGGAAAGGAAAAACTCAATCAAATCCAGGAAGCATAACAACTACCATATAGAATCTATCTGAAGGGGAAGATCCTGAGACACATATTAATCAAACTGACCAAAAATTAAAGACAAAGAGAAAATTTTGAAAGCAGCTAGGGAAAGCCACAAATAACGTACAAGGGAACCCCAATAAGATTATGAGCTGATTTTTCAGCAGAAACTCTACAGGCCAGAAGGAAATGGCATGATATACTTAAAGTGATGAAAGGAAAAAACCTCCAACCAAGATTATTCTACCCAGTAAGGCTCTCATTCAGATTTGAAGAAGAAATCAAAAGCTTTACAGATGAGCAAAAGCTAAGAGAATTCAGCATCACTAAACCAGCTTTACAGCAAATACTAAAGGAACTTCTCTAGATGGAAAAGAATACACCACAATCAGAAACAAGAAAATTACAAATGAGAGGCTTCTTTTCTAATATTTCATTGTCAGTATCATAATTGCAACCACTTTCTGACTGTTAATCTTGTATCCTGCTATTTAGCTGAATTTGTTGATCAGTTTGAGTAGTTTTTGGGTGGAGTCCTTAGGCTTTTCTATATGTATATAGTATCATGTCATCTGCATACAATGACAATTTTACCTCTTCTCATAATAAGAAACCACAGCTAACTTCATTCTCAATGGTGAGAAACTGAAAGCATTTCTGCTAAGATCAGGAACAAGACAAAGATGCTACTCAGCTGTAAAAAAAAAAAAAAAAAAACATGAAATAGTGCCCATTGGCAGCAACATGGATGGAACTAGACTCTTATACTAAGTGAAGTAAGTCAGAAAGAGAGAGAAAAATACTATATCCTATCGCTTATATATGGAATCTAATATACGGCACAAATGAAATTTTCCAAGCAAAAGAAACTCAGGGACTTGGAGAAGAGACTTGTGGTTGCCAAGGGCGGGGGGAGGGGGAGTGGGATGGACTAGGAGTCTGGGGAGTCTGCATATCTGGTCACTTGTGATGGAACATGACAGAGATAATGTGAGAAAAAAAATACACACATACACACACATATATGACTGGGTCACCTTGCTGTACAGTAGAAATTGACAGAACACTGTAAATCAACTGTAATGGAAAAACTAAAAATCATTGAAAATAAAACAAATGTACCTGCAGTAAAGAACATGAGACGGCTCCCTGATGAGGGTAGACATATAGGGAAGGAAGGAATCATCCCCACACATGACAGCCAAGCCAGCAGTCATGAGGAGAGAGTACAAACGCAGGATGCCACGGACGCATTTCCAATGACAGGGTCTGGAACTCGAAACAATCTTGCACACGCGCACACAGACTTCCATATCAAAACTCGAAACAATCTTGCACATGCACACACAGACTCCCATATCAAACCCTTAGTCTGGTAGCTGCAGACTAAGATGCACGAGGGGCAACTGCTGTCAGCTGAGAATGAAGCAAGTCTGCGAGTAGAACTCTGTAAGGAGAGAGCTCTGGGAGCTCCCTGGTAGCGTGGTGGTTAGGGCCCGGCCTTGTCACTGCTGCTGTGGTGTGGGTTCAGTCTGTGGCCCAGGAACGTCTGCATGTCACTGGCATGCCCCAAAAGAGAGAGCGAGCTGCAGGTATGCGCAGCTTTACATTTTCTCCTGACCCACTAAATTCCGATTACAGCAGCTGATAGGACTTTTTCTCCCATCGCAAAGGTTGTAATTATGCACTCACTCTTCTAGCACCCATTGTCTAGGAAACTCAAACCAGTACCTCTAGAACTGAATAGGTATAGGACGTATGGGGGGATCTTGTTAATACTCAGATTCTGATTCACAAGGCCTAGAGCGAGCCTGAGAGTCTTCGTTTCTGACGAGCTCCCAGGGGTCCCTGCCGAGGTCCACAAGGACCACAGCTTGCGTAACAAAGACTAAAAGACGAAACAAAATCTGCATAATACTTACATTGTCCTCCTGTTTCCAAATCTCACATGAGCTAATTTGTTTTACAGAAACATGTAACAGAACACTGTATTTCCTCCCTTATCTCCACCTCTGTTTCCTCAAATGTTTGGCCTCATTTTCGCTAAAGCGAAACCTCTCTTTTGTTTTTTCCTTATTTCTTCTTCCTTCAACTCTGTTCATTTACCTACATCCTTCCATTCACCCTGGATTCTTTGGGGAAAAATGTTAATTAACCTCTTGGCCTCTAAGCAGCTCTGAGTCAAGGACTATAAGCTACTCCTCTTCATATCTTCGGGCATATTGACAGTGCTGAATACGTAATTAATAGCACTGCTATACAGTGAGTGCTACTTCGAGGTTAAGCACTTTGAGCCAGTTCACTTCAGCATCACCACAATCACATATGGCTTAGAGGAGCCTTTCTCCATCTCGTTGTGTATTGCCCACTACAGGAGACGCTTTAGACTCTTTTCTTCCTAATGCCCCCCATGATATTTTCACACCTCACAGGTACTACACATCTGCCTGTGTTGTTAGGCATTGAGCTTACATGATACACACACCATTGTAATATCTAAGATTTATTAACCCCAGGTACCAGTTTTAGCCACTTTGGGACAATTTCACCTCCAACAAAAATGCATTTGACAGACATGAAATTGAGGCACAGAAGGTTAAGAAAGGATACACAGCTCAGAAGAGGCAACATGGTGAATGAATAAAATAATAATTGAAAAACTGGGTGAATATACGGGAGGATGAATGACACAGAAGAAAAATATTGTATTTCCTGACCTGAAGGAGGCTCCCAGTCTAACTATGGTGTGGATGTCAGTCCCCCTACCATATAGCCGCAAATACCCAAGCCCAGTCCATCTGGGCCATAGAAAATACTCTAGAAATGTTTCGTTGATTAAACAGGCTGTGGAATAAAAAATAATATGCTTTATGGTATAATGTAATGTCACGTAACATAAAGATATTGTAAATGACGGCAGTCATTTAAAATCAAAATTATTGTAATAGGAAAAAAAAAACCTTTAAAAATATGAGATATACTTTGTCCTTCGAATTATAATCATATATTTGGAATATCTCCCCACAGGCAGAGCACTTGTGCACGAGTGGGCCCATCTCCGCTGGGGCGTGTTTGATGAGTACAATAATGATGAGCCTTTCTACAGCTCGAAGTCAAGGAAAATTGAAGCGACAAGGCATGGCCATTTAAATCGTCCTAAATTACTGCAGGCTTTAATTTCTTCTTTTCCTTAGTTTGAGTTCTTTCAAAAGCCATGTATTCATTTTCGCCTCAATGCAGGTAACAGAAGCAATGCACTAAACAATGATTTCCTGGTTTTTTAGAAAATGTTTAGAAACCGTTTAAAATACATGTAACTTCAAGAGGGTTTGGTAGACAAGCTGACATATTTTTTACACCTTTCTACCACAACTGCCAGAACTCATTTGCGCTGAAGTTAGTGTTTTATAGAAAGGTTTGTAATACATGCTAGGAGATTAAAATTATTTACACTACAAAAGAATGAGGAAAAATGAGTAAGAAGTAGCAGTAAATGAGTAGGAAATCAGCCAACTTCAAAGAGCCAAATTTCTTCAGATTTAAATTTCATTTTTAAACACAACCTAATATCACAGTTAACAGACAATCCTCTTGGTTCTGAGATCAAGGCAGGAGAATAGTTGGGGGAGTTCGTTTAAAGTTAAATTAAGCGCCATCAATATTAGAAGCACTACTGGGGCTGAGGACTTGCCACAAATGTGCAAGTTGAAAGATACATGATTTCAGTGAAGGCGCCATTCATGAGTTTCTGGACACTTTTTCTTTTTTTGCTTTTTGTCTTTTTAGGGCCACACCCGCGGCATGTGGAGGTTCCCAGGCTGAGGTCTAATCAGCTGTTCCCACGCCAGAGCCGCAGCAATGGTAGATCCAAGCCGCGTCTGTGATCTACACCACAAGCTCAAGGCAATGCCAGATCCTTAACCCACTGAGAGAGGCTGGGATCGAACCCGCACCTCAAGGTTTTTAGTCGGATTCGCTTCTGCTGCGCCACAACGGGAACTCCAGAACACTTATTTTAATGAGCATTACATTGCTGACACTTGTTTACACTACATCACCCTTAAACGCCTAGTCTCTGCTACAGAACATTCATCATGGCTGTAAATACATATGCTTCAACCCCTAGCCTGGGAACCTCCATATGCCATGGGTGCGGCCCTAAAAAGACAAGGAAAAAAACTGTTTTTCAATTTCTTGGAAAATAGATAACTACCCTGGTAGAAACCCTTAAATTTTGCTGTCAGAATATTATAGGTATGGTACACAAATGAGAATAAAAACCTCTATACAAGGATTATTATGAACAGAAACACTGGAGATTTTTAAAAACTGTTAATGGTTATGCTGCTTCAAGGACTAAATGTCATATATTTTCAGGTGTTCCATAGATATCACTGGTATAAACAGAGTTTATAGATGTCATGGGAACAGCTGTGCAACCAGGCCATGCAGAATTGATTCTACTACAAAACTGTTTGAAAAAGACTGTCAGTTCTTCCCCAATAAACACCAAACTGAAAAGACATCCATAATGTTTATGCAAGGCATCGACTCTGTAAGTATTATGCCCATCATTACTTCAGATTGTATGTTTATAATCAAAGGGCAGGTCCTCATGTTTATAAGGTACCTCTGCAGGTGACCAGGACTACCGCTGGCAGCTACATAGCAAGCACTCACCCAGTGTTATTTATTAAGATTACTACTATCATCGCTACTGAAAATCTGCATTGCTATGACACTGACTCCTCACTGAATCACATTTCCCTCAACAAACAGAAAGTGTGCATAGCATCTTAATTTTTATCAAGTGTATACTCAGATCTTTAAATGTGTTATATGTAAAACATTTTTAATCTTATTAAACCTTTAGATCACTGGGTTCTGTAATGAAAAAAACCATAACCGAGAAGCTCCAAGCCTTCAGAATAAAAAGTGCGATTCCAGAAGCACCTGGGAGGTGATCAGCAATTCCGAGGATTTTAAGGGCACGGTGCCTATTGCAGCACCACCCCCGCCACCCGTCTTCTCATTGCTGAAGATCAGTGAGAGAATTGTGTGCCTGGTTCTTGACAAATCTGAAAGCATGGGGGTAAGCTTCATGGGGAAACCTGGACATGTGTTGGGAAGAGACAGCACAGATCAGAGGGCGGTGAGGCTAGATGAAGACAACTGTGTGAGGGGCTTGGCCTCAGTGGCTGCAGAAAGAGAAATGAGGGCCCTGACGGGTCCAAAGAGCCACGTCCCACCAGCCCACCGGTGGAGGAGTGGTGGGGAGGCTAAGAGACAAAGAGGAACAGGCAGAGGCAAGCACTTGGCCTCTCAGGATTCAGCTGCACGTCTGGTAAGTTTCACCCACTGGGACGTCTGGAGACTCCACTCTCTAGAGGAAGTCCGTCCACTACAGTCTAGATGGATTCTGGGAGCTCTGGGAGTGGTTTCACTTTGAGAAAAATAGTACAGAAGCCTGAGAGAGTAATTTAGAGAGTCTCTAAGTTGTGAGTCATCACCCCTAGTTCCGCTCAAGCCTCCACCTTATCCTCTAGCTCTTCTTAAGGTTTTCTCTTTAATTATGCATATTCAACAATCACGATACTTAAGGATTTTTTCCTTGTGTTCATCTTACACTTAATAGGCTATCAATATCTGAGTACTAGATGACAGCTTGCATACTGTTTCACCTCACATTAAATGATTGCCAAAGATACTAGTTTTTAAGATCTGAAAATTTTGTGATTAATGCTTTAAAACTTTTATTTTAAAACTTTTTGTGGATTTTATTAAGAGTACAGTTGATTCACAGTGCTGTGTCAATTTCTGCTGCACAGCGTAGTGACACAGCCACATATATATTATACACATAATACACATCATATATATTATACACATAATACACATCATATATATTATACACATAATACACATCATATATATTATACACATAATACACATCATATATATTATACATATACATACACATCATATATATTATACATACATACACATCATATATATTATACATATAATACACATCATATTATACACATAATACACATCATATATATTATACACACATACACATCATATATATTATACACATAATACACATCATATATATTATACACACATATACATCATATATATTATACACATAATACACATCATATATATTATACACATAATACACATCATATATATTATACACATAATACACATCATACATATTATACATATACATACACATCATATATATTATACATACATACACATCATATATATTATACATATAATACACATCATATTATACACATAATACACATCATATATTATACACACATACACATCATATATATTATACACATAATACACATCATATATATTATACACACATATACATCATATATATTATACACATAATACACATCATATATATTATACACATAATACACATCATATATATTATACACACATACACATCATATATATTATACACATAATACACATCATATATATTATACACATAATACACATCATACATATTATACATATACATACACATCATATATATTATACATATAATACACATCATATTATACACATAATACACATCATATATATTATACACACATACACATCATATATATTATACACATAATACACATCATATATATTATACACACATATACATCATATATATTATACACATAATACACATCATATATATTATACACATAATACACATCATATATATTATACACATAATACACATCATATATATTATACACACATACACATCATATATATTATACACATAATACACATCATATATATTATACATATACATACACATCATATATATTATACATATACATACACATCATATATATATAGATATATTCTTTTTCTCTTACTATCTTCCATCATGCTCTATCCCAAGAGATTGTGCTGTACAGCAGGACCTGGTTGCTCATCCATTCTGAACGCAATAGTCGGCATCTACCAACCCCAAACTCCCCATCCATCCCACATTCTCCCCCTCTCCCTTGTCAGCCACAGGTCTGCTCTCTATTTCTGTGAGTTGCTGCTCTGTAGATAGGTTCATTGGTGCCATATTTTAGATTCCACACATAAGTGATCTCATGTGGTATTTGTCTTTCTCTTTCTGACTTACTTCCCTTAGTATGAGAATCTCTAGTTCCATCCATGTTGCTGCAAATGGCATTATTTCGTGCCTTTTTTTTTTTTTTTTAATGGCTGAGTAGCATCCTTGCCCTGTTCCTGATCTTAGCAGAAATGCTTTCAGTTTCTCACCATTGAGAACGATGTTAGCTGTGGATTTGTTACTATGCTGAGGTAGGCTCCCTCGATACCCACTTTATGGAGGGTTTTTATCAGAAATGGGGACTGAATTTTGTCACAAGCTTTTTCTGCATCTGTTGAAATGATCATATCATTTTTATTTTTCAGTTTGTTGATGTGGTGTGTCACACAGATTGATTTGCAGATATTGAAGAATCCTTGCATCCCTGGGATAAATCCCACTTGAGCATGGTGTATGATCATTTTAATATATAGCTGGACTCAGTTTACTAATATTTTGTTGAGGATTTTTGCATATATGTCCATCAGTGATATTGGCCTGTAATTTTTTTGAGTGTGTGGTATCTTTGTTTGGTTTTGGTATCAGGATGATGGTGGCCCCATAGAGAAAGCTTGGGAGTGTTCCTTCCTCCACAATTTTTTGGAAATGTTTCAGAAGGATAGGTGTTAACTCTTCTCTGAATATTTGATAAGATTCACCTGTGAAGCCATCAGTTGCTGGACTTTTGTATTTTTGAAGTTTTTAAATCACATTTTCAATTTCAGTACTTGTGACTGGTCTATTCATATTTTCTATTTCTTCCTGGTTCGGTCTTGGTAGGTAGCTTCTTTGTAGGGATCTGTCCATTTCTTCTCGGTTGTCCATTTTATTGGCATAGTTGCTTGTAGTAGTCTCTTATGATCTTTTGTATCTCTGCGGTGTCAGCTGTAACGTCTTTTTCATTTCTAACTTTATTGATTTGAACCTTCTCCCAGAGTTCCCGTTGTGGCTCAGTGGAAAAGAATCTGACTAGCATCCATGAGGACACAGGTTCGATCCCTGACCTTGCTCAGTGGGTTAAGGATCCAGCGTGGCTGTGAGCTATGATGTAGGTTGCAGATGCAACTTGGATCTGGTGTTGCTGTTGCTGTGGTGTAGACCAGCAGCTGTAGCTCGGATTTGACCCCTAGCATGGAACCTCCATATGCCGCCGGTATGGCCCTAAAAAGACCAAAAACAAAACAAACAAACAAACAAAAAACAAGAAACAAAACTTTCTGCCTTTTTTTCTTGATGAGTCTGACTAAGGGTTTATCAATTTTGTTGATCTTCAGAGAACCAACTTTTGGTTTCACTGATCCTCTCTATTGTTTTCTTTGTCTCTATTTCACTTATTTCTGCTCTGACCTTTATGGTTTCTTTCCTTCTGCTAATTTTGGGCTGTTCTTCCTTCTCTAGATGTTTTAGGTGTAAGATGAGACTTTTCCTGTTTGCTGAGATGAGATGGTGTTGCTCTAAACTTCCCTCTCAAAACTGCTTTTGAAGTGGTCCACAGGTTTTGGATTGTCACATCTTCATTGCCATTTGTCTCTAAGTATCTTTTGATTTCTTCAATGATCCATTGCTTGTTTAGGAGCATACTGTTCAGTTTCCATGAGTTTTTGGGCTGTGCTGTTTTTTGTTTTTTCTCTTGTAGTTGACATCTAGTCTCATAGCATTGTGGTCAGAGAAAATGCTGGAAATAATTTCAATGTGTAAAAATTTACCAAGGCTTGATCTGTGGCCCCAGATGTGATCTATCCTGGAGAACGTTCCATGTGCACTTGAGAAGAATGTACGTTCTGCTGGTTTGGGGTGGAATGTTCTATAAAGGTCAGTCAGGTCTATCTGGTCTAGGGTGCCGTTTAACGCCTGTGTTTCCCGTTGACTTTCTGTCTGGATAATCTGTCCACTGATGTAGGTGGGGTGTTAGAAGTCCCCCATTATGATCGTGTTGCTCAGCGTCCCGTTCCGTGGGTGCTGGCAGCTGCCTTATATGCGGTGGTGCTCCTACACTGGGTGCATGCATACCTGCAGTTGTTGTAACTTCTTGGACCGACCCTTGGATCATTCCCTGGTGTCCTTCGTCTCGTGATTTTCTTTATGTTAAGGTCTATCCTGTATGACACGAACATTGCTCCTCTCATGGTGACTCCATTTGCACGTAATGCCTCTTCCACCCTCACTTTTATTCTGCATGTGCCCTTAGGTCTGAAGTGGGTCTCTTGCAAACAGCCTGTGTATGGGTATTGTTTTTGTATCCATTCAGCCAGTCTGTGTCTTTTGGTTGGAGCATTTAATTCATTTATACTCAATGTAATTATGGACAAATATGGACTTACTGGTATTTTCTTAACTGTTTGGATTGTGATTTTAGGTCTTTTTTTCCCTCCCCTTCCTCTTTTGTTGTCTTCTCCTGTGACTTGCTAACTATTTTTGGTGTTGTGTTTGAATTGCTTTTTTTCTTTGTCCATTATAGTTTTTTGGTTTGTGGTTCCCATTAGATTTTGATATAACCATCTATACATGCTCAGAATTGTTTTTGGTCGCTGATATCTTAATTTCAAATGCACTTTTTTGTTTGTTTGTTTTTTTGTCTTTTTGCCTTTTCTAGGGCCGCTACCCGGGCATATGGAGGTTCCCAGGCTGGGAATCCAATCAGAGCTGTGGCCACCGGCCTACGCCAGAGCCACAGCAACGCGGGATCCGAGCCGCGTCTGCGACCTACACCACAGCTCATAGGAACACCAGATCCTTAATCCACTGAGCGAGGCCAGGGACCAAACCCGCAACCTCATGGTTCCTAGTCGGATTCGTTAACCACTGCACCACCACGGGAACTCCCTCAAATGCACTTTTAATGTTCTGCATTTGTCCCCTTATCATGCTTGCTAGTTTTGATATCATATTTGTCAATGGGTGATTTCCTACGTTTATATTATCTTCGCCTTTACCAGTGAGCTTTCTCATTTGCTATTTTATTGTTTCTAGTTGTGGTTATTCTTTTCTGCCTAGAGACGTTCCTTTAGTAGTTGTCGTAGAGCTGGTTTGGAGGTGCTGAATTCCCTTAACTTTTGCTTGTCTGAAAAGCTCCTGATCTATCAAATCTGAATGAGAGCCTCGCGGGATGGAGTAGCCTTGGTTCTAGGCTCCTCCGCGTCATCAGCCCCTCCACTTCGTGACCTTAAATACATCTTGCCCTCTCTTCTGGCTTGCGAAGTTTCTACTGAAAAATCAGCTGTTATCCTTGCGGGGCTCCCTTGTCTGTTATCTGTGGCCTTTCCCTTGTGGTTTTTAATATTTTTACTTTGTATTTCATTTTGTCAGTTTGATTAGTATGTGTCTTGCTGTGTTTTTCCTTGGGTTTATCTTGCATGGGGTTCTCTGTGCTTCCTCAACTTGAACGAGTTTTTCCTTCCTATATTAGGGAAGTTATTGACTATAATCTCTTCAAACATTTTCTCTAGCCCTTTCTCTCTCTTCTCCTTTTTGAACCTATATTATGGAATGCTGGTACATTTAATGTTGTCCCAGGGGTCTCTTAGACGCTCTTCTGTTCTGTTCATTCTTTTTTCTTTATTATTTTCTGTGGCAGTGATTTCAACCACTCTGTCTTTCACCTCATTTATTCATTCTGCCTCCATTATCCTGCTGTTGATTCCTTCTAGTGTATTTTTTATTTCAAATATTGTGCTATGCATCTTAGTTGGCTTGCTCTCTAAACTCTCTGGCTCTTTGGCAAACACTTCTTGCAACTCCTTGGTCTGTGCCTCCACTCTTTTTCCAGCATCTTGGATCATCTTTACTCTCTTCGCTCTGAATTCTTTTTCAGGTTGATTGTCTACCTCCTCTTCCCTTCCCTGTTTTTATGTATTTTTGTCTTGTTCCTCTGTCTGAAACCTAATTCTTTGTCATCTCACATTGTCTCACTTTCCATATTTATTGTCCCCTTAACAGCAGCAGCTGGTGCCCAGTCCTGGAGTTCTCAGGGGTGGCAGCAGCTTACATGTACCCAGAGCATGCACTGGGAGCAGGATCACACTACCTCTCCAGGAGCCAAGTGGCTGCTAGGGATGGGGTCCACGAGGGAGGTGACAGTGGTTCACGGTTTACAGGATTGCTCTTGTAGCTGGCAGGCAGGGGGAAAAGTGGCTCCTGCAACTCCTTCCATTACCAGGCAGCTCTCAGGACAATCTCCTGTAGCTGGAAAGTCACCAGCTGCTCCTGCAGTCCCTCCCTTTGCTAGGGAGGCACTGGGGCCTGCTCTTTGTAGCTGAGGGGCAAGCAGCACTGTTTGGCCACTCTACAGAGCGCTCTCTGTACCCCCAAGGGTGGGGGCTGCTCCCTAAGTGTTGCTAAAAGGCTTTCTCTGGAGCCGCAGGACCGCACACTCCTGTGGCCCCTCCCTGCCGGGCCACTGGCAGGAGTGCTCTCTGTAGCCACCTCGAAGCTTGTGTCACTCTGCCCATACTCAAGGTCATTTGTGGCTCCTGTGGCCGCAGCAGAACGTATACCACGTTCCAAGGCTAGCTGTCAACATGCATCTCTCCTGCACTCCCCTGCAAGGCTGCTGGCAGGAGCCATGGAGGTTATGCTGGTCCCATGGTCGCTCTGCCTGCCTACCAGGCACTCTTGCCTCCTGTGGCCAGCTGTGGACCCATGCTGCTCGTACTGTTCCCTGGCTATGGAATGTGAACTGCTCTTGTGGTCCCCTGCTGGGCTGCTGGCACTTGTGCTGTTCCGGAGGTGACTCTGCCACTCTGCATTCTCTGCAGCCCTAAGGGCAGGGGCTGCTCCCAGGTGGCTCCTGGAGCTGGAGCAGTAGGTGTCCTGCAGACTGAGAGTGAGCCCAGGGAACAAGGCTGTAACGGTAGACCCCGCCCTTTCACAACAGCACCCCCAAACAACCGCATCTAGCCTCCAAGCCTGATGGGGTTGCCTCAGCTTTTACCCTCAGACCGATCGTCCTACACTCTGGTCCCTTTCTGCACAGCCAACCCAAGTTTTTCCCCGTGTAGCCGGCCCCAGCTCACTCTGAGTCTGATCTCCAAGGCTGGGGTTTCAGTTCCCCACCCCCGGCTGTACCAGCATGCAGTTGGGAGGGTCGGGGCCATAGCCCCGAACGCTTGTGGAGGACGGTTCCCATTTTAACTGCCTCACACCGATTGCTGTGTCCCCTCCACGACACCAAAGCTCCTCCCCTGTCCCGGCTGATCCCCTCGCTGGTGGGGGCACTTCCCAGGTGCAGGAACTTGTCCTCTTTCCAGCTCCCGCCAAGGGGTGCAAGTCCTGTCCAGCTTCCTTTCTCATTGTCTCTTTTTCTTCTTTTTCCTTTCTTTTGTCCTAGCCAGTTTTGCGAAGTTTTTCTTGCTCTATCAGAATCCTGGGGTCTTTGGTTAGTGTTCAGCAAATATTCCCTGCAAATAGTTCTGCATGTAGGTGAGCCTTACATCCTACTGCCCAGCGGATGCTCTTCTCTCCTCCCCGCCAGCTCTTATTTGTGCAGTTTGCAGCCCCAAATCAGCTCTAGTTAAAAGTGTGCGCTCTTTACTGTACTATCATATACCCCACAATACACAGAACTTTATTTTCCAGGTTTAGCACCTCAACCATTTATAATTGCTTTCTTTAATAACACTAAATACTGCCATAGAAAATTCTAACCAACACACATTACATGTGACCTGCTATCATTTGCAGTCAAAACCAACTTGGTTGTTTTTCCTATCCTTTTTTTATTCAGAATCACAATCGCCTAAATCGAATGAACCAAGCAGCCAAGTATTTCCTGCTACAGACCATTGAAAATGGATCCTGGGTGGGCGTAGTCGACTTTGATACTACTGCCCACATCAAAAGTAAGCTAATCCAAATAAAAAGCAACAATGAAAGAAGAAAGCTCTTGGAGAGCTTACCGACAGAAGCTTCAGGAGGAATTTCCATCTGTTCTGGAATTGAATCTGCATTTCAGGTGAAAATTTCTCTGCAAAAATAGTTTGTTTTTCTTAATTTTTAAGGATATTTCTGTGTTAATTTCTACTGTACATATTACTGCCTAACTTTAACATAATTAATTCTAGGAAGCACCGTCCTAAGCAAATAAAAGAAGCTCAATTAATTTTCTTAATGAGTCAGTTCATCTGCAGGTAAATTGATGGGAGAATAGATGTCTATACATTCCCTCTTCCGGAATCTTGTCCTGTTGTCACGCAAAAGTCAGTGCTCAGTAGGAGTTCTGGTTGTGGTTCAGTGGGTTAAGAACCCAATGACGTGTCTGTGAAGATGGGGGTTCAATCCCTAGCTTCCCTCCGTGGGTTAAGGATCTGGCATTGATATGAGCTGTGGTGTATGTCACAGATACAGCTTGAATCCAGCTCTGCTGTGGCTGTGGTGTAGGCCTGTAGCAGCAGCTCCAGTTTGACCCCTCGCCCAGCAACTTCCATGTGCTGCAGGTGTGGCAGCAACAAAGGAAAAAAAGAGAGAAAAAAGTCAATGCTCAATAAATATTTCTTAAATAAATGAATATGATTCAGCCATAGTCACCGATTTCTTTATAGCAGTAAACGAGTTAAAGGCCTAATTCCACGGTGGGCCAATCTTCGTTTTCGTTTCTGTGACATTCTGTGAGGCAACGTGAAGTTACTCTTCTAAAGCAGGTGCAGCAGGAACTGTTAGCCATGCTCAGGGTGAGGAGTACCGGTCAGAGCAGCAGTTTCGGCATCAGAGTACCGGCTCTGCCGCTTACCGGCGAGGTGAGCGAGGCAGAGATTTCAGTCTCTTTTGATTCTCGATGCCTTATCTAGAAAATATAGAAAAATAAGAAGGCCTATCGCATTTCATGATAGGACTATCGTGAAACTTGAGTGAAATGACACATGTTCATACCTAGAAGAAAATTCCTTTTATTTTATGGTAAATATATAATTCACAATAATTATTACGAATCTTATTTTTATCCAGTGGTCAGGTTGAGTTCATAATTACTATTGATGGTATCACTTTCCTGCTTAGAAAGGTTTACTGTCCCCTCATGGTCTATAAAATTAAATCTGAATTACTCATTCTTCATTCTGATATTATTTAGAAGCTTCTCATCCCCTGATAAAACTGCCCTACCCTCTCGCGTCAGCCTTCTTCTCAGTTCTCCCTCCCAAGGCTCTATGCCCCAACCAATCCACTGTACATTGCCCTCCAAGCACACTGGGTACTAACAGCCTCCACACTTTTGTCCAAGCAGTTCCTTTGCCAAAAGTGCTCCCTGCTTTCTCATCTTTGCATGTTAAAATTCTACCAGTTCTTCAAAATCCTTGCTCCTTCCTATAACTTCTCCTGCTACTCCCACCTTTATTTAATCTCCCTCTTCTACTGCCTTTCAGTGCAGCTTCCTAATATGAAGTCCTGGGTTCAAACCCCAATTGTCACCTACTGATTCGTGATCTTAAGCACAATTCTTCACCTCCCTAGTCCTCGATTATTTCATTAGAAAGGGGATGATAAAAGCTAGCACATAGGATTGCTCATGTTTTTATTTATTTGGCATGTGTTTGGTCTGGCAAAGCCAAGTGTAGGAGACACAGGGTTAAAACAAATTCTCTGCTATTTCAATGGGGGCAACTAATGAATGAATAAGCAAATTTTAAAAATTCATTACAGATTGCAGGGCAAGTGTTATGAAGGAACTAAAAAAAGTAATGTGATAAAGAATTACTGGGACTAGGATCCATGAGGACACGGGTTTGATCCCTGGCCTCCCTCAGTGGGTTAAGGATCCAGCGTTGCTGTGAGCTGTGGTGTAGGTCACAGATGTGGCTCAGATCCCATGCTTCTGTGGCTGTGGTGTAGGCTGGCAGCTTCAGTTCTGAGTGGAGCCCTAGCTGGGAACTTCCATATGCTGAAAATGCAGCCCTTAATAAAAAAAAATATATATATATATACTGGAAAAAAGAGTGAAGCAGAGAAGCTTCTCTCTCCAATGGCTATATTTGAGCTAAAACTTGAAGGATAAGAAGGAGTCAGTTGTTAAAGAAAAAAGGAAAGTGCAAATGTCTCATGGAAAGGGGTAGAAAGTGAGTTATTCTACGAGAGGTTCTAGTAATGCTGCAGTTTGGTAAACGGGGGACCATGAAATGTTGGAGGGCTAGACAAGAGCCGGGTCTTTCAAAATTTCAAAACCTATGATAGGAGATTTGGATTTTATCTTAAGTATAATACAAAGCTGCCGAAGGGTTTTAAGCATCAGAGAGACGTGATCAATTTATGCTTTAGGAAGATGACTCTAGTTGCCCTGGTTTTTGACGATGAGTCTGAAAGATCATATGGAACAAGGGTCATGGTAGGGAGACAGGTCGGAGCTTGAACTCAGATGAAATGACAGCGTATAAATCACATTTAATACACAGCGAAGGCACAGCAAATGATCGTGGTATATACACATATTTGGTCTTTTCAGGGCCACACCTGTGCATCTGGAAGTTCACAGGCTAGAGGTCGAATCGGAGCTGTAGCTGCGGCCTTCAGCACGGCCAGAGCAACACAGGCTCCAAGGCATGGTCGCAGCGTCCTCTGACACCAGGTCTAGAAGGAATTTCTACATTCCAAGCCCACTTTTGCAATTTTTTATATACTTCCACCCTTCCATTCTATGCCCATAAAAGCCCTTGCTAATCCATCACGGCATTTTTCTTCCTCTTGGCCTGGACTCAGTTTCTCAAAGATGTTCCAAGAAGCCACTACCATTAAAATTATCAGAGAAATCAAAATGTAGTTGCCATATTGGGCTAAGTTTTTTATATCCAACGTATTAGATACCCAGTATTAAAAATGTGAATTTTCACACTGCTTAGCTATGGAGTTTAATGTAGGAAAAGGGTTCAAACCACATAAAGAACTTGATAAATGTGATTAATGTATTCTTTGACCACTCTCTATCTGCATAACCCTATGAGAATTATTTTTGGAGGTAAAACAAAAGTTGCGTGACAAAAAATTACATAACAATTACCTATCCTCGAGATGCTTACAAGTTTCCATACTTTTATTTAGGAGCTACTGAGGGTTTCCTAATTTGAAATTTGTGAACTACTTAACATTTTTTCTAAAGGTTATGCATTGACTTTTTAACACTGTGGTGGATTTTTAATCCATTTAGCTATATAGGCAATTGACTTTATACACCAAAGAATTTTTCAGAGGGTAGTCTAGTTAAAGAAAGCAGAGAGGAAGTGTTTCCACTGTGGCTTAGAAGGTTAAGAACCTGACTGGTATCCATGAGGATGCAGGTTCAATCTCTGGCCTCACTCAGTGGATTAAAGATCTGTGGCATTGCCACAATTGTGGTGTAGGTCTCAGTCGCAGCTTGGATCTGGCATTACTGTAGCTTTGGTGTAGGCTGGCAGCTGCAGCGCCAGCTTGACCCCTAGCCTGAGAACTTCCACATGCTGCAGGAAAAAAAAAGTAGAAGAAGAAGAAGAAATAAAGCAAGCAGAGAGGTATTCAATGCCACTTAGCTAACTTCTATCTTTGATGTCTGATTGACCTGAGCTCCCTAGACTGAACTGTCATTGCTGTTTAGCCCCAGGGGATTCTCCACAACCCTGTTTCCAGAAAACTACATTCGCACAAACACTCCCTGTGGCAGGGGTACAGAAATTAAAAGTCATGTAATTCCTCAAGAGGTTGACTGTAGGTTATATCATCTTAAAGGAGAGCTTTTCTCATCTATTCTGCAGTTTTCTTTATTTCCTCTGATGTTTTTCTCGACTCCCCATGAATTCATTTGATTTAGGGATACCTGATAAGTAATGCCCTGGATTATGTTTGCAGGTAATTAAAGAAATATATCCTCAAGTAGATGGATCTGAAATAATGCTAGTGGTTGCTGGGGAGGACAAAAATATACGAAACTGCATGGACAGAGTGAAACAAAGTGGGGCCATCATTCATTCTATTGCTCTCGGGCCAAATGCGGAGCCAGCAGTCGCAGAAATGAGCGCCGTAACAGGTAAAATACGACCTATACATTCTAGACCTTCGACAGCAACGCATACATGCAGAGGCTGACAGTTTGGCAACTTCTTTTAAGTTCAACTCTGAAGGTGCTGTGCCAGGAGCTTGGGGCCAGAGTTAAGCCAGACCTGATCTCTCTTCCTAAGGCCCTCCCAGTCCAGCTGGCTGCAGAGACAAACAAAACTACTAATGAGCAGCATAATCAGATTACACTCCTCTGTAACAGGAGACGTACAGAGGAGGCAGTGCTATGTGAGCAGAGGAAGCCATCAAGTCTCACAGGGCTGTACAGAGTCAGGGAAAGAAGGCATGAGAGACAAGGTGACTTTTAAGCTTCACCTTGAATAAGATGCTGACTTTTGCTGGAGGATAAAGGGGTGAGAGAAGATGATAAGGTCACGAGCAAAAAAAAAAAAAATCCTGTTGAGATGACAATGTAAGACGCATTGAAGGATCTTGAGAACCCACGAGGCTGAGGGCGGGAGGAGCAGGCTGACCGAGGCCGAGGCTCTGCAGATCCTCAGTCCGAGTGACGCTCCCCAGGAAAGCAGGTGCTGTGCAGCTGCTAGTCTAGATGCACAGCTGTGCGAGGAGAGGGACTACACGTGGTCAGGGCCTTCCCAGGCATGGTTCAGAACACATGTTTTAAACTGTCAGGATGATCTGGGAAGAGCACTGTGAGTATCAATTTTTGAACTGGCTTCAATGTTACCAAACTCACATTTGCTTTTACATACTGGCTGGTACAAACTCCCATCATTTTTAGACAAGATCGGGTGTGTGCAGGGTGGTGTGGCGTGGACGCCATCATTTTTTACAGTGCTTTCGTGGCCACTGTAATCTATTTTGTCTCAAGTAGCCCCCAAAGTAGGCCTGTTCTGGACTTGTCTCCATGGCTTCCCCGCTGTCCGTCTCCTCACTGACAGCCATTGTCAGGATGTCTCCACCCTGCAGTTCTGCAGCCTTTCTAACTTTCTGATTCTGATCTGCACTCGCTGGAAAATCCGAAGGCCACCATATCAATGTACATCTTAAATAAAAGTGAATACTTCCTCTCAAGGGATGTGAAGGCTGCGAAATTTTTTTTAAATTTTGAGTGTTGGGCCAAACGTGTGGCATGTGGAAGCTCCAGGGCCAGAACCCGAGCCACTGCAGAGACCCCACCACGTAGTTATGCTGTTCGACGCAGGGGAAGAGTCCTGCGAATTTTAATACGTGGAATTGAAACATCTTTCTAGTATTCTATGGCTATTTGATGCATTTCAACCAGAAGGTTCCCAGATAAGTGGGATGCAAAGATACCCAATGAATCAACGTTCGGAATTAATCTTTAACCTAATCTGATTTTGGTCTGTTTCAATAATACTTAGCCAAGACTGTCATTTCTCTATATTATTACTAATCACTAAAATGCAACAGTACTTATCTCCTAGAAAGTAACTCTGTTAATGCATTTACAATTTAGGAGGGATGCATGTCTACACTACAGATCAGGGTGAAAGCAGGGGCCTCACTGACGCTCTCTGGACCTTCGGATCAGGAAACACCAATTCGCCCCAGCACGCTCTTCAGGTCAGAGGTCCCACGCCTGGGCTTTTCATGTTTGCACTTAGTCATAAACAAGAAAGAGAACTTTATAGTCTCATGTTTTAAGTTCTATGTTTTTCTCATAGTAAAGTTTTAATTAAAATCAAGGCTTTAATTTGAAATTATTCACCCACTTACACAGCGAAATTAGAGCTTATGGTGAGTGAATATAGCAGTAAGTGATTTGAAAGTAGAAAGCAAAATATACCCAAAAAAGCATGTCCAAAATTCTGGTTAATGTAAATAAGTATTATTTACCATTTAATAAGCCAATGTATAAAATTAATCCACCTATATTTTTTTCTATATAGATTTTCCCGTTAGTTTCCATTTTTATGGATGGGTAGACTGGGGATTGCCGTCTGTATTTTACCATGGATGTAAACCAGATTTTCACATAATGAAAGTGGTAGCGCTAAGTTAAAATATGAAATCAAGACCAGGGCAAGTCCCTTAAACCCTTCCTGTCTCATTTCCTCATTGGAATATGAAACTATATGATACCTCTGAGCTAAAATTCCTAGGGACTTATTATTAACTTTTAAGCTTTTGAAACTTAGATGGTTAAAAAATTGTGACTTTCTAGCCTTTCAATTTATGTGAATCAAATAAATAAATTATAAATTTAAAGGACTGTGAACAAATAGCACAGGCAGATATAGCAATTTTTATTTTTCTTTTCCCATAGGGGTTATATTTTAAAATATAAACTTTTAATATAAATATTTAACTCAAAACTTGGAGTTTCCATTGTGGCTCAGTGGGGTAAAAACCCAACATAGTGTTCATGGGGATGCAGGTTCAATACCTAGCCTCGATCAGTGGATTAAGTATCCAGCATTGTTGCAAGCTACGGTGTACGTTGCAGATGCAGCTTGGATATGGTGTGGCTGTGGCTGTGGCTTAGGCCTCAGCTGCAGCTCTGATTCAACTTCTAGACTGGAAACTTCAATGTGCCACAGGTGTGGCAGTAAAAAGAAAAAAACAAAATGAAAAAACAAACAAAAAATAACATCAAACCCTAATAATGTCAAATTTTCCCTCCCAAAGTTGGATTTGTCCAATAATACAGCACCCATTATTCCAGGAATTCATTAAAAAATATCATACTTCCATGTACCCACCCATCTTGCCCCAACACTTGACAGCTGTGAAAGAGATTCAAACAAATGTACCCCAGAACTTGGCTTAGGGAAGAAAGAATATACTTTGGAAAATAGTTGAATGGAAAAAAAGAGAGTGAATAATTATTGCATACCTATTATTTTAGTTATTTTCTTGCCTCTTCAACAATTTTTTTCCACTGGCTTTTTATATTTACCCTTCTGAATTGAACTCCTTTTTCCAACTTCCGTGTCTCAACAGTACTGTGTTACTTAAGATTCAAAAACTTTGAGTAAACTCGGATTCTTCTCCATTCATATCCCATGTATCATGTCACCACAGCCTGTTTCCTTCAAAATACATTTTATAAAATTCTGTTTCTCTCTATATCCATTTCCACCGCCTCTACTGTTACCTTTTGTCAAGACTGCTGTCTTCCCTCTTCCAGTTCATCAAATCACTGCCTTAAACTTGCCACGGTCATCTGTTTTCCTCTACTGTCCAACACAAGCAGGATGTGAGGGCAGATCATGTGTTCAGTTTGGTCAGGTGATCTGGCCCAGAGACACCCTGCAAACTTGTACAAGTTGGTGCGGAAATCTAGTGTGGAAAGAAAATAGAGTAAAAACTGAAGGAGAGTGGGGGTTATTTCTGAGATTGTCAACCTGGTTGACTAAAGAATGATGAGACAACAGATGAAATTGAGAAGAAAGAAGGGAGAACTGATTTTGAATATATTATTTTGAGTTGTGTTTGAGCCTTGGTAACTTTGACTAGTTGGTGGGATATTTAAATGGAATTCTCAAAAGGCTGTTAACAGTGTAAAAGCAGAATATGGGAAATCAGCCAGAAAGGAAACATTTGCATAAAGATGATGCTCAGTTTTGAGCATGGAGTTTTTGAAGAGTGTGGAGGAGCAGGCAGAAATTTCCGCTCCCCTCATTTGTAGTATCTGTAGCAAGTTTTTAAATAATGAAATACGAAGGAAAGGCTGAATCCTACGAGTGATTTTTACGATCCCCTAGTGCGCTTAAGTAGCCAAACCTCTATTTCTTTATTAGATTTTCCTGGTAAGAGTCTAAAAATGTTATTCACATTGATATATAACTTGATAATAACGCTTTTTCACTCAGAGACTTTACAGAAGACTGAGGTTTTTGTCAAAGCAATCATGTTTGAAGGGTGGAATTCACTCTCTTCCTTCAGAATTGAAGCAAAGGTGGGTTTAGGACTGAGTCGGGCTGGAAGTGGGACTTGCCATTGTCCCCGAAATGACATTCTCCCAGGAAATGCCTACTTGGTCACTAGATAAGGTTGACTCTTCCTAAGAACTATTTACAAAGGTTTTGAAAAACTTTTAATTCAAGTTCTTCCCAGAGATAGTCCCGTCTTTCATTGACTTTCTTCTCAGGACTCCAGTTTACAAAGGCAATTGTTTGCCATCTATGTCTTCTTGAATGTATTTACTCCATCACATGGGGCTATTATCATATGTGAAAAATTTCTTTGAGGGTTCACACTGGGGGGAGTTCCTTGGTGGTCTGGTGTTGGGATTTGACATGTTCACTGCAGCCCAGGATCAATCCCTGCTCTGGGAACTGAGATCCCATGTCAAGTGGCCCACGCAGTGCCCCTCCCCCCAAAAAACCCAGAATATTTCACATTAGGAAAAGACCAATGAAAGGTTTTCTCAATTATTTGCTAGTCCTCATTTTAAAAAATATTGGTGGGGGTGGTGAGCCAGCAGCATGTAGAAGTTACCTAGTCAGGGATCAAACTCACACCACAGCAGAGACAAGGCTGGATCCTTAACCTGCTCAGCCACCATGGAACTCCCATTGCTAGTCCTTATTTTCACCTTGAGGGCCTCCTCACTATGTCTCTACTCAAATACTCTACGCACCAATCAGTATTTTGGGGGGACATCATGAAGATGGGCAAATGCACTCTCACAACGTTCAGACACACACACACACACACACACACACACACACACACCCCTACAGACAATTCTCTGAGGCTGCAGCACACTTTAATGCTAAAGCCTAGAGTGCCTGCCATGACAACAAAGAAAGAAATAGCAAGGCCATACCTTCAACCGTAAAGCCCATTCTCTTGCTCTAATGTTTTTGTTGTACCCTGTCCTGTCTCAGACCCTATATTTCCATACTTTCTCTCTGACAACTGTCATATCCTAATCAGCTTTCAGAGAACTTGCAAGACTATGGTAATATGTCATATTTAAGCTTCCTCTCAGGTCAGAAAGTAAGAATTACGTTAAAAGAGAAGAGAGAATAAAATTACTCTCTTCTCTAGTTACTAACTTTTAAAATATATTTAAACAGCTTGAAAGTAAGGGATTAATGCTCATCAGTAACCCCTGGATGAATGGCACAATAATAATTGACAGCACTGTGGGAAAGGACACATTCTGTCTCGTCACGTGGGACAAACAGCCTCCCAGTATTTCTCTCTGGGACCCTAGTGGAACACCAAGGGGAAATTTCACAGTGGACGAAGATTCCAAAATGGCCTATCTCAGTATTCCAGGAACTGCAAAGGTAAGCGAGCAGCTTTTGGACTTCTCTGTTTAAAATTTTTTCAAAATCTAAAAAAAAAAAATTGTTTAATGTCATAAAAATAATTTAACTGACTGCCAAAGATTGTGTCATTATGAAAATTATGAGAAAATACAGTGTGCTTTCTACCATTGTGTAATCCTAAAAAAATTAGGTGGGAGGAAAAAAGAAGAAAGAACTGATACATAAGGAAGAAGGGAGAAGAGAGCAAAATACAGGTTGAGCAAGAAGGAAGTAAATGCGGGGAGAGTCTTTTCGACACAGTGTAGTGGTGTCACTATGACCGCCTTCCTAATGAAGCCCAGCCAGGATTAGCCAGTTTGTGTGCTCTGAGACCTAAGGATAATGGCCAAAGAGAAGGAAAATGTTCAAGGTTTATATTTTCCACCAGACACTCACCAGGGAGAGACGCTGTGCTTGACAGTGGGGCAGGTGTCCTGTCTGAACTGCCACGGCTCTCATCTGCGGGATGTTGCACAAAGCCAAACAGAACTTGATTTTATACCACACTTAGAAGACATACTTTAGGACTGGATAATGGAAACACAATAGCATGATATTGGATTTTTACTATATTTCCCCTGAATTTTTAGGTGGGTGTTTGGACTTACAGTCTTCAAGCAAAAGCAAACCCAGAAACATTAACAATTACAGTAAATTCCCGGGCAGCAAATTCTGCTGTGCCCCCAATCACAGTGAATGCTAAAATGAATAAAGACACAAGCAGCTTCCCCAGCCCAATGATTGTCTATGCAGAAATTCTACAAGGGGATATCCCCGTTCTCGGAGCCAATGTGACTGCTTTCATCGAATCGGATAATGGGAAAACAGAAGTTTTGGAACTTTTGGATAACGGTGCAGGTAATTCACAAGCTTTTAGGAATAAACCTATATTTTCTCAAGTCAGGATATGTTATGGGGTCCCTGCAGCGGTGCGGGGCAGAGGGACAGGCACCAGAAGAACGGATGCAGGTTATGGATAAGCAGCGAGCCTAGCAGGACAGTCCATCCAGGGAAGGCCTACAAGATGATGTGCAAGTGTCTTGCACATGGTTAGCACTCAATAAACGTTACTGACTGTCATTAGTATTTGTCATCTAGACAACCAATGCCTGTCGTCATATAGTAAGGCCTCATCGAGAGACTGCAGGCAACATAAAGAACTCTGAACACGTGTTTCTTGGAGGCACATCATCCATAAAGTCTGGCCAGGAAGGGTAAAGCACCAGCAGCAGATGAAATTATCTTGTGGAACTCAGCCTCCTACCCAGGAAGTGGGGACAGGCAGGAATAATGTCCGATAGCTGGGACGCGTGCTTGCGACTCCTGGGGACTAAAGCCCAAGAACGGCAGTCCTGCCGGAGAGGGAGAGGGGCTCATCACAGGGGAGCCAAACACCAGATCTGACAACCAGAAGGAAAATTCATTGTTGGCCATGGTCAACGTGGCTGACTCCTTGGTCTACATGGACGACTGATGCTTAAAGATAAATGAAAGAGGACTAGTGTCCATGAGGATGGACTCAGTCCCAGGCCTCGCTCAGTGGGTTAAGGATCCGGTGCTGCTGCAAGCTGCGGTGTAGGTCACAGATGCGGCCTAGATCCTGTGTTACCGTGGCTGTTTCTTAGGCAGGCAGCTGCAGCTCTGATTTGTCCTCTAGCCTGGGAACTTCCTTATGCCACAGGTGCAGCCCTAAAATGGAAAAAGAAAGAAGAAGAAAAACCCCTGAGAAAGATGTTTGAAATTTAGTGACTAATTCCAATGCTAGTGATGACGTGTTTCTTAGAGGCACGAGCCATATCACAATATTCCTGAGCTCCCCAAAATATTTACTCTAATAGTAAAAGTTTCTCATTGTCAGACCGGAGAGTTGATGAATTAGGAGAGCAATAGCTGTAAAAATAAGGCTAGGTAGGTATTTTTTAGTCGACTAGGATGGGAATTAACTCCTAAGCAAAGATATTTTCTTTAGTGGAGTCCTTGTGATTTGAACAGAGAAATGGTATAACGAGTTTAGATAAAGCAAGCAAAAGTAGGCTCTGTGGCTGAGAAATCGATGGGGGAGACTGTAATAAGCTGAATATAAAGCGACAGGGGCCACAAAAGTGATGTATTTATTTTACATACATATTTATCTGTGTTTGAGTAACATATACATATATATGTGTACATAGAGTCTTTCATGATACCTCAAAGATATCCATTCAACAAGACATTTTCTTCTGGAAAAGCATAATGGAAATATGCTCTAAGGGGCCAGTTTGAAGGGGGGCCCAACCTAGAGTGAATGCTTATAAAGGCCACAGCCTTGACCTAGAAAATACACAAATTTCTACTTTTCTTTGCAATAATAATTTATTCCTTCATTTATATAACAAGGTGCTGATTCTTTCAAGAATGATGGTGTCTACTCCAGATATTTTACAACTTATCAAGAAAATGGCAAATATAGCTTAAAAGTACAGGCTGCTGGAAAAGCAAAAACTGTCACGAGAAGCTTAAGGCATCTACCAAATAGAGGCACATATATACCTGGCTGGGTAGTGAGCGGTGAGTAACCCAGTGATGTCCTGAATAATTACTAGTTGATATGATTAAGCCTTCAAACATTGTATAACCCAAAATACAGCATTTCGTATTTCTGAACGCAAGTTCTCAGTCAGACTGGGATATGCCTCCAAATTAACCTAAGCATTAGTACAGTGGCTGGCACCTAGTAAGCATTCAATAAACGTCGTTTTGAGCACCTACTTATGTTAATAATAATAAGCCTAACCTTCACTCGATCTGAATAAATCAGGCCCAGGTGTCGTGAGCCTAAGCGAAGCAGAACTGAGCCTTCAGACCACGTGTGCTGTGGAAGATCAGTCCAGGAAACCTATGTGGCGCAGGGTGGCGACACGGACTGACAGCACATTCTTGGTGGAGAGACATCAGGGAAGACAGAGGAGTAGGAACCGCCAGGCATCCATCTTCCTACCTAGACAACCATGGTGCTGGAAGAACACAACTGATGTGGCCATTCTGGGGCGCTAGAGTCTTATTGGAAGGTTTGCGGCTTCCAGGAGAAGGCTTACACGAAAAATCATGATTGATTCTGGTTCATTTCAGCTCTTAGACCAGGCAGGCAACCTTTCCAGATTTCTGGAGTGATCGTCACGTGGCTTGTGGGAGCCAGACAGGACAATAAAAACATGTCCTTCAAATACCACAAATCACTACCTCTGATCTCGAAGGTGCAGATGCAGAAGCAGACTGCCAGTGTTGCCGCCCCTCTGCCTGAAGCGACTTCCAGGGAATTTAAAAGGACAGAGTCTCTTTTTTTCCCCTTCATTTCTCCTTTTTACCCTTTTGGAAACAAGCCACTTAAGAATTAGAATATTCAAAAGTAACCACATATACGGAGAATATAGAAATCATTATACATGCCCAGGGAAAGATACAGGCTCAGAAAAGACCTAAGAAGATTAAGTCGACACCTCAAGCTAATCTCTAGCCCAGAGACACCCTACAACAATTTCTTAGGAACAGAAACCCCTGGACAATGGGAAGAATCTGATGTTTAGAGTCACCACATTTTAAAACCCAAATGTCCAATCTTCAACATAATATCATAAGGCATACAAAGAAGCAGTAAATTAAAAATAAGTCAAAGGGGGAGTTCCCACCGTGGCTCTGCAGAAACAAATCTAACCAGCATACAGGAGAATGCAGGTTCAATCCCTGACCTTGCTCAGTGGGTTAAGGATCCTGCATTGCTGTGGCTGTAATGTAGGCTCTGATTTGACTCCTAGACTGGGAATCTCCATATGTTCTCGGTGTGGCCCCAAAAAAAAAAAAGACCAAAAATTAAAATAAAAATAAGTCAAAGGAAAAAAAATACATCAACAGGAATTATCTCTGAGGAAGACCAGCTGGGAGGCTGATTAGACAGATATTTTTAAACTACTTTGTAAAAGATTCTCAAATTGCTCAAGGAAGTCATGGACAAACTCAAGAAAATAATGCTTGAACAAAATTAAAATATCAGTAAAGAGATAGAAAACATTAAAATGACCCCCAAAGAAATTCCATAACTAAAAACTACAATAAGTGAATTTTTAAAATTCACTGGAATGATTCAAAAGTAGAGGAAAGAACAAGATAACTTGAAAATAGGATAATTAAAATTATTGTGTCTGGGAGTTCCCTTCGTGGGTCAGCAGTTGACAAGCTCGACTAGGATCCATGAGGATGTCAGTTCAATCTCTGGCGTCACTCAGTGGGTTAAGGATCTGGCATTGCCATGAGCCATGGTGTAGACAGATCACAGAACGGCTCGGATCCTGCATTGTGGCTGTGGCACAGGCTGGCAGCTGTAACTCCAATTCAACCCCTAGCTTGGGAATTTCCATATGTCATGGCTGTGGACCTAAAAAGCAAAAAAAAAAAAAAAAAAAAACCCAAAAAACAAAACAAAACAAATTTTATTGTGTCTGGAGAACAGGAGAAAAAGGATTGAAAAAAAAGTTGATCAACATACCAACAGTGACAGTCTCAGAAGGAAAACAGGTAAAATAAGGGGCAGAGAGATTATCTGGAGAAATAATGGTGACAGACTCCCACACTGAAGCAAGATATTAATCTACAAATCCAAGAAGCTAACAGCTCCAAGCAGGATAAGCTGAAAAAGACACACACTATAATCAAACAGTCAAAAACTAAAGGCAAAGAGAGAATTTTGAAAACAGCAAGAGAAAAGCAACTCATCATATACAAGGGATCCTCAAAAAGATTACCAGCAGATTTTTCATCAGGGACCTTGAAGAACAAATAGCAGTAGGTTATTTATTCAAGGATTTCCTGCTGTGTCACAGTGGGTTAATGATCCACCACTGTCTCTGTGGCAGTGCAGGTTTGATCCCTGACCCTGCACAGTGGGTTAAGGATCCAGCATTGCTGCAGCTGTGGCATAGGTCACAGCTGTAGCTCGGATTCAATCCCCAGCCCAGGAGCTTCCATATGCTGTGGGTGCAGCCCAAAAAAAAAAAAAATTCAAATGCTGAAGGATGAAAATAACCAACCAAGAAAACTTCATCCTACAAAACAGTCCTTCAGTTGACATTCCCAGATAAACAACAGCTGAAGGAGTTCATTATCACCAGCCCTACCCTATAAGAAATGCTAAAGGGAATCCTTAGGAGGAAGTGAAAGAACAGTAGACAGTGACTCAAAGCCATAGGAAGAAATAAAGATTTCTAGTAAAGATGAATTCATGGGCAATTACCAAATCTAGTATTACTGTAATATTGGCTTGTACTCCACTTTTTACTTACAGTATGATTTAAAAGACTGATGCATAAAAGGATTTATTAGTCTATGTTTTGAACACGTAATGTATAAAGATGCAATTTATGACATCAACAACTGAAATGGGATAGGAATTGAGCTATATAGAAGCAGAATGTTTATAAAGTTAAGCTAATATAATTCAAATCAGAGTGCCGTAACATGAGGATATTAAATGCCATCCCTGCAACGACCACCAAGAAGTTAGTACAGAACATACACAAAAAAGAAAAGAGAGAGAGAGTGGAGTCCCTGTTTCCCCCAGTCCTGTGGATCTGCTGCACACATGTCCTGCTGGCCTTCAACACCAAATGCTCTGGGGGCTCTTCCCAATGCCAGACCCCAGACTTGGGAATCTGACCTTGGATTTGGAACTCTCACTCCTGCGGGAAAGCCTTTGTGGTAAGTTATTTCCTAGTATGTATGTCATCCACCTGGTGAATATAGGGTTTATATTGCAAAAGCGCCCCTCCTACAGTCTTGATGTGGCTGCTTCTTTGTCTTTGGGTGTAGGATATCTCTTTTGGTAGTTTCCAGTCTATTTTGTCGATGGTTGTTCAGCAGTTGGTTGTAATTTTGGTGTTTTTGTGAGAGGAGGTGAGCTCGAGCCCTTCTACCGTCTTGTCCCAGTCATCAAATATAGTTTTCAGCCCCTTTCTCCCTCTCTTCTCCTTCTAAAACTCCTGTAACGTGAATGTTAGTATGCTTGATGTTATCTTAGAAACTCCTCATCTGTTCTCATTTTTCTGTATTTATTTCTGCGGTTCTCACTGGGTGATTTCCATTATTCTATCTTCCAGACCTCGTATGCATTCTTCTGTGTCATACTAACTGTTCCTAGTATGTTTTTCATTTCAGTTATTGTATTCATCAGTTCTGGTTTTTTTTTTTCACATTTTCTAATTCCTTACAAAAGTTCTCACTGTGTTCATATATTGTTTTCCCTAATTCAGTTATCATTCTTATTAGATCTTTTTGATCTTGTAAATTGTTTTTTTCTGACACTAGTTGTCTTTTCAGGGGGTTTCTCTTGCTTTTTCAATTGAAACGAATTTCTCTACATTCTCATTTTGCTTAATTTTCTCTTTCACCATGACATTAGAAGCTATAATTATCTATCGCGGTCTTGCAGCAGGGTCGTTGTGTGGGAGCACCCCATACATTCTGTGTGTGGCTTTGGTAAGGGAGAGCTAGATCTGAAAGAACACGAGTCACATCTTTCCTTAGGGTTTGCTGGCAGCTCTCACCTTGGCAGGAAGCGGAGCTGGAAATGGAAGCGCTAGGGCTAGGGCTAGGTCCAGGTTTGAGCTGGGCTGCCCCTTTCTCCACAGCTATCACCACCCAATAGAGGGTGTGGTCAGGTCTCAAGTTGCTGAGCAGAAGCCCTCAGAATCAGATCTGAGCTGGCTCTGTTGACTTTAAGTGTGTGTTCTCCTCCCTCCTAGCATCAGAACCCTCACGACAGGTGGGGGAGTGGGGTGGGGTGGTAACACCCCTCACAGCAAGCAGGACCAGTGTGGCACTTGGTCAGGACATGAACTCTGGTGATCCAGCTACAGACAGAGGTCAAGAATACTTCTGATGGGAGTTTCTGTTGTAGCTCAGCAGGTTATGGACCCAAATTGTCTCTATGAGGATGCAGGTTTGATCCCTGGCCTTGCTCAGTGGGTTAAGGATCAGGTGTGGCTATAAGCAGCACAGGTCACAGATATGGCTCGAATCCAGTGTTGCCATGGCTGTGTTATAGGCCCCACACACAGCTCCAATTTGACACCTGGCCCAGAAACTTCCATATGCCACAGATGAGATCATAAAAAAGTGAAAAAAAAAAAAGAGAATGCTTTTGATGTGCTGCCTTTGTAAGCCTCAGTAATGTCTATCTCCACCCTGTATCAGGTCTGAGCTGCCTGTGTGTCTTCCAGCCAACCCCTCTCCTCAGCTATGTACCCCTGCCATGGTAAGACACTGTGTCAGGGGGTGCAGGGTGGTAGCTCAGCTCAGGCTGGGAGATGTGCCAGGGCGGTCATGGGAAACTAGCCAGCCAGCCATGCAATTTCAATCCACCCACTCTGCCTTGTTTGAGAGAAAGCAATGTTCACTCCCAGATAGGATCTCCACCCATCTAAGCTCCCTTCTCCGAGTCCCCTCCCTGGAACTCAGGTCCTGACCTGACTGCTTCCCTTCCCTTCCTACCTTTTTCTGTGTGGATCTTTATTACAGTCTTGCTTGCACAAGAGACTTTCTGTCTCCAGTTAGTTTCACTGAAAATTGTCCGACGCATACGTGTACCTTTGATGTGTTCACAGGGGGTGAGTTCTGCATCCTCCTACTCCACCATCTTGATCTTCTTTTCAATAAGTCTCTTTATCAATAACTACTTTTAAAAAGTAATGGAACATGGTAAAATATAACATGAGAAAGAGAGTGTATATAGTTGTATGACTTGGTCACTGCTGTACAGCAGAAATTGACAAAACAATGTAAATCCACCATAATAAAAATTTTTTAAATAAAATAAATGCAACAAAGACTCCAATCAAAAGGTAGAGATTGAAATAACAGATGAAAACATACAATCCAACAATTGTTACCCTCAAGAGACTCACTTTAGACACAAAAACACAAATAGATTGAAAGTGACAGGATAGAAAAAGATATCCCATGCAAATAGTTATCAAAAGAAAGCATGGGTGGCTATGTTAGACTTTAAATTTTAAAAGTTTACAAGAGACAAAGTATATCATACATTTTAAAAAGACTTATTCAGCAAGAAGCTATAACAAATATAAGAGAATACACATCTAATGACAGACCATCAAAATATATGATACAAAAACTGACAGAATTGAGAGGAGAAATAAACAGTTCTACAGTATAGCTGGAGACGTTAAGACTCCTCTATCAATAATGGATAAAATAACTAGACAGAAGATAAGTAAGAAAACAGAGGACTGTTACCAACACAACACAAGTACATCTAAAAACTTATACAGAACCCCTACCCAACATGAATTCTGAAATGCACATGGGAGATTCTCCAGGATAAATATATTAAGCCATAAATGAAACCTCAAGAGAGTAATATATATCTTTACAATAAAAGGTGTTTTCTGTGTCAACAATGGGATGAATTTATAAAACAGTAACAGAATGAACACTAGAAACTCTGAACAGAATTTTTGTAATTAAATAATACACTCATAAATAACCAATGTGTCAAAGAAGAACTCCCAATAAAAATAAGAAAATATTTACAAAAGACTGGAAAAGAAAACATGACATAACAAAAACTTATGAAACACCATAAATGCAATGGTAAGAGGGAAATTCTGAGCTGTAAACACTGACATTAAAAAAGAAGATCTCCCAATAAAAATAAGAAAATATTTAGAAAAGACTGGAAAAGAAAACATGACATAACAAAAACTTATGAAACACCATAAATGCAATGGTAAGAGGGAAATTCTGAGCTGTAAACACTGACATTAAAAAAGAAGAAGTATTAATAGCCTAACATTGTAACTTAAGAAACCAGAAAAAAAAACTAAACCCAAATTTAGCAGAAATAAGGAAATAATAAAGGTTAAAGCAAAGATAAATGAAATAAAATAATAGAAAAATTATTAATGAACCAAATGGTTCTTTGAAGTGATTAACAAAATTGACAAAACTTTGGCTAAATTAACTAAGGAACAGAAAAGCCTCAAATTACTAAAATCAGAAATGAAAATAAACACACTATCACCAAATCTACATAAACAAAAAGGACTACAGAGAATATTATGAACATTTATTTGTATACCAACAAATTGAATAGCCTAGATGAAATGAACAAATTTCTAGAAACTCAAAACCTACCAAGACTATAATAAAAATAAATAGAAAAACAAATGAATGTATCATTAGTAAGAAGATTGAATCAGTAATCAAAAACTTCTCAACCAAAAAAGCCCTAGACTTGATGGCTTCATTGGTGAATTCTATCAAACACTTAAAGAATAACTAACAATAAATAATTTAAAAAGGAAATTAAGGAAACAATTCTATTTGCAATTGCATAGAAAAGAATAAAATACTTATTAGTAATTAACCTAACCATGGAGGTAAAAGACTTGCACACTGAAAACTACAAAATGTTGCTAAAAGAAATTAAAGATTATATAAGGAAACATACCCCATGTTTATAGATTGTAGGACAATACTGCTAAAATGTCAAACTGCTCTATAGATTAATGCAATCCATATCAAAACCCTAACAATGTTTATGTATAAATTAAAACACAGGCATCCTAAAATTCATATGTGATTTCAGGGAACCCCAAAGAGCAAAAACAAAACAAAACAAAACAAACAAACAAACAACTTGAAAAAGAACAAAACTGTAGGAATCATACTTCTGTATTTCTAAATTATCTACAAAGCTATACTAATCCAAATAGTGTGGTACTGGCAAAAAGACAGACACATATGCCAACGGAATGCAAAAGAGAACCCAGAAATAAATCCTTGCATACATGGTCAACAGATCCTTGACGAGGGTGTCAGTACCATTCAATGGGGAAAGGACAGTCTTCCCAACAAAGGGTGTGGGGAAAATTGAATATCCACATGCAAAAAATAAAAAAATAAATAAACAAAGCTGTACCCTTTCCCTACTCCACATATGAACTCAAAATGAATCAAAGGCCTAAAACTACAAACCTCTTAGAAGAAAGTACAGGGGAAAAAACTCCATGACATTAAATTTCAATTTCTTGGATGACACCAGAAACACAGGCAACAGAAGTTAAAATTGATTAAATAAAGGAACTACAACAAAATTAAAAACTGTGCATCAAAGAACATTATTATTAATGGAATTAAAAGGCAACCTACGAAATGGGAAGAAATATTTGCATAACATTTACCTCATAAGGGATTAATATCCAGAATATAAAAAAAACTCCTAAAACTCAACAACAAAACTTCATTCAAAAACAGGCAAAGGACTTAAATAGATTATTTCTCCAAAGGATGTATACAAATGGCCCTAAGAATATGAAAAGATGCTCAGCATCCCTAATCATTAAAGACATGCAAATCAAAACCACAGTGAGATACCACCTCACAACCCCTTAGGATGCCAACGGAAAGTCACACGTGTTGGTGAGATTTGGAGTAACCGCAAACTTTGTGAACAGCTGGTGGGAATATCAAATGATGCAACTGCCGTGGAAAACTGGATGGCTACTCTTTTTAAAAATTCAACACAGGGAGTTCCCGTCGTGGCGCAGTGGTTAACGAATCCGACTGGGAACCATGAGGTTGCGGGTTCGGTCCCTGCCCTTGCTCGGTGGGTTAACGATCCGGCGTTGCCCTGAGCTGTGGTGTAGGTTGCAGACGCGGCTCGGATCCCGCGTTGCTGTGGCTCTGGTGTAGGCCGGTGGCTACAGCTCCGATTCGACCCCTAGCCTGGGAACCTCCATATGCCACAGGTGCGGCCCAAGAAATAGCAAAAAAAAAGACCCCCCCAAAAAAAAATTCAACACAGAATTACAATTTGACCCAGCAATTCCACTTCCGGGTACATACTCAAAAGTCTCAAAGAGATATTTGTACACACGTGTGCATAGCAGCATTATTAACAGAAGCCAAGAAAAGGAAGCAATCCAAACTCCTGTGACAGATAAATGGATAAACAAAATGTGGCGTATACTTCCAACAGAACAGCATTCAGCCTCAAAAAGGAAAGAAATTCTGACATAGTCTACAACGTGGATGTAACCTGAAGACATACTAAGTGAAATAAGCCAGACACAAATGGACAAACATCCCATGATACCACTTACTTATATGAGGTATCTACCAGTAAAATACATTGAGACATAAAGTAGAACAGTGGTTACTAGGGGCTGAGAGGAGTCAGGAAAGGAGATTATTATCGATCGGGTACAGAACTTCAGCATTTGGGATTCTGAAGCTCTGGAGATGGGTGGTGGTGGTGACTGCGCAGCAACGTGAGTACACTCGCTTGATGCTGCCTGCAGACCGAATGTTCGTGGGCCCCTCAGACTCATCTGCTGAAACTTAATGCCCAATACGATGACACTCAGAGGTGAGGCCTCTGAGAGGTGCTTAGGCCATGAGGGCAGAGTCCTGATGGACGGCAGCAGTGCCTTATAACAAAAGAGCCTGGAGTGCTCCCTCATCCTTTACCATGTGAGGACACGGAGAGAAGACAGCTCTCTGTGAATCAGGACGTGGGTCCTCTCCAGACACCAGATCTGCCAGTACCTTGATCTTAGACTTCCCAACCTCCAGAACTGTGAGAAATAAATGTTTTGTGTTTATAAATCACCCAGTTTGTGGTATTTTGTTAAAGCAGTCCCATGACTAAGACAATGCCATTGAACTGTATACTTAACAATAGTTAAAATGGTGACTTCTATGTTATGTTTATTTTACTATAATAAAAAAAGAATATACAGTTGTATTTGATTCTATTTCAACAAAGTAACTCTGAAAGTATTAGTTTTAAAAAATGCATTCTTTGTTAGTTCTCCTTTGCCTTGTCCCTTAACTTATGATTTTGAGAATGCTCAGCTGGCAGTTGAAATAGGATCAGAAGCAGTGTTCCTTGGAACTTGAATCAGTGGGAGAGAAAACTGGTTGGAAGGAATTCCTCAGGTTTCCTCTCAGCTTGGAGACAATTTGGGAAGTAAAGCAATTCCTTTTTTAAAAAGGGCCATTATGCACCCTTTTTCTTGTACCCATAATTCCAAAGCAATTAGTTATCTGATTTTATCCTACAATATGCTGGGAAGGATGTTAGAGACAGAATTTTGCCACCAAAGAGTTTGAGAGCACAAAGACAAATGAATCTCCAAGAACAGTGTCACCCATGCACAGAGAGCCTCTGATCTGCCAAACTACCTTTATAATTTCTGTGACATAAAAATCATAAAAGGGGTAATAGGTAATACACAGCTAGAAGAAAACCAAAGTTCTGCTCAATTAATTTTACATATTCAAAAATATACATATCAGGGGTTGGAATACTCTAGAATACAAGTTATCAAAAATGACACTGAGTAAATAATTTTTCAAAAATATTTCTAGGTAATATTTTATCTTGGATTTCATATAAATACATTTATATATTTTTTCTTTCTCTACTATCTTGACTTACAACTTTATAACCAACCTCAATAAAATGTGACTGAGTAAACGAAAAAAAAGGAAATGACAAGTGGGATGGGGAAATCAATTGAAAACACTGGTGGTATTAAGCTCATTATAAACAAGGACATATTCCATGCAGGGGAAATTGAAGGGAATCCACCAAGACCTGAAAGTGATGAGGACACACAGACAGACTTGGAGAGTTTCACCAGAATAGCGTCTGGAGGTGCATTTGTGATTTCAAATGTTTCAAAGCTGCCTTTGCCTGACCTCTACCCACCGAGTCAAATCACAGACCTGGAGGCCACCTCAGATGAGGATGAGATCAGGATAACATGGACGGCACCGGGAGACGATTTTGATGTCGGAACAGGTGAGGATGAGAGGTCCTGCAGAACATATGCGTTGCAAAAGCACGGATGTAAGGGTGGGTAAAAGGAAAAATGACGTTTAATTGATAGCTCAGAAAAGTATTAATTTTATAATTTCGTGTTTTGAGTCAAACATGACACACTTTAATCTGCTATCACTTTTCATACAAAGAAGGTGGTATTTGGTAGGGTTTAAAATTCAGGATTCAGTTTTTATGGAAAAATAAATAAGGCTCTGGATAATAATATAAGCTTGACATAACTAAATATTTTTGAGGAGAAATAATAAAAAGGAATTTATTATGGTACGCTCTAGTTTCTAAGCTACATGTAACTTTTTTCTTTCTTAGCTGAACAGTATATCATAAGAATAAGTGGAAGTCTCTTGGATCTAAGGGATAATTTTGACGACGCTCTGCAAATAAACACTTCTGATCTGTTACCAAGCGAGGCCAACACCAAGGAAAGCTTTGCATTCAAACCAGGAAATCTCTCAGAAGAAAATGCAACCCACATATTCATTGCCATTCAAAGTGTGGATAAGAGCAACTTGACATCGAAAGTATCCAACATTGCACAAGTAGCTTTGTTTACTCCCGAAGCAGATCCCAGTCCTGGTAAAAGTCACCCAAATCCCAGAATTAACATTTCTGCCTTGGTATTGTTGGTAGTTGGATCTGTTGCAGTTGTTAGTGTTATTTTAAGTGCCACTATTTGTATTTTAAAGAAGAAAAGAAATGCAATTAGATCAAAGACTGGGTTTTAATAAAATAAAAAAATTGAAGGATATCTGTGAATTTTTAAATTCTGCTGTAGATCATTAGCTCATGAAAATAATTTTAAGAAATCTAGAATGGATATTTAGGTTAAATATAAACATCCAGAGATATATGAAATACTATAAGTCAATATTAAAAATGTAATTGTATTTACTCATTATTTCATTTATTACAGATAGAGATGAATAAAAATCTTTTTTCTTCTTGCTATCTGATTTATGTTATTTCACACAAAAGCTTTCTGGAATATTTCAAACTTCATCAAGATCTTGAAGTTGTCTATCTAAATAGTCAAAATACAAATATAAAATAGCAAAGGAGCAATTTTTGGGAAAAACTGAATTTGATCTTGGTTCTCTTAGGTATTGGTGATATTGTTTCCCCACAAAGTCTCCAATAATAGGCCATAACAGCTAGTGTCATGTTTATTGAAACTTATGGAAATTAAATGGTCTATCACACAAATCAGTTACCACCTGTCATAAAATGCTTTTTTCCTTATTCCATCTGAATATAGGCATTTATCCATGCTTTTTCTCTGAAAAACACATACATCTTTGTGTGCTTTTCTTTAGTTGTAGGGAAGAATGAGTGAAACTACTATGCCCTGCCCTTGTTTCAGATAAAGAAGGAAAAATAAATGTGTTAAAAACATTCTTCCGTCCTTTAGAGTTACAGCCTGAGGTGGAGCTGGATTTCAAATCCTCCCTCGATTCACTTCAAAGACGACAGTCAAGATCCATCTCCACTGGAGTCTGAAAGGCGCAGCGCGCGGGGCGTGTGCGTGTCACTCTAAGAGTGAAGGAAGGCGCTGGTGATCGGAAGAGCACCCTAACTGACAGCTCCACACAGTTCCCTGGTTTCTGTGTGTTAAGGGGTCCTGCAATACATCAAAGGAAATATCATCCAGTGAGAGAGGTAATAGCAGTTGTCCTGGGACTGAAATGATTTTACATAGAGAAGAAGGAAGGGGAGGCGAAACACTAAAAATAAAGTGGAATGGAGAAGATATGGCCATGGATTGCGTGGGAGAAATAAAGACGGGAGGGTGAATCCCAAGTTTCTAACTGAACTATGGACAAATGGAAGTACCATTTACTGAGACAGGGAAGATTCAGGAAAAGAGGATTCTAACAGACAGATTAAAGAGCTGAGTTTGAACAGTTACCTTTAGGGGACCTGTGAATAAAGGCCAACCAGCATTATCACATTGTCAGCTGAATTCAAAGGCCCCGTGCCCAAACATTAGTTGTTAGGTAGAGATACATACTTCACGGGTATCAGTACATAGGTGGCATCGAAGCCGCAGTAATGACCTAGATCAATTAGAGAATGCAGATTGAAAAGAGCAGATTTAAGAGGCAGACCACAGCCGTGAATACAGACACCCCAAGAGTGAGGGGAAAAAACGGAACACAGAGCATCTATCCATGGCCTACCATGGCCCTAAGAGAATGTGACTTCATGGGAGTAGGTAGACCTTTGAGTCCAACTTTACAGGCGTAAGGTTTCTTTTTCCTTCCAACATTTTGTCATGTTGCAAAGTGAGTTTTACCGCAAAAATTCAGCTCCCTGAGGAACTGGACAGGCACTCAAGATGATCGTCCATCATTTGCATCCTCACCTCATTCAGTTCTGGCAGGAGTTATTTACCGACTTAGAAGTAAACCACAACGAAAGCCAAGCGGGTTAAGTCCAGTGTAATCCTTAGCATCTTCAAACACAGACCGGACTTGTGACCTGGCACATTTAACTTGGTCTTAGTGGCAGGGTAGACAAGAGGGGTGTTGCAGTTTGAATGAGAAGTGCAAAGATCAAACGTTAGAGGAAAGCTGGAAGCCCTTAACTCTGCGATGTTCTGATTTATTCTTATGACAGTTAGTGGCACACGAGCTCGCGTCTGAGCAGCTGGGGACCGGGCTGCTGAGGCAGCAAGTGTGTTGTCATCCTGTTCCTCCAGTGAGCTGGTCCCAGTCGACCGTCCATAAGAGCACACAGGACTACACAGGTAACATGGAGGACTTTGGGAGAGGACACCTCCCAAAAGAAGACAAAGGCCTACAACTCTGGCTGGCAACAGATACACCACGAAAGAGTCAGACGTCCTTTGTTCCTTCCCATCTGCCCACCCCGCAGCTCTGCAAGGAAAGCGTACCAGCCTGGTCCTACTCCCCCAGTGATTCAGTGCAGCAGCCAGGCTCCCGTAGGTCCCAAACTGGGCTATCCCTTCCCAGAACAGGCACTGATGAGCCCTATGCTCAAGTCTGCACCAGGGAGCTAACCGTGAATTATTACAACCATAAAATAAAATGAATGGCTACCACTGACGTGGTTGAGATCTCCAACATAACTTGCAGGGCCCAGTTTAAAATGAAAATGGGGGGCCTCAATTCAAAAACAATTATGAATTTCAAGACAGCAACAACAAAGCATTAAACCAAGGGCCGGGCCTTCTAAGCATGGGGCTCTGTGCACGTGCATAGGTCTCATGCCCACTAAGCCAGCTCTGGCCATAGTCCAGGATAAACTAGCAGTAACAGCTGCAATGTGGGACCTCCACATGGGCTTTCCATCAGTATCGTACAGCAACATTTGTGGTCTCGGAGTCGATGTGGTGAAGCCCAAAAAGTAGCAGGTCTGGAAAGGGAACCGTAGGACCACTGCCTCTGGCAAGGAAGCCAGCTATGGAAGATTTAAGTCGTCCCGAGGGGAGGAGAAGGGGATGCCCTGTGGGGGCGAGGGCAGCCTCTGAACCAACCTCAGAGACTCAGATGGCTCCAGGGTTTCTGAATGGAGAAGAGAACCAGCGAATGGCTGTCCCTGGAGGTGGGCAGTTGGCAAGGTCAAAGAGGGTCTTCGCGTGCCTGCAGGAGTCTGCGCAAAGCTGTAACACTGAGAAGTGCTACACATTCACAACCGGATGCTCAGCCAGAACCCAGGGGACTGCCCTCCGTGCTCCTGCTCATGCTACCAGTGACGGCTGGTGCTGCGGGTCAGAGGGACCCAGAGAGCACATTAGATGCTCGGGGCCAGACCACAGTGTCTGATGAACGCTCACCATGACACAGCCTCAAGTGGGACTGGGAAAAGCACACTTTGAATCAACATTAGAGTGAGGCAGGCCTACGGCAGGCCAAACAGGAAAAATGATAGCAGTTTGGAAACTCTGTGTTTTCAAAGATTCACAAGCTCTGTGATTCATGCTTTGTATGGTCCCTTCCCAGACTGGGTCTGGGCTGGACCTGCTTCAATTAGTAGAATGCAGTAGGAGTTGTGAAAGCTTCCACTTTTGTGTTCCTGGGAGCCCATCTACAAAATTGAGCTGTGCGATACACACAATGCTACATATAAACTAGATCATCAATGAGGACCAGCTGTAGAGCACAAGGAACTCTACGCAACATTCTGTAGTAATCTACACGGGAAAAGAATCTGGAAAACAATGCGTATATGTGTATGACGCCCGAATCACACTGCTGTACATGTGAAATTAAAACAACATTGTAGAGCAACTATACTCCAATTAAAATAAAGAAAAACTCAGCTATGCTGATGGAGAGGTTCTGAGACTATATAGAGAAAGAAACAAACTTATCTCCGATTCCAAGGCAAGCCTCTAAGCGATTCCATTTGTAGTTATCAGACTTCAAGTAAGACCAGATGAAGAGCCACCTGGCTCATCCCAGTCAACCCACAAAACCATGAAAATAATAAAATGGTTGTTTCAAGCCACCAAGTTTTGAGAGTTTGGTACACGGTAACAGATCATCACAGAGCAGGGACTTTACTGTTGGGCTTAACTGGGAAAGTAAAAACTGAAGAAGGAATTGGAGCATCCAGAAAAGTTATTAACAAGCCCCCCTGAGGCACTGCAGTTAGCCTGGGTGTAAGGCCAGGACTAGACTGGGACTGGGCGGGCTGGTGCAGAAGTCTAGGGAAGAGGTTGCCTCAGCACAGCTGCCACCTTTGGGAGTTTGTGCCAAGTGTCTTGTGGTGGGCCTGGGATCAGGATAGGCCAGCAGGGCCAGCCCTCAGGAAGAAGAGCTGGATGTGAAGGAGGGAAGGGCAAGGTGCCAGCCATCTCCACCTGCTTCTGAGTGACCCTCACCTTCAGACTGCTATGGCTGCTATTCCACTGATACCTTCCAAATTTCAAACGAATGTCCCTCTTGACCAATTCTAACCCAAAGTCATGTGGTTTCTGGGAAATATATTTCTGTTTCCCCATGGTGCCTCAGGAAAGCCAATTCAAACATGGAAGCATGCAATGGTGAGCACTGTGGAAGAGCAAGGAGTTTTTTTATGTGGAAGGTGTGTGGACCCTGCCCTAGTCTAATAACAGATAAGTGATAGCGTAATAATTTATAAATAACTATATAATAATTACAAATAAATAAATTAGTTTAATTTAATTTTAGAAGGAATAGTTTTAACAGAAAGCAAGCAGGAAGCTGTAAGCTACTGTGACTTCGTGGATTACTCACTCGATATTGGCTGCATTGAATAGAGAACACGGGTTCTCAGAGGCCACCAGTTATTGTAACAACACAGAGTTACAAATGACAACTACGTAAAGAATGCGGCGTGAGTAAATCAAGTACGAGCATACAGTTCTTTCAAGAATCTTGATATGAAATGCAGCAGAGAGAAGGAATAGAAATTGGAAGAAATAATATGTGGTTGAGAAAGGTTTCATGTGTAGAATAAGGAAAGGTTAGCTTTTATTAAAAGTACTAAAAATACTTGATATTTTAAGTTATATATATGTAAAACTGGTAAAAAAAAATTTCTAATTGCAAATTCCTTGGAGACAGACTTTAGCACAGAGTTAAACTAGGGTTAAAGCTTAGATTTCTCATCCATAAAAATGGGATGTACTAGGACTGGCCTCCAAGTGCTGTGTGAATCCCATTAGAAAGCAGCAGGTCCTTGGCCCCACTCCTGCACATAGCGCTCAATTCACAGTGGCTCTCACGCAGAGAAGCTCTGAACTGCTGTACCCCAAACCCAAAACCTTAGCACTGACGGCCACCAGTCCATCAGTCAGTCAGTCAGTCAGTCAGTTCATTAAGCTCCTGCTATTTGCCTTCACTCTACAAACAGCAGTTAAAAAGACATTAAAAGACATTCTCAATCCATGGAGTTTAAAGCCTGGATAAATACCAAACAAAAAGACAAATACTAAACAAATCACAAGATATAAATAGTTACAACCTTAAAGAAGCATCATTAAGTCACTGAAGGGGATTCATCAAGCCCATTGCAAATAAAACCCTTACCATCCACCCACTAACCCTCCATTTAGGTACCAGTTCCCCAAGAGCACACTGTTTGGGCCTCAACATGTGATTTTGCCATTGAAACAGGATACAACTTAATACGCACCTGGATTCTACTTCCTCAAAATCAATTATGCCAGCACAACTCTGAGAACAAAAGGTATTAGGTAACCCAGGTCCCAAGCATGGAATATTGCAAGCCACATCTCTTTACAGCAGGTGAGACATTCTAGGTCAGCCAAAGCTGGAGCCTACCTACACCCCCAAATTCCATAACCTTAACCAGCCCCCAGTAGAGGGGAGGACTAGGAGGGAGAGCATCGAGTTGTCTTTTTAGGGAAGTGCAGTGTTCAGAAAGGATGCTCCCGAATAAACTGTAAATCTCAGGAAGCCAAGTAATCCTCTCACACCAGCACCGCGGGACCCCCAGATGGGCAGAGTTCCTGACGCTGCTGAAACAGAAAAAAATGGCCAGGAGAGAGAAGGTGGGGAAGACAGATGTGCTAGTAGAACCACCTTCAGGCACTAAGAACTTCATGCATGTTTGATACATAGGTGCAGAGTTCCTAACTGACTGAATAAAACTACAGAAGGTTACTGGACTTAATCCACTTGGAGTCTTTCATGCCAAGAGACTGTGCAGAGAAGAGCCTTACAAGATCTACCTAAGAAACTGCTAGGGAACAAATTTTGGGCACTCTCCACTGAGTGACATCTGAAACCACAGCAGGACAGGCTCTCAAGGAGGTACTGGCCTTTTCTATTCCTCCTCCCCAAGACTCGAGCTTTTAGTTTCGTTGATCTTTTCTATGTTTCTATCTCATTTATTTGTTTTGTTTCTATCTCATTTATTTCTGCTCTGATCTTTATGATTTCTTTCCTTCTGCTAAATTTGGGTTTTTTCTGTTCTTCTTTCTCTAGCTGCTTTAGGTGTAGAATTAGGTTGTTTATTTGAGGTAGGCAGCCATGTAGTAAGATTTGAGCTTAGAAAAACTTGTTGCCAGAGTTAACTCCAGGTGCCACAGTACTTAAAAAATCTACCACTGAAGACATAGTCTTTTCCATTAATTTCTTATGATAATGTCGAATGTAACAAATGCAATTCAGCGCCTTTTGGTACATTCGCCATGTGGTTCAACCATCACCATTTTCTATCTCTAGAATATTTCATCATCCCAGAAAGAAATCCTACACCCATTTAGCAGTCACTTCCCATTTCTTCTCCACACTCCAGGCTAATTAGGCTATTTTCTGTCACCATGGATTTGTTTATGCTAGCCATTTCATATAAATGGAATCATAAAATATGTGACTTTTCGTGTCTAGCTTCTCTCACTTGGCATAATGGTTTCAAGGTTCATTCATGTTACAGCATATAACAGTACTTCATTCCTTTTTACGGCTGAATAATATTCCACTGTATCAATATGTCACATTTTAGTTTATCTGTTCATCAGCTGATGGACATTTGGGTTGTTTCCACTTCTTCAGGATAGTTCTGCCCTATGAAGAATATTCCTAATTGGTAGGTTTTCTTCTTTGAGCATTCATCCTGTTGCCTTCTGGCCTTCATGGTCTCTGATGAGAAAGCAGTTCTTAATCTGATGGAAAAATGTGTTGCATGTATCTCAGCACAGATCTCTGAAACCTCTTTGAGGTTTACTGATCTTCTTAAATATGTAGATTCATGTCTTTCATCAAATCTGGGTGACAAACTTTGGAAAACTCTTGAATATTATCTACTCTAGTTGAACATATGTATAATCAATGACCCAGAAATTCCACTCCTAATTATATACCCCCAAATAATATGTGTAGATGTGCACTAAAAGACTTGTAAAAATGTACACGGTTGTGTTATTAATAAAAACAAAACACTTTAAACAATTTTTTATTGTCCACTCAGAGTTTTACACAAATGTTTATTGTCACTTTATCCATAATAACCGAACAGCAGGGGAGGAAAAACAAATGTTCATCAGCTGGTAAATGGATAATCAGATTATGGTGTGTCCACACAGTGAAGGTATAGTCAACAACAAATAGCAATGCACAACATGCGAAAATACGGGTGAATCGCAGAAACATGCTGACAGAAAGGAACAAGACACACACACACACACACACACACACACACACAAAACCCATCATGTACAACTCCTTTTACAAGAAATTCTAGTAAGTATAATACTGGTGGAAATTAGACTAGTGTTTCCTGGGGCTGGCTGGGGAGAAGGACTGACTAAAACGGATACTAGGGAACTATCTGGCCTGATGGAAATGTTCTATATCTTGACTGTGACTATAGCTACGCGATGTATAACTTTTCAAAATACAGAAATGTATGCTGAAAATCAACACACTTTATATGTAAACTATACCTTAAAAGATCATTCTAGTTACCATGTAGAAACTGGATTTCCACCAGACAAGGGTGAAAGCAGGGATGCTGATTGGGAGGTTTCTGCAGAGAAACAGCAGCTCGGATTAGTGTGCTCATCGCAGTGACAATAGGTAAAGGTAGAGGACATTCGCTGCCGCGCCACCCATGTTCTCTGGATTTTGTGTGCATTGATTGATTTCATCTTCCCACCAACCCTATGAAGTAGATACAGATACTATGCTAAAGCACAAAAAAGTTTAAGTGACTAACATAGCAAGCAGAAAACTTTGTAGTCTGGCTTCAATCCACACACTTGACCACACATCTACTGGACAGATTCAGAACAAATTTTGAACTTACAGTTGCCAGAAGTTACTGACATATAAGAGGTGCTATGCAAGCGGAAGAGAAGAATCAAAGATAATGATGCCATAATGGGATGAAGAAAACCGGGCAGGATCGTGACTGGAGGATGTAAAAGGAAAGGCCTCCCTCAAGGAACTGAGAGCAAAGGGGACCCTCATGTGTAAAGCCAGACACAGCTTTGTTTCCAAGTGAAGCTCTGAAGAAAACAGACTGCTCTCATTCTGGGTTTCTGGGAGCACAGAGTTCATGAGGTGGTGGAATATCACAAGTGGGAGCAGTTAGGGACTGACTGGCTACAGCCCGGAGTGTGGTCACTGCAGTTAACCTTCCGCTGTTTGAAGGCTTTTAGGGCTGTAAGTCCTAGTAGGAAGCTGTCATTGATCTGCTGGCATGAGTATAACATCTGTTCTTCTGTCACTTTTTATTTTAACCAAAGATCATTTTATTTCTTCCTAAGAGAATAAGAATTTGTTATTGGAAAGAAAGAGAAAATTTTTAAAACCCTGCTAGGACATGCCAGGTTTGATAAAGATCACAATATTAGCCATCACAATAAAGATGTCAAGAAGATACTAGGTGATATCAGTCTGGAATTTCCAGGGCATACATATTAAGTCTGAGGGTCATCAGACTGGATGAGACCACCTTCCAGAGAGAGTGGAGCTAGGGAGAACCCTGGATGGGGAGAAGTCTCCCAACTTTGTAGGCAGGCAGAGCAGGAGGAAATTACAAACGTGTTTGAGGAGTTCCTGTCGTGGCTCAGCAGAAATGAATCTGACTAGCATCCATGAGAATGCAGGTTCCATCCCTGGCCTTGCTCAGTGGGTTAAGGATCCAGCGTTGCCGTGAGCTGTGGTGTAGGTCACAGACATGGCTTGGATCCAGTGCTGCTGTGGCTGTGGTGTAGGCCTGCACCACAGCTCCGATTCAACCCCTAGCCTGGGAACCTCCATATGCCACAGATATGGCCCTAAAAAGACCAAAAAAAAAAAAGTGAGAAGGATTGACAAGGTGATCTGAAAAAATATGCTAACTATTCCACAAGGTATTTACAGAAAATCCTCAAGTACTTAAAATGGTATAATTGGAACAACTTTACCTGAAAAAATTCTGAGTTTTTCCATTGTAAATAAATCATAAATAAAAAGTATGCTTATGAAAATGAAATATAATGATATCATTGAGTGTCCACTCCATGTCTGGCATTATACAGGCACAAGAAGAGTGAAGCGAGTAAGAAATTTTCTCTCAAAATTAAGATTTGAATTTATCTTCTCATACATTCTAGCAGAAAATATTTGGCAAATGCCTTTGAGGTACATGAAACATGTTTGATTAATGGAAATAAAACTGTGAGCAAAGCAAACATACCAATGAAGTCTAATGGAAAAGACAGCATCAGATACACCATGTATAGAGTGCTTTGGGCAATTAAGTCAGGGAGAAGTAACCTCCTCTAAGGGTCATAAAAAGTCTAAGTGAAATTTTAGCTAAAACTTAAGAGTTGAGTAGAGAGTCACCAGGAGAGTAGAAAATAACGCCCACGGCAAAGAGAACAGCACAGGCAAAAGTTTGGGAGGAGATCCTGGTGCAGACTGGTCTGACCGGACTGGGAGACGAGGCTGAAGATTTAAATATGTGGGTTTTTATGAGGTGGGGCATCGCAAGAATTTTGGACTTAATCACAAGGTAACTGGGAACTTGTTTTGCAAAGCTCACTCCTGAAGGTGATATAATCTATATAATTAAAAGTGGGAATCACAGAAGAGGGAGAGACCAACTGATAGGCAGGTTCCCCAGAGAAGAATATTTTCGTTGAGCTTTGAAGCATGGGAGAGATTCTACCAGGCGGCAAAAGAGAAAAGGCATTTCCGGAAGAGGGAACAAGGTCAAAGGCACCGCAGAGACAGAGCTGGGCACGCGGGGGAAGAGGAGCAACCACAGAGGCGGCGGGAGGGAGTGGAAGGAACACGGGGGGTGTGAGGCTCAGGGCCGCATCCTCCCATTTGGGAACAAATGGTACAATGTGGGACAAATACCATATATTTAAGCATTTAAAAGGTACAAATCACGTGAACACACCATTATATAAAATTTGTTCTCCTCTCTCTGTATCTTCATATCCAAAAATGCAGTGAATGAGGTGTTTAGTGTAGCCAGATGTGGTAAATTTACTTTCATTCAGGACTTCACACTTCAAGCATTATTCTGTCTTTACAGTAAGTTTGCCAGGTCACGCAGTCCTAATCAAAGTACACTCACCTGATGACTAAGGACGTTACCTAAGTCTCGCCACGTAGCAACACATAACAGGCAACCACTGGGTTCCAGGCCCAGCTGACTTTTTTCCTCCTGACTGCAGTAAACACTGCCTATCTGACACGAGTAGTCAGATATGGACGTACAACTGAAAAGTTTCTCCAACTCTTACATGTAAAAGTTTGAAGCTGCTTTTGAGTGAGGTTAGTCCCACTGGAATCTTAGCCTTGCACATGGCATATAAACAAATTCCTCACCGGGTAAAGCAATGATTTAACTTTACACCTATCGACGTGTCTTCCTTTCTTACCAGCCCAGTCCATCCCTACCTCACTGGCTGCAACAGCCTTACGACTGCTGTTTGTTTCCTGATACTACTCGCTTATACGGGAGTTCTTACATCTTTCCTAAAACATGATTTTAATCACGTCACATCTTCACCTGAATGCAGCCGATGGCTTAAAATTCACACTCCTCACCGTATGCTCATCTTATCTCCTTCTGTCCCCCTTTTCAGGCTATTTCCACATCACAAAATTAGGTGTCCATCTTTTCAGCCTAATTTTCAGTCATATCTTCTTTTCTTCTCTTGACAATGTGACTTTTGTTGGCGACATTTATTGTTGAACGTCCAGGCCATTACAGATGTCAACCTAGGAAACAGTGCTGCAATGCAAGTCTTAGTCCGCAAGTTTCTCAGTTATGTCTCTCTTTTACATGTATTTTTAAAGATTCTTTTCCATTGTAGGTTATTACAAGATGTTGAACACAGTTCCCTGCTATATAGTAAATCCTTGTTGTCCATCAATTTTATGTATAGTGATGTGTAGCATTTTTGGTAGTTCTTTGTCTGGTTTTGTTATTATAGAATGGCTTTGGGAGTGCTCCCTGCTCTTCAATTTTTTGGAATAGTTTGAGAAAGATAAGTATAACTTCTTTATATGTTTGGTAGAATTCCCCAGTAAAATCATCTGGTTCCAAACATCTGTTATAGGGAATTTTTTAAATTACAGACCTACCTCACGTCTAGTGATTGGTCTGCTCAAATAATCTGTTTCTTCTTGATTCAGTTTTGGCAGGCTCTATGTTTCTAGAAATTTGTCCATTTCTTCTATATTGTCTAATATGTTGACGTATAAATTTTAGGATTTTTGTATTTCTGCAGCATCAGTTATTATTTATCCTCCTTAATTTCTTATATTGTTTGGGTCTTCTCTCTTTTCTTCTTGGTGAGCCTCGACAGAGGTTTGCCAATTTTATCTTTTCAAAAAACAGCTCTTTGTTTTATTGATCTTTTCTTTTGCTTTATCTCTTTTTAATTTTCTCTCTGATCTTTATTATTTCCCTTCCTTCTGCTGACTTTGAGTTTTGTTTGTTCCTCTTTTTCCAATTTTTTTAGCTGATATGTTAGGTTGTTTATTTGAAATTTTTATTATTTCTTGAGGAAGACCTGTATTGCTGTGAACTTCCCTCTTAGAACTGCTTTTGTTGTATCCCACAGACTTTGTAAGGTTGTTTTCATTTTTGTTTGTCTAGAGGTATTTTCTGATTTCCTCTTTGATTTCATCATTGACACTTTTTTTTTTTAGTAGCATGTTATTCAGTCTCCATGTAATCATTTTTTTTTCTAGTTTTTCTTTCTGTGTTTGATTTCTAGTTTCATGCCATTGTGGTCAAAAAAAATGCCTGAAATAATACCTCTCTTCCCATATGTGTTGAGGCTTGTTTCGTGTCCCAGATAATGTTCCAAGCATGCTTGAGAAGAATATGCATCCTGTTTTTAGGAGACGTAGTGCTCTGTGGATATCAATTAAGTCCAACTGTTCTGTTGTGTCATTTAGGATCTCTGTTGCCCTACTGATTTTCTGTCTGGAAGATCTGTCCTTTGATATCAATGGGGTGTTAAAATCTCCAACTATAATTTGTGTCAATTTCCTCTTTGTGTCTCCTAGTATTTGTTTTGTGTATTTAAGTTTCCTATGTTGGATGCATATATGTTAATAAGTGTAATATCTTATTGTTTTGATCCTTTTATCATTATACAGTGTCCTTGTCTTTCATCATGGACTGTGTTTTAAAGTCCAAAGTCTATTTTATCTGATATGAATATCTTTACCCTCACTTTCTTGTCATTTCCATTTGCATGAAATATCTTTTTCCATCCCCTTAATTTCAATCTAAATGTGTTTTTCACTCTAAAGAAGGTTTCTTGTTGGCAGCATTTTGAAGGTTCTTATTTTTTGACTCAATTTATAACTTTTGATAAAAGCATTTACTCTTATTAACATTTAAAGTAATTATTGATAAGTACGTATTTATTGCATTTTAAAACTTGTTTCCCAAATGATTTTGTAGTTCCTCTTTGTTCCTTTCTTCTTCCATTTTTTTTTTCATTTTGTATTTTAATGGTTTTCTTTTGTATTATGCTTAAGTTCCTTTCTTTTTGGTGTTTGTGAATCTATTTTATGTTTTTGATGTTTGGTTACCCTGGTTTTCAAGCATGTTAACCCATAACAATATCTACTTGCCTTAAACTGATGGTCATATAAGTTCAAACACAGTCTATAAGATCTACATTTTTTTACTCCCCTCCCCCACATTTGTGATTTTGATGTTCTATTTTACATTTTAACATTTATCCTTTTGCTATTCATTGTAGTTATAATCACTTTCAAACATTTTTTAAATCTAAGTACCAGCTTATCTAGGTGATCATCAATCTTTTTTATATATTTGTCTTTCCTGTTGTGTCTTTCTCTTTCCCACAGATGCTTGCTTCTTTTCTATTTAAAGAACTTTCAATATTTCTTTTAGATTAGGTTTTGCTATATTCTGTTAGTTTTTCCCCGATAAATTCTTAGTTTCTGTTTCTATTCCAAATACTCTTGCTGGGCAGAGTACCCTAGGTTGCAGGCTTTTCCCTTTGGACTTCGAATATATCATGCCTTCTGGACAGCAAACTTTCTATAGAGAAGTCAGCTGATAGCCTTATGGGGGTTCCCTTCTAATGGACTCTTTTTTCTCTTGCTGCTTTTAGAATGCTCTCTTTAACTTCTGACATTTTAACTGTAATATGTCTTGGTGTGGGTCTGATTGGAATCATCTTGTTTGGCACCCTCCATGCTTCCTACACCCTTTTCCCTTCCGGAACCCCTACTATGTGTAGGCTGACAAGCTTCTTATTATTTCATAGATCTCATATATTGTTTTCATTTTTTTCCACTTCCTTTTTCTGTATGCTGTTCTGATTGGATGATTTCCATTATTCTATCTTCCGTATCACTTATTCATTCTTCTGTGTATTTAATCTGCTATTCACTTTTACTTGTTTTAATCTTGGCAACTGAGTTGTCTAATTTTGGTTCATTTCTCTTTACAGTTCCTAGTTCCTTGTTAACAATTATTTTTTATTGATAATCTTTCTTAATTCCTTCCTACTTTTATTACCTCCTTTTTGACCTCAGGGTCTGGTAGACTGGAGAAGTCTATTTCATTGTTTGTTCTTTCAGGGGATTTCTCTTGCTCTTTTCATGGGGAGTAGTTCCTCCACTTTTTCATTTTACTCAAATTTCTATGACTCTATTAATTTAGGAGAAACAGTTATCTACTGCGGTCTTGAAAGGCTGTTTTTATGTGGAAGGATCCCTGTGTAGACTGTGTGAGTCCGATATATTTGGTATGAGGGCTGTTTTTGGTATGGATGCCTGCCACATCTTTCCTCAGAGTACACTGGCCATTGTCTCCTTGACAGCGGGTATGTTTGGTGTTGTGATGACCAAAGCCTGCACTGGATGTTGGGCAGGGCCTCCTCTTTGCTCTGTGGTTGTCACAGCCCTGCTGAAGGTAAAGTGTGTTCCCTGGTTATTGGAGTCAAACCCCCAGATCCAGCTCTATGCTGCAGCGTGAGGAGGGCAGCACTGTAGCACTCTCACTGGGAATGGAGCTGCTGCATATTCCCCCCTAGAGGCCGTCCACTGGGTCGTGCAATTCTGTAACACCACACGCCACCCAGTGTGTGTGCCCACAAAGGCCACTGACGCTGGCTCCACACTGAACCCACCCTGCTGAGGGAGTGCTGATAATCTGCTTGGATGTCAACCCCACCACTATGGACACAAAAAACCTGATGCTGCTGGAGCCATGCCCATGATGAGTTCACTGACAACGGAGCTCTTATGAAGGACCCACATCCCATCACGCATGTGCCAACAACAGTGACCCAGACCACACTCCAGACCCCTTGGGCTGACTCTGTGTGGCTAAACCAAGTCCTCTCCCCAGGTTCATCTGCTGAAGCCCAAGTTTCAACACCAAGCTACCGTGTGTAACAGTAGGCATGCATTTTGGTCTGCTGTTCTCTCTCTACCCTGTTTGTCAGCAAGCTAGCACACGAACCCTCCTCCAGAGCAAAGCCCAGGCCACCCCAGCTCCACATCTGCCCCAGCAGACCTTCCAGGCAATGAAGGGGGTTCCCAGGGAACTTTCTTCTTTCATCATTCCCTTCCAGATCCCATCCTGATTCCTTTTTGTCTCCTCTTATCATCCTACCTGGTTATGTGGGATCTTTCTTGGAGCTTTGGTTGCATGAGAGAACTTCCGCCAGCTTTCATTCGGTATTCCGTGTGAACTGCTCCACGTGTAGATGTATTCTGATGTGCTGTGGGAGGAGGTGAGCTACACGCCCTTCTCCTCTGCCGTCTTGATCTGTAATGCACACAGAATAGATCTCATTCTCATGATACTTGAAACTAGATGTGAACTGAAATTACCTAAAGCTTTAACCCATCCCCGACTCAGCTGGACTCACAACAAAAAAAAAGGACATGACTTTTCTGGGAGAAAACAATACTTAATCCAATCTACAGTGCTTTCAAATACAATGTCAAGGATACAATAAGAAAAAAAATTGGGAGATGTGCAAAGAATCAGGAAAATATGAACCATAATAGGAGAAAAAAATATGTTAAAGAAGCGAATGAAAAAGTAGAATTTCAACCGACAAGTGGGATCGCTAAAAAAAAATCTCAGGGCATGGCCCACTTTCCTAAAATGGGGTGAAGGAACAGAAGAGGTCAAAGTTTGCTCTGGGCTGTTACAGACTCTTGCCCCTCCAAGAGCTGACAACTTCAGAAGACAACCCTTCAGCAAGGATGGTCATGATGAAGCTTTGTGGTTACTCTGAATCATTAGAGTCTTTCATTCAGAGTCAGTCCAGGAGAGGATTACTCAGTTTACACGACTTAAGACAGACCCCTAAGATATACCCAGACTCTCTCAAGGAAAATTTGGTTCAACTTTAAGAAAGACTGAAGGTCAAGTGTGGATACAAATAATTTAAACCGAGTCACTGTCATTTTTACCATGGCAGCTTACATCACAGGCCCACAGAGGTTTACGTTACATACACATTTTGGATCCAGCTCCTTTTCCATGTAGACTTCATAATTTTGTGACAGGGAAACACCATCTGACACTCGTCAAACATAAGGCCAAATAAAGAAGAAATCACCACTGGGGATCTCTTAAACTTACACTCTGGCATGTGTCACGCAGAAAATTATAACAACAGGTTTCACAGGAAAGAGGCTGAAAAGTAGGGATAGGATGTCATCTGAGAGTAGAAAACTCACTATCTATCTCCTGATGATAAAGCAACTACTTCATTTCTCACCATACATTTTTTAACCTACATCCACAGGTGTGGAAAAATAGAAAGAGGAAGATAACAGCAAACTGTAACACCGGCAGACAAGTAGAAAATCTTCAAGTTTTTATTTATTTCCTTCCAGACTGTCTCTACTCATATATGAACAAAACTGAATTCGAATTCTGTGTTCCACTTTCGAAACACAGTTAATATTTACTCCATGATATTCTTGACGGATATGAGATAATTTCCTTAACTATCTTCCTATTATTGATCAACTATACTGTTCAGAATTTTATAGTTTTAAAATAATAGCATCTTGATTATCCTTGTATCCAAACATATAAATCTGCATATTATTTTAGATTCAGACTATGTGACTGCTGAATCAAATATAATTTAAAAAACAAGCTCTCTTAATGTGCATTTTCATCTTGCTTTACAAAAAAGGTCATACTAATTTACCCATCCATCCACTAGAACAATCTGATAGTATCCACCTCACTACTCATTCACAAGTATTTTAAAAATTACTGGGGTAGGAGTTCCCATCGTGGCTCAGAGGAAATGAATATGTCTAGAATCCATGAGGATGCAGGTTCTATCCCTGGCCTCGCTCAGTGGATTAAGGATCCAGCATTGCCAGGAGCTGTGGTGTAGGCCAGCAGCTGCAGCTCCAATTCAACCCCTAGCCTGGGAACCTCCATATGCCATGGATGCAGCCCTTAAAAAAAAAAAAATTACTGGGGTTAATTAAAAGATATAGTATTTTTGTAGAAAAATATTGTAATATTAACTTAAAATTTAAGAATTTTTTGGAGTTCCCACTCTGATGCATTGGGTTAAGAATCCAACTACAGTGACTTAGGTTGCTACCGAGGTATGGGTTTGATCCCTGGCCTGGCTCAGTGGATTAAAGGATCAGGTGTTGCCGCAGCTATAGTGTAAGTTGTAGCTATATCTCAGATGCAATCCCTGGCCCAGGAACTTCCATATACCATGGGTGTGGCCATAGAAATAACAATAATAATAATAAAATAAATATAAATAAAATTCAAGAATTTTTAAACATTTTAAAAAGTTTTAAAGAATAATACTAAACTTTGCCTTTGTTATAATATTAATAAAACTTAGAAAGCATTTTATAAGTGACCAAGATTTCAAGGAAAAGACTGATTTCTTGGAAAGGAATTGATTAAAATCATTCTCATCATACTTAGTATAATGTTTTGCACAGAGTAGGAATTCACAAAAGTCTAAAATGCATGGTTGTTGAGTGAATTGTTATTCATTGATTAATGAATACATAACTCCTAAAACAATAGTGCTTTCATGCCGGGGTTGTTAGAGACCATTGGTTTGAACCCTCACATCAAGAAGCAGATGCAAAAGCCCAAAGAAGTTTAGTAAGTTGCTCGATTGCTCTTTAGAATGTTCAAGTCACAAGTTTCAGTTTCTAAAACCACTAGAACAGGAGTTCCCGTTGTGGCGCAGTGGTTGACGAATCCGACTAGGAACCATGAGGTTGCGGGTTTGGTCCCTGCCCTTGCTCAGTGGGTTAAGGATCCGGCGTTGCTGTGAGCTGTGGTGTAGGTTGCAGACGCGGCTCAGATCCCACGTTGCTGTGGCTCTGGTGTAGGCCGGTGGCTACAGCTTCGATTGGACCCCTAGCCTGGGAATCTCCATATGCCGCGGGAGCGGCCCAAGACCAAGAAATAGCAAAAAGACCAAAAAATTAAAAAATAAAAAATAAATTAAAAAATAAAACCACTAGAACAATGAAATAGGTGTGCATGAGGCCATTATTAGCCAACTAGTACAAATGTTGTATATAACAGGGAACAGAGCATATGTGGCAGAAATCTATTTATTTGTTTGTTCACCCATCATTTTACACATGCCGTTCCCTCAGAAGCTACCACGTTGTTAGAGGAGTCAGTCATCTCATAACTACAGACTGATGAATCCTGACCCCTAAAACTTTTTAGCCCATTCCTTGGCCATAGCTGACTGGCTTGGTTGTGAGAATCTTGCAAGTTAGGTCAAGCAAGTCTTTTCTCTGAGATCGTTCTAACTTTTCTGATGGAATAAGACAAAACAGATCTGTTGGTTACTAATTAACCATCACATGAAATAAATCTATTTTAAGTTTAAAAAAAAAAAACTGGACAGCTACATGTAAAAAAAGTGAAATCAGAACACTTCCTAACACCATACACAAAAATAAACTCAAAATGGATTAAAGAACTAAATATAAGACCAGACACTGTAAAACTCTTAGAGGAAAACATAGGCCAAACACTCTCTGACATAAATGACAGCAACATCTTCTCAGATCCACCTCCTGTAGTAATGAAAATAAAAACAAAAATAAACAAATGGGACCTAATTAAACTTAAAAGTTTTTGCACAGCAAAGGAAGCCCTAAACAAAATGAAAAGACTACCCACAGAATGGAAGAAAATATTTCCCAATGAACCAACTGACAAGGGATTAATCTCCAAAATACATAAATACCTCCTGCAGCTCAATATCAAAAAGAAAAAAAATCCCATCAAAAAATGTGTGGAGGATCTAAACAGACAACTCTCCAAAGAATACATACAGATGGCCAAAAAACACATGAAAAGATGTTCGACGTCACTAATTATTAGAAAAATCTAAGTCAAAACTACTAAGAGGTACCACCTTGCACCAGCCAGAATGGCCATTGTTAAAAGGTCTACAAACAACATATACTAGAGAGAATGTGGAGAAAAGGGAACCCTATTACACTGTTGGTGGGAATGTAAATTGGTGCAACCACTATGGAAAGTAGTATGGAAATTCCTTTTAATTCCAAAAACTAAAAATAGAATTACCATTTGATCTAGCAATCCCACTCCTGGGCATCTATCCAGAGAAAACAATGACTTGAAAAAGATGTGTGTACTCCAATGTTCATTGCAGCACTACACACAATAGCCAAGACATAGAAGCAACCTAAATGTCCATCAACAGAGGAGTGGACAAAGAAAATGTGGTACATATACACAATGGAATACTACTCAGCCACAGAAAGGAATGAAATAATGGCATCTGCAACACCATGGATGGACCTAGAAATTACCATGCTAAGTGAAGTTAGTCAGACAGTGAGACACAAACATCATACGCTATCACTTATATGTGGAATCTAAAAATAAAAATAAAAAGGATACAATGAATTTCTTTGCAGTACAGATATTAACTCACAGACTTTGAAAAACTTATGGTTTCCAAAGGAGACGGGGCGGGGGGGGGGGGGGGGGGGGGTGAGGAGTGGAGGGACAGGCCAAGGATTTTGGATTGAAATGCTGTAAAACTTGGTTATGACGATTGGTGTGCACTTACAAATATAATAAAATTTACGGAGTTTTAAAAAAGTGATCTCAGACCACTAGTGCACCCAGGTGTCTGAGAAACACAAATATAAATTCTTTTTAGAGGAACTCTTTAACTAATACTTCAAAGACCTTTATTCTGCAAATACTGGGAGATCGAGCAGGTGAAAGCCAAACATTTCTAAACATAAAGAAAACAAGGTATCATGAGTGGAAACCAATGGGAAAAAAACAGTACAATCAGCCTCATAGAAAATATTACTATTGGAATGAGGGGATACAGAATACAGACCTAATAATGTGTAAAATATTTTAAGTGAACAAAGGGAGGCCTGAAATACATGAAAAAAAGCAAGCAAATTAAAAAAAAAAAAGCCAACAACAACAAAGAGAATGCCTTAAAATATTTTTAATTAAAATAAAATTTTAAAACCTCAATGAACAGGTTTAATCATATTAAACAAAAGAGAAAATGTTTGAGACCTGGAGAATAATTTAAAAGAAAATATCTGAATGAGCAACTCTAGAAGACAAAGACATGGATATTCTGAGAAGTTAAAAGATACAGAAGATATAATGAGAAGTGTGGATACAGATTTAAGTCCTTCCAGAAAGAGGAGAGGGAGATGAAGCAGAAACAATGATGAAAAAACACGGCTGCTAGATTCGGAGAGCTAATTAAAGAAACAATCCAAATATTAAGGAACCTCCCTCCCCCAAAAGCACCAGGTAAATAAAAAGAAGTATTTTTCTAATTCCACCATAGGGAAAGTGCAGAACATCAGAGAAGTAAAAGACAGAATGCCCCCCCAAGTAACAATTAGACCAAGAGATAACTCCTAACAGCAAAAATGGGAGCCAGAAGATAGTTGAATATTTTCATTATGCTAAAAGAAGATGCTTATCAAACTAGAATTCTATATACAGGGAAGGTATTTTTAAGAATAAAGAATAAGTATGGACATTTCAGGAAAACAAGAACTGAGAAAAAAGAAATTATAAAGAATATACTTTTTAGTAAGGAAAATGACCTTAGTTAGAAGATCTGAGAGATAAAAAGGAATTAAGAGAAAAGTTGGCCACAAATATGTGTAAATATAAATAAACATTGATTACATAAAAATTAAGTCATCTGAATATGTGAAATTAAGATATATGAAAAGAATAAGTGGGGGAGGAGGATTGGATTTCAAGTTTTCTAAGGTCCTTGTTTAATTTGGAAAAAAGATAATCTGGTTAATTTTCAACTTTGTTAAGACAAATACATTTAAATTTCTAGGGTAATCAGTAAGCAAATAGAAACTGTGCATATAACTCCTAAACTGTTAGAGGAGACAAAAATGGCAAAAGAACTGTCTGAGCCCAGCCAGTTAGCTCAGCCAGTTAAAGCCCACCACAAGCAAGCCCACGTACAGATTTTATTTGTATATAGAACAATTAGTATCTCAGGGAGAACATTTATGGCTGGAAATTCTGGACCTTAAGCTCAGGGAAAAATATCTGTTAAGCACATGTAATTAAGTTATTATTGGAGTAGATGTCAGAAAATGATGTGTTACTTCCAGCATGAATGTGTCACTACTATTTCTCAAACCATGACTTCCCGATGGTGTGTTCTCTTCACAGACCAAGGGCCACACCTGACTTCTTAGCTTTACTGCATGGGATAAGCTTGTGGCACTGGGCACCCATGTAGCATCCTAAAAAATAATACTTTCTATCTGAATAGCATTTTGTATCTACAAACAGTACTTACATTCTCATTCACCTTCCATGGAAACTCTTAGAAGCAGATATAAACTTACATTATAAATGAGGAAATAGAGGCTACACAAGTTGAAACAATTTACAAAGTAAATTAGTAGCATACATAGCCCTCAAACACTGGTCTCCCAGGTGCCTATAGAACACTCTACAATAGTCTCAAGTTGCCACTTTACTAAATTTACTTCTCCAAAAGAAGTTTAATCATAATGCATAAAAATGTTTAATTTTAATATTGCTTATTTTCCTATACCATAAAGAGTCTTCCTAACCCTTTACACCAAGAATATTTTAGTGTATATGTCTGTGTGCATGTATATCAAACAACTGAAATGAGTTCATTCCAGAGAAGCAGCAAATATTGATTCCTGATAGATAACTGTGAAGTGATTTAATAGTGTAACCCTCCCTTTTTCCTCTTCCCTTCATTTTTCCTCTTTCTTCAAATTTTTAAAGCTATCCCTCATATAATCCATACATTTTTATTAACAAATAAAACAACAAAAAAATTGTTTCCTGGCTGTTGAGGAATGAATGGTTAAAATGCAAGCCAAATATGACTTTTTGGCTTTTGAAACTTTTAATGAAAAGATACTGTTAAAATCAAATATTAATTATTTGGTATTTAAATTTTAAGTCATATGATTTTACTAAGATTTTAGAAACAAGTGTTTTTAGATATCCACTGATTTAGAAAACATATCATAAGTAAAGTAAATTGATACTCTGTTAAATATCACGTGGCATATCTTATGTTTTGAATGGATCTTTTACACATGCAGAAGTTTTTTAATATCATGCCTTGATGACGTGGAACATATCCATTCACTGAGTTACGTAAATCTTCTAAATGTTGACTCATTTCATTATACAATATCAAAAACTCACATCAATTAATACCAACCACCCACCACCACCCACCCATAACCTTTTTGTAGGAAGAACAACAGAAAATCAATCAAAATAATTACTAGTGTCCAGGATGCCCACTAGATCTGAAATGCCTTGAAGATAAGGGTGACAACTTAATTAACATTGTATACTCCTTCCTAGCAGAGGGCCTGACACATGGCAAGTGCCCATTAAGTTTGTGAACAAATGAATGAGAGAACAGAGGAATAAATTAGGAGAATGAAGAGAACATTCACAAATGCAGAGCATGAATATTGGTAGCAAATGCAATGACATTCCAAAAGTGATAGTATAAAAGAAGCAAAGATTAAAAGGGGGGCTAATAAAGAAAATTCTAAGGGAGTAACTATAAGGAAATTAAGCTACCAATTCACTCTGTCAGTTTTGAGTTTGTGTAACAATTCGTTAAATCCAACATAATCTCTACGGGAATTAACTATGACATCGAAGAATGATTTGACTGCAGCACACATGGGTGTGTGAGGTTGTAACAGTTCATAAAACTCTGGATCAGTTGACTCTCTCCATAGGTGAGCCCTTAACATTTCCTTCTTTGTATCTCACGTTACAAAGCACAACATTTGCTTTTAATTTATTTTATGTAATCCTTCAAAAGGGAGTATATATAAAAAAAATGCCTTGCTGTTATATCATCACTTCTGTGAGGCATTCAGAAAAATCTATTTCAGGAGGAAGAGGCAACATGAAAAGAATAAAGAAATAAGTTTTAATAAAATCATTAAAAAGAAACTTGTTTAGAGATTAAGTTTCTGGAATTTTACGAAAATAGGGTTTTTACCCCTGTTGTCCATTTCAATTTCAGACACAACTTAAGAACTGTTTATTGAAAGGCAGGGCTCAATGGTTCTAGCCTCAAAATTATCAAAAAATTAATAATTAATTTTTTAAATTTTAGAACATTTTAATCTTCCCCAAAAGGAAATAGTGTATCCTGTAACAGTCCACTCTTCTCCACTTCCTCTTAATATCTCCTGCCCTAGGAAACCACTAATTTATTTTTTTTGTTTCTATAGATACTGCCTCTTTGCGGACATTTCATATAAATCCAATCATATAATACGTAGTCTTTTGTGGTTGGCTTATTTCATTTAGCATAATTTTTCAAGGTTTATCCATGTTGTGGTATACATTAGTACTTTATTCCTTTTTATGGCAGAATAATAAAGATACCACAAAAAAAGAAAACTACAGGCCAATTTCACTGATGAACATCAATGCAAAAATCCACAACAAAATACTAGCAAACCACATCCAATAATACATTAAAAGGATTGTACATCATGATCAAGTGGGATTTATCCCAGGGATGCAAGCGTTCTTCAATACCCACATATCCATCAGTGTGATACACCACATTAACAAACTGAAGAATAAAAACCATATGATCCTCTCAATAGACACGGAAAAAGCCTTTGACAAAATCCAACACCCATTTCTGATAAAAACCCATCAGAAAGTGGGCATAGCAGGAACCTACCTCAACATAATAAAGGCCATATATAGCAAACCCACAGCGAACATCATTCTCAATGGTGAAAAGCTGAAAGGATTCCTGCTGAGATCAGGAATAAGACAAGGATGTCCACTCTCGCCACTACCCTTCAACATAGTTCTGGAAGTCCTAGCCACAGCAATCAGAGAAGTAAAAGAGATCAAAGGAACCCAAATTGGAAGGGGAGAAGGAAAACTATCACTATTTGCAGATGACAGGATACTATACCTAGAGAACCCTAAAGACTCTACCAGAAAACTGTTAGAGCTCATCCACGAATTTGGCAAAGTCGCAGGATACAAAATTAATACACAGAAATCGACGGCATTTCTATACACTAACAATGAAAGATCTTAAAGAGAAATTAGGGAAGCAATCTCATTTACCAGTGCATCCAAAAGAATAAAATACCTAGGAGTAAACCTACCTAGAGACAAAAGACTTGTACTCTGAAAACTATAAGCCACTGATGAAAGAAATCAAAGATGACACAAATAGATGGAAAGAGATACCATGCTCAGGCATTGGAAGAGTTAATATTATCAAAATGACTATACTACCCAAGGTGATCTACAGATTCAATGCAATCCCTATCAAATAACCAAGGACATTTTTCACAGAACTCGAACAAAATATTTTAATGTTTGTTTGGAAGCACAAAAGACCCAGAATAGCCAAAGACATCCTGAAAAAGAAAAATGGAGCTGGAGGAATCAGGCTCCCGGACTTCAGACTATACTACAAAGAAACAGTCCTCAAAACTGCATGGTACTGGCACAAAGACAGAAATATAGATCAGTGGAACAGGATAGACAGCCCAGAATTAAACCCATGCACTTACAGCCAACTAATCTATGACAAAGGAGGCAAGAATATACAATGGAGAAAGGAGAGCTTGTTCAATAAGTGGTGCTGGGAAAACTGGACAGCCACATGGAAAAGAATGAAATTAGAACACTCCCTAACACCATACACAAAAACAAACTCCAAATGGATTAAACACCTAGATAGAAGACCAGACACTATCAAACTCTTAGAGGAAAACATAGGCCAAACACTCTCTGACATAAATGACAGCAACATCTTCTCAGACCCATCTATCAGAGTATTGACAATAAAAACAAAAATAAACAAATGGGACCTAATCAAAGTTCAAAGTTTCTGCACAGCAAAGGAAACCCTAAACAACACAAAAAGACAACCCACAGAATGGGAGAAAATCTTTGCAAGTGAATCGACTGACAAGGGATTAATATCCAAAATTTATAAACACCTTCTGCAGCTCCATACCAAAAAAACAAACAACCCCATCCAAAAATGGGCAGAAGATCTAAACAGACAGTTCTCCAAAGAAGACACATGGGTGGCCAAAAAACACACGAAAAGATGTTCAACATCACTCATTATTAGAGAAGTGCAAATCAAAACCATGATGAGGTACCACCTTACACCAGCCAGAATGGCCATCATCCAAAAGTCTACCAACAAGAAGTGCTAGAAAGGGTGTGGAGAAAAAGGAACCCTAGTACGCTGTTGGTGGGATTGAAAATTGGTGCAACCACTGTGGAAAACAGTATGGAGATGCCTCAGAAAACCAAACATAGGACGACCATTTGATCCAGCAATTCCACTCCTGGGCATCGATCCAGAGAAAACCACGACTCGCAAAACACATGTACTCCAATGTTCATTGCAACACTATTTGCAATAGCCAAGACATGGAAACAACCTAAATGTCCATCGACAGAGGAGTGGATTGAGAAGATGTGGTACATATACACCAGGGAATATTACTCAGCCATTAAAAGGAGTGAAATACCAGCATTTTTAGCAACATGGATGGACCTAGAAATTATCATGCTAAGTGAGGTCAGCCATACTATGAGACACCAGCATCAAATGCTTTCACTGACATGTGGAATCTGAAAAAAGGACAGACAGAACTTCTTTGCAGAACAGATGCTGACTCACAGATACTGAAAAACTTACGGTCTTCGGAGGAGACAGTTTGAGGGGTGGGGGGATGTGCTTGGGTTATGGGGTAGAAATCCTGTGAAATTGGATTGTTACGATCAATATACAACTACAGATGTGATAAATTCATTTGAGTAATTAAAAAAAAGAAATGGGAAAATAAATAAATAAATAAATGACTTCTGCTGGGGGAAAAAAAAAGAACAACCAACAGAAAGCTAATGGAAGAAACATATAAAAGTATAATGTACATTATAAAAGCAGATATTGTTTTATTAAGCTTTCTTTTCAATTTTCTGTAAAAAAATTACATAGAATGCATATGTGTTAAAAAAAGAAAAGAAGACAGATAATAACAAGTGTTGGTGAGAATGCACAGAAATTAGAAAATACCCTCTCCAATACACTGCTTTTGAGAATGTGGAAGGTGTGGCTATGTTGGAAAAGAGTCCAACAGTTCCCTAAATGATTAACATAGTTACCATATGCTATATACATATATGGAGGCTATAAACCCAGGAGAAATGAGAACATGTCCACACAAATACCTGTACACTAATATTCATAGCAATACTGCTTATAATAACAAAGACGTATAAACAACCCAAGTGTCTACTGCCTCATAAATGGGTAAATTTAGGTTATGCCTACACAACTAAATTCTTAAAGACTTATACTTAACTCTAATTTTTCATCCCAAAACAGTTTTTTGAAAATTCTGTGATTCAACCTAAACCTGAAACAAGACAAAAATTCTATTGATTCATACCAATTAATCATAGCAATTCACATTCTCTTGGATCTTCTACTGTCAATTATTAGTCTGTAATAGAAACTACTGCTTTCAAAATAATTTTCAAGTCATACTCATTGAAATCACCCTTTTGAGAAGTAGTGTATGATGCATATACTCTAAAAAACAGACTCTGAAACTGGATGACCTGAGTTAAAATCCCAAATTTGAAAGTTCTATAAAGGCAGTGCCTATGTTTTGCTCATTTCCAAACTCTTTAAGGAGGAGAACACTGAGCAGCCACTACGGAAAACAGTGTGGAGATTCCTCAAAAATTTAAAAATAAAACTATCATTATGACCCAGCAATTCCACTCCTGGGTATTTACCCAAAGGAAAGAAAAACAGCTAATTAGAAAAGATTTTTGTACCCCCATGTTCATCATAGCATTATTTACAATAGCCAAGATATAGAAGTAACCGAAGTTGCTCATCAATAGAGGAATGGTTAAAGAAGATGTGATACATAGGAGGAATAGACTATCACTCAGCCGTAAAAAGAAGGAAATCTTGCCATTTGAAACAGCGTGGAGGGACCTCGAGGGTATTACGCTAAGACAAATGCTGTATGTTTTCGCTTACATGTGGAATTCAAAAGTCAAACAAAACAGGTGAACATACATAACAAAACTGAAATGAGATGTAGATACAGAGAACAAATGGGTGGTTGGGGAGGAGGGTGCGGGCAGCTTGGGAGGAGGAGAGAAATAGGTGAAGGAGATTAAGAGATACAACGTCCAGCTGCAAAATAAATGAGTCATGTCTCTGAAATGCAAAGTGCAGGGAGGGGGGATCACAGTCAGCAACTGTGTGATATCTTTGTAGGGTGACACACTGTAACTAGACCTATTATGGTGATCAGTCTGAAATGGCGAAACAGAATCACTATGTTGGGTAACAGGAACTAACATACTGCTGCAGGTCAGACAAACCCATAGGAAAAGAGGTCAGATTTGTGGTTAACAGAAGCAGGAGTTCGGGGGAAGGGGAAGTGGATGAAGGTCGTCAAAAGGTACAAATTTTCATCATAAGAAAAGAAGTACTAGGGAGGTGATATACGACATGATAAATATAATTAACACTGCTGGATGTCATATACGAAACTTCGCAGAGTAAATTCTAAGAGTTTCTCATCACAAGAAAAAGATTTTCTATTTCTTTAACTTTGTATCTATATGAGATGATAGTTGTTCACTAACGGTGCTAATCACTTCGCGATGTACGTAAATCGAATCAGGCTGCACACCTTAATCTCATACAGCATGTGTGTCAGCTGTACTCACTAAAACCAGAAAAGGGGGAGGCAGAGAGAGATGAATCAAGGTGCAGAGCAGGAAAGACCATGCGAATCCACCTGCCCCCACAAACACATCAAAAATACATCTAGATGTGGGACAATTCAAGCTGTAAGCTCTCTGGAAACCGGCAGAAATACTCTTGTACAAACAAGGCTATAAGAAGGATCCACGTAGAACTGAGAAGGAAGGAAAGAAAAGCAGTCAGGCCCAGCATCTGCGCCCCTGAGAAGGGTTAAGACAAAAGGGGATGTTCTGCAAAAGGAAATCCGCCCAGAGGAGTGGGCAGTCCAAGGCACAGTGAGCACCCAGTCCTGGGGCTGACACAGGGAAGGAGAGCCCACATTGCTGGCTGGAGGGCGATGAGGGGTCTGGACGCTGCTGATGAGGAGTTCGGGGGCACTGCCTTGACCAGAGGCAGGGCAGAACGGGTGGACTGAGAACTGCTCCAGTGGCTGTCCTGTTTTCTGCAAAGCACCCTAGTGCACAACTCAGCCTGAGCCGAGCCCCCACTTACTTGACCTCACAGCTCTGCACTGAACCAAGGGCTGCCAGCACCTGGAAGAGAGCCCAGCCATGAGGCGCAGAGGCAACCTGGACCTGGCCAGCATCTAAATGGGCAGTAGTGGCCACCACTGCTCTCTCTCCAGGCAGCACACAGGGATGGTCCCAATCTCTGATGAAGGAGAGACCGCCACAACCCATGCCCAGCATACGCCCAGCACCCACACAGGCCCCAACTACCCTGTGGTATGGCTCCACAACAGGGTAGGGGTGCCAGAGGCTGGGGACAGAACTGGCAGTGAGTCACAACGGCGTTTCAGGCCCAAAGCTGCATCTGAGCAGGGTGGAAGCACTGGCACAGGTGGCTTACTGGAGGCAGCCCCAACCTTGGTCTACGGCAGGCCCATTACAGCCTTTCTCAAACGTGAGCCGAGAGCCTCTTGCTCCAGCACTACTCCTCTCTAGAGCAAGGGTCCTGGTGTTAGGAAAGGGGGGTGGACACACTAAAGGATAGAGCCAGGTTGGACCCAAGTTCAAGGACGTCTGCTTTGATCCAACTCCATATCCCCACGAGGATGATGACAAGCACTGAGCAGAAAAGCAGCTGCACCTCACACCTGGTTCAGCCACAGCCCCTCCATTTCTGGCCTTACCTCCCAACAAGAGGACAGCTGCCAGTATGCCGTAATGGAAGTTGTAATTTCATTCATATTAAATCCAACTCTCCCACCAACGGCAGTGGGCACAGGCAGACTGAATAGGGACATTCCAAATAAGGACATCCCTTCAAGACTGAAACAGATTCAGTATTCCATCTATATTAACAGAGACGGAGAAACTCTTGCAAAGCAAAAGACGGGGAAACTGGTCTCATTTGAAAGAGCAAGACAAAACCCCTGAAAAAACAAAAGTGAAACAAATAAACAATGTATCAGACAACTAATTTGAAGCACTAGTAATAAAATGCTAGCTGAATTAGGGGAAACAATAGATGAACAAAGTGAGGATTTTAACAAGAAACTGTAAAATATAAAAAAGAACCAGTGAGAACTGAAGAATGCAATAACTTAAACAAAAAACACACTAGAAGGAATAAATGGGAGACTAAGTGATATAGGAAAATGCATAAGTGATCTGAAGATGCAATAATAGAAACCACCCAGTCACAGCAAAAAGAAAAACAAAGACAGAAAATGAAAACAATTTAAGGGATCTCTGAGAAAACATCAAGCACCACCTTCACATTATTAGGTTTCCAGTGAAGAGAGAGAGAAGGGGGACAAGCATGTATTTGATGAAACTTCCCAAACCTGGAGAATGAAACAGAAATCCAGAGATGGGGAGCATAGAAGGTCCCAAACTATGAATTCAGACCCAGATCAAGACATATCATAATGAAAACGGCAAAAGTTAAAGATTGAGAGAGAATTCTAAAAGCAGCAAAAGAAAAACAAAGAGTCATATACAAGGGAACCCCCACAGGGCTATCCACTGATTTTTCTGCAGAAATTTTGCGAGCCAGAAGGGAGTGACGTGATTTATTCAATGTGTTAAAAGAGGAAATCTGCAAGCAAGGATACTCTGCTCAGCAAGATTTCCACTTAGGATGGAAGGAGAGAGAGCTCAGACAAGTGAAAATCAAAGAGTTAGTTAAGATTAAACCCACCCTGAAAGAAATCTCAAAAGACCTCTAAGTGGAAAAGAAAAGGCTATAGGAAGGAGTTCCCTTGTGGTGCAGTGGGTTAAGGATCCAGCATTATCACTGCATGGGCTCAGATTGCTGCTATGGTGCAGGTTCAATCCCTGATCCAGGATTTTCTGCATCCACAGGTGCAGCAAAACAAAAAACAAAAAAAGGAAAGAAATAAAGAAAAAAGACTGAAAATCAACCACTTAAGCTAGTACAAAAATTAAAAAAACAAAAAATTACAAAATCAACTATAATAATCAGTAAAGGCATAAATGTGAAGATATAAAATATGACATCAAGGAGTTCCTGTTGTGGCTCAGTGGTAATGAACCTGACTAGTATTCACGAGGATGCAGGTTTGATCCTTAGCCTCACTCAGTGGATTGAAGGATCCAGTGCTGCTGTGAGTTGTGGTGTAGCCTGTAGATGTGGCTTCCATCCCACGTTGCTGTGGCTCTGGCATAGGCTGATTCAGCCCCTAGCCTGGGAACTTCAATATGCCACAGGTATGGTCCAAAAAGGACATCGAAAACACCAAACGTAGAAGAGAATTTAAAATGTTCATCTTTAAGACTGTGCTTGAACTTAAAGGAATACATGTTTAAAACAAGTCGATATAGCTATAGGTTAATATATATGAACCCATGGTAACCACAAATCCCAAACCGGCAATATATGCACAAACACTAGACAGAAAGCTACACAAGTGTATGACCAAAGGAAACTATCAAACCACAAGGGAAGAAACTAAAAGAAGAATAAAAGAGCAGAGAACTGCAAAAGCAAGTGGAAATAAAGTAATAAAATGGCAGTAAGTACATACCTATCAATAACTACTTTAAATGTCAATAGACTAAATGCTCCAGTCAAAAGACACACAGTGGCTGACTGAATAAAAACCAAAACCCATCTATAGGCTGCTAGTGAGATTCTCACTTCAGAGTTAAGACATAGTGAGGGACTGGAAAGAGATAATCATGAAAACAGAAGTGACAGGAAAACAGGGTAGTATTACCCATATCAGACAAAATGGACTTAAAAGCAAAGTCTATAGCAAAAGACAAAGAAGGCTATTATAAAATGATGAACGGATGGACACAGGAAGAGAATATTATACCCATTAACATAGATGCACCCAGTATAGGAGTATTTAAATGTATAAGGCAAGCGTCAACAGGCATAGAGGGGGAAAGGGACAAAAACACTACGTAATAGGGGACTTCAGCACCTCGCTTACATCAATGGACAGACCACACAAAAAGAAAATCGGTAAGGAAAGCAGTGGACAAGTTGGACCTAAGAGATATCAACAGGACAGCCCTAAGTTTCCAAGACGGAAGTTTATAGCAACACAGGCCTTTGTGTAAGAGGAAAATATCAAATAAACAACCTAACCTATCATCTAAAGGAATTAAAAAGAAGAACAAGCAAAGCCCAAAGTCAGCAGGAAGGAAGGAAATAATAAAGATCAGAGAGGAAATTAATGGAGATCAGAAAAGCGATAGAAATAATTAATAAAACTGAGAGCTGGTTTTTTTGGAAAACATAAGCAAAATTGATAAACTTTTAGCCAGATTCATCATGAAGAAAAGAGAGAGGGCCCAAATTTTTTAAAAAAGAGGAAAGAGAATGAAAGAGGAGAAGTAACAACCAACACCACAGAGAAAGCAAAAAAAAATCATAGGAGAAAAATAGAAACAGTTATTTGCCAGCAAATTGGACCTAAAAGAAATGGACAAGAAATACACAACCTTTAAAGATTGATTCAGGAAGAAATAGATAATCTGGACAGACCAATAACTAGTAATAAAATTAAATTGTAGTTTAAAAAAAGAAAAGAAAAAGCTAAGCAAATTTAAGTCCAGGACCGCCTAGCTTCACAGGGAAACTGCACCAAACAAAGAGCTAATACCTATCCTTCGGAAACTATTCCAAAAACCTGAAGAGGACAAAGCACTCTCGATTCATTCTACAAGGCCAAAATTACCCTAATACTAAACCAGAAAAAGATACAACAAAAAAGGAAAATTACAGGCCAATATCTCGGATGGCTATATATGCAGAAATTCTTAACAAAATATTAGCAAACTAAATTCAGCAATATATAAAAAGGATCATATACCATGAATAAGTGAGATTTATTCCAGGGACGCAAGGATAACTTGACATTCACAAATCAATCAATGTGATACACCACATCAACAAAAGGAAAGACTAAAAACTACATGATCATCTCAACAGACACAGAAAGAGCATTTCACAGACTTTGGTATCCATTCTTGATAAAAACTCCCATCAAACTGGGTATAGAGGGAATGTATCTCAACATAATAAAGGCCACTTATGATAAACCCACAGCTAACTTCATACTTAATGGTGAAAAGCTGAAATCCTTTCCTCTAAACTCAGAAGTAAGTCAAGGATGCCCACTCTCATCACTTGGATTGAACACAGTATTGCAAGTCCTAGCCACACACAATCAGATAGTATAAAGACATAAAAGGCATCTAAATTAGAAGGGAAGAAGTAAAACTTCACTGTTTGTGGATAATATGATACTACTCAAGTCTTCACCAAAAAAACTATTAGAACTAATAAGCCACACACAATCAGATAGTATAAAGACATAAAAGGCATCTAAATTAGAAGGGAAGAAGTAAAACTTCACTGTTTGTGGATAATATGATACTACTCAAGTCTTCACCAAAAAAACTATTAGAACTAATAAATGAATTCAGTAAAGTTACAGGATACAACATTAATTTATAGAAATCTGCTGTTTTTCCATACATTAATAATGATCAGAAAGAAAAAACAAGAATACAATCCCTTTAAAAATCACATCAAAAAGAATAAATACCTAGTAGTAAATTTAACCAAAAGGTGAAAGACCTATACTCTGAAAATGATAAAACACTGATGAAAGAAGTTGAAGATGATACATAGAAATGGACGAGATCCTGTGTTCTTGGATTGGAAGAATTAACAGTTAAAATATCCATACTGTCCAAAACAATGTACAGATTTAATACAATCACTGTCAAATACCCATGGCATTTCCATAGAACTAGAACAAATATCCTAAAATTTACATGGAATCACAAAAGATGTTGAATCGCCATAGCAATCTTGAGGATAAAGAACAAAGCTGGATGTATCACACTTCCTGACTTCAGACAATTGTACAAAGCCACAGTAATCAAAACAGAACAGTGCTGAGACAAAAACAGACACCTGGAGTTCCCATTGTAGCTCAGTGATTAACGAACTCGACTAGCATCCATGAGTACATGGGTTCAATCCCTGGCCTCACTCAGTGGGTTAAGGATCTGGTGTAGCTGTTAAAAAAAAAAAAAAAAGCTGTGGTGTAGGTCACAGAAGAGGATCATACCCCACATTGCTGTGGCTCTGGCATAGGCTGGCAGCTACGGCTCTGGCATAGGCTGGCATCTACAGCTCTGATTGGACCCCTGGCCTGGGAACCTCCACATGCCTTGGGTGTGGCCCTAAAAAGACAAAAAAGACAAAAACGAAAACAAAACAATATAAAACAAACATACACATAACTCAATGGAACAAAGTAGAGAGCCCAGAAATAAACTCTTGTATAGGGTCAGTTAATCTTCGACAAAGAAGGCAAGAGGATACAGTCAAGAAAAGATGATCTCTTTAATAAGCGGTGCTGGAAAAACTGAGTATCTACATGTAAAAGAATGAGGTCAGAACACTTCTTCACATCATATACAAAAAACTCCAAATGGATTAAACACCTTAATGTAATATCTAAAGCCATAAAACTCCCAAAAGAGAATATAGGCAGAATACTCTTTGACACAAACTGGAGCAATATTTTTTAGATCTGTCTCCTAAGGCAAAAGAAATAAAAGCAAAAGTAAACAAAGGGGACATAATGAAAGTTAAACCTTTTGCACAGCAAAGGATATCAGACAAAAAGATAACCTATTGAATGGGAGGAAATATTTGCAAATGATGGGACCAATAAGGGGTTAATACCCAAAATATATAAACAGCACATACAACTCAATATAAAATAAAAAACAACCACTTGATTACAAAACAGGCAGACTTTTTCCAAAGAAGACACACAGATCACTAACAGGCACACGAAAAGAGCCTCAACACTGCTAATTATTAGAGAAATACAAATCTAAACCACGATGAGATATCACTTCACATCTGTCAGAATGGCTACCATCAAAGAGATCAGGATAACGAATGTTGCCAAGGATACGGAGAAAAGGAAATCTTGCACACTGGTTTTTGGTTGTTTTTGTCTTTTTAGGGCCATACCCACGGCATATGGAGGTTCCCAGGCTAGGCGTCAAATCGGAGCTGTAGTTGCTGGCCTACACCACAGCCATGGCAATGCTGGGTCCCAGCTGTGTCTGTGACCTACAGCACAGCTCATGGCAATGCTTGAATCTTAACCCACTGAGTGAAGCCAAGGATCAAACCTGTGTCCTCATGGATGCTAGTCAGATTCGTTTCCACTGAGCTACGACAGGAACTCCCTTGCACACTGTTGATGGGAATGTAATTTGGAGCAGCCACCATGGAAAACAGTGTGGAGGTTCTCAACAGATCCAGCAATTCTACTCCTGGATATATTATCTGAAAAAAGAAAACGAAAACACTAGTTCAAAAAGATACGTGCAGCCCGATGTTTGTAGCAGCATAATTTAAAATAGCCAAAATTTGGATGCAACTCATATGTCCATTAACAAATGAGTGGCTAAAGAAGAACTGGTTTATATAACAACGGAATGCTACTCTGCCATAAAAAATAGAAGTCTGCCATTTTCAGCGCTGTGGATGGATCTAGAAAGAACTACGCCTAGTGAAGTAGGTCAGAGAAAGAAAAATCCTCTGTTATCACTCACACATGGCATCCAAAAATAAAACAAACAAACGCATGTAACAGAACGGATTCACAGATACAGAGACCAAACTAGTGTATATCAGTCAGGAAGGGGAAAGGTGGTGGGCGAGAGAGTGGCTGAGATTGAGAGATACAAATGATTACATATAAGAGAGATAAGCAACAGGATATAGGCTACCACACAGGGAAATACGGCCACTACTTGGTAATAACTTTAAATGCAGTATAATCTACAAAAATATTGAATCACTATGCTGTACAGCTGATACTAATACAATATTGTAAATCAAATATACCTCAATTTTAAAATATTTGTTAAAAAATTAAAAGCATATTAAAAATAAAAAAGGAAAATATAGAAAATAAAAGAAACAAATCACCAATAATCTCACTCTAGAGATAAATGTTTACATTTTGATGCTTCCTTCTGCCATATGTACATATATCGCACATATAGCACATAATTGAGATGATGATACACTTGAGAAAAGGTTCTATATCATAAACTTCTTCACTTAATATTATTTTATGAGTCTCTTGCATTTCGCCACATCCTTAAAAAGCTTTGAAAATTATGTTTAGTGGTTTTACAGCAATCTATTTTATGCGCTTATCCCATCTCAGCAATTCCCCTCCTACTGAATTATAAGATTGTTTCAATATTTCATTCTTTTAGCTAATATGTTGATAAACACCTTTTTAAATAAATTTTTACCCATCTCCTTGAATATTTCTATTCTAAATCTTCTTGAAGCGGGATACTGGGAGGAAGGATATTTTGAAATCTTCAGGTAAATACTGTTAGTCTGTGTTCCAGAAAGAAATGCATTAATTAATGTTCTAATGAGTCAATGTATGAGACAGCATCTTTCATAGAACATTAAACACTGACTTTTAAAAACAGGAATCTGTGGGGTTGGGGATGGAAATGTTGTGAAATTAGGTTGTGATGATGGCTGTACAACTATAAATATAATAAAATTCACTGAATTAAAAAAACAGGAAAATATTCCCATTTTATAATAAAAAATTATATGTTAAATTTAAAAATACCAGGGAACTAAGCATTCATATATTTTTTCATATGAATTAAAAGAAATAAGGAAAAGCATGGACTAAGCATTAATTGAGCACCTACAATGTACCAAACACTTATGATGTAAGTGCTTTCACGTGTTATTTCATTTACTCCTCATAAGATACCTTCCAGACAGGTATTACTGTCCACATTTTATGGTTTAAGGAAATGTTGAGAGAGGTTAAACTCAGAAAAGAATAATCTCTTTCCCTCCATGAGCTTATAATCTAGTAGGGGAGGTATATTATGTATAATGATTATAACAAATACAATACCTGTAGTATGTAATAAATGGTTTCAGGTAGTTCAAAAGAAAGAAAGCTTACTTCTAGTGTGGATATTTGAGAAGATTTTATGTTGAGACCACACCTAAACTGGACCAACAAGGAAAGGATACAAGCAAAGAGCTTTTAATTTCACTTTTGACAGATGGTTCCTCCTCTAGTCTTTTTCTGGCAGGCTCAGTGACTCCTCATTCTCCAACTAAATATTGGATAACTATATTTAAAATTTTACAAGAGAAGCCAATAAAAACATAGGATATAACTGCCAAAATTTTAATGTGAGTTTTGGAAACCTAATAAAATGTATAATGTTTAATAATAATGGATAACATTTATTGAGTGCTTATCAGGTGTCAGAAATCTTGTGTGAAGTGCTTTCCATATATTCACTCATTTAAACATCCATAATTATTACAATATCACAGAAAATAAACTAGACCTAAAAAGGGCCACACAACTTTTACTAAGAATCATGTGACTCACTTGTCAAAACAGCTATCATTTAAAAGACCATAAATAACAAATGTTGGGGAGGATGTAGAGAAAAGAGAATGCTTGCACTCTGTTGGCAGGAAAGTAAACTGGTATAGCCACTGTGGAAACCAGTATGGAGATTCTCAAAAAAACTGAAAACTACCATATGACCAAGCAATTCCGCTCCTGGATATACATCCAAAAAAAAAAAAAACCTCAAACACTAATTTGAAAAGATATATGCACCCCAATGTTCATTGGAGCATTATTTACAATCGCCAAGATATACAAGCAAGTAAAGTGTACATCAGCAGATGAATGGATAAAGATGTGGCACATATATACAATGGAATACTACACAGCCATTAAAAGAATGGAATCTTCTCATCTGCAACAACTTGAATGGAATTGGAGGTTATGCTAAGTGAAATGAGGTATACAAAGACAAATACTGCATGATTTCATTTATATGTGAAATCTAAAAAATAAAACAAACTAGTAAATATAACAAAAAAAGAAACAGACTCACATACATAGAGAACAAACTAGTGGTTTCCAGTGGGGAGAGAGATGAGGGGAGGGGAGAAATAGGGGTAGAGGGGTTAAGAAGTACAAACTATTATGTATAAAACATATAAGCTAAGAAGATACATTGTACACCACAGGAAGTGTAAACAATATTTTATAATAACTATAAATGTAATATAATCTTTTAAAATTGAGAATCACTATGTCATATGTCTGAAACTTACATAATAATGCACAGTGACTATACCTCAATTTTAAAAAAGAATCACAAGACTTAAATGACCAAGGCAAAGGTCAGGTTTAGAGTCATCTGACTCCAAAGCCAGCTCACAATGCTATGTGTACAGTTATTTCAAGCTAAAAATCATTGGCAGATTTGTGTTCAAAACAAAAAAGAAGTCTGATTGAAGCATATTAAGTTTACTTGAGGACTTAAAGCATTCAGTGCTATTTGAAAATTAAAATACCCGAGTAATCATCACAGAAGGTAATCAAAAAATCCAGTTCCCCCTTAACCCATAGCTGTCCTCAATCACTGTGCTTGTATCACTCCCATCTGAAAAAGGAAGAGAAACCCTAACTCACCGCCACTCCCATTCTAGTTCCTCAATTCATTTTTGTTTGTTTTGTTCTGCTTTTTAATCAGGTCCTTTTCATCTGTTATTTCCTGGTGCTTTTCATTTCAGTTCCTCATCCTCGCACAGAACACTTTTCTATAAACAGACCCCAGGACTGGAAGATACCTCATACTAGTTGATGACGACAAAGAACCGCCACCATGACGTGGACGACAACTACACAAATAATCCAAAGGAATCGCTCATTTCAATGAGTACTTAACACTTTAGCTGTCTCAGAAAAAAGTATGATAAACGTTGAACATAATCCCTACTGCTACTTAAAAACTAAACAATGCTTTAGAATATAAGGAAGTTCATCAAAATATTTAATTATACATTATATTTATGCAAATATTTGAGTCTAGAGTCAAATTTCTAGGTTAAGCAGATACATACATACTCTGCTTACATTTTCAACAAGTTTGCTGCAACATCTGCAAAATGATGCTCAGTCTGAATGTTATTGTTCCTAACTGTGCATCTCTTGCCTGGGGTGAACAGCTCAACAGTAAATTTGAATAACTATGGATATGATGGCATTGCCACTGCAATTAACCCCAGTGTGCCCGAAGGTAAAAGACTCATTCAAAACACAAAGGTAAGAGAAAAATTTACTGTCCATTTATTTTTATATCAGTAAGTATACTTTCAACTCATGTTATCCAGGCATATACACCCATTCACACAGCTGTAACTATCCAAAATTGCTTTGACAGTATTCATCATTTATGTAATATGCATCTAAACTATCAAGATAAATATCTGCTTAGTATAGGTATTATTTATCATATATTAATAGTATTAGTTATTCCCCCAATGAGTTATTAAAGACCAAACTACTAATATTTTTTTAACTCATTAAGCAAACAGAAGACCTTAGAGCTAGTAGAATTATTTCAAAATTTTATCTTTATAGGAGTTCCTGTTGTGGCTCAGCAGAAATGAATCTGACTAGTACCCACGAGGATGCAGGTTCAACCCCTGGTCTTGCTCAGTGGGTTGGGGATCCAGCGTTGCTGTAAGCTGTGGTGTAGGCTGCAGACACAGCTCAGATCCCACATTTCTGTGGCTGTGGCGTGGCACAGGCCAACAGCTACAGCTCCAATTTGATCCCAGCCTGGGAACCTCCATATGCCACAGGGGCAGCCCTAAAAAGACAAAAAAAAAATTATCTTTATAAAGTTACTTTTATGTTTAGGTAATTAACCCATTTTTAGCTTTAGAGGTTCATTATACATTTTTTCAATTTTTCTCAGTTGTTCATACTTGCTCAATACTGAAAATTTTGAAATTCTTATGTATCTGATCTTAAAGAAAATATGTGTTTTTGAAGTTGACTTACTTCCTAATCTTATTTGCATTAGTTAGTAAAACAAACGCTTCACATATGGCATTCCAACACTATTTTCTTTAATCCTCCCAATACCCCTATGACATAGTCAAGAACAGAGATTATTAATTACCCTTATTGTATAAATGAGAGAAGTTGCGTGATTTGTACAGTCATACAGAGTGGCAAAACTGGAACTTGAATCCAGTGATAGCTATCTATTTTTAGAAAATTACTGCTTGGTAAAACTTCCTCTTTTATGAACATATTCCATATGAGAAGATAACTCAAAATAAACCTAGCCAAATTTTTTTTCAATTAACAACAGTATAAAATCTACCAAACTATAAACTCCCAACCCAATTATAGGCACCTCTGTTCAATTCAATAAGCAACTTGCCAACAAACTCTTGTCTTAATCCCCTTCACACCTCACCCAGCACCCTTACTCCTCGCTACAACCCATTTACTGAATGCAGGTCTGGATAGGCAAAAAAGAAAGAAAGAACTGAATTTCTAGGTATATGAAAATAAGAATTGACTAGAGAGATGAACTAAAATATGACCTATTTTTCATCTAGTCTTTGCCGACATATTTGAGGAGAGGGGCTTATATTAACACCTTCTCGTTTGTACCTACACGTTCATGTTCATTTCATTGTATAATTTCTACCATGAGATATTTTTAATTTTGTCAGGAAATGGTAACTGAAGCTTCTACTTACTTGTTTCACGCCACCAAACAAAGAGTTTATTTCAGGAATGTAAGCATTTTAATTCCAATGACCTGGAAGTCAAAATCTGAGTACTTAACGCCAAAACAGGAATCAAATGACCAGGTAGGTGTTTTACCGAGCTCCTAAACTGCCTCTTTCTTCCTGTGATTTTTAAAGATTAACACTCATAATTTTTTAGGAATTACTAATCGCTATTTTAGTATTTATCTTAGTAATATTACGAGTCTTATTTGAGATAAAAAAAATTCCTTGCTTCTATTGCTCTTGGGATCTGTTTTGTTTATTCTTCTGCTTTTTAGGCAGATGTCATAGTTGCCAATCCTTTGCCTAAAATATGGAGAACATCCCCATACACTTCAATACAGACAATGTGGAGAAAAAGGACAATACATACATTTTACTCCAAACTTCCTGTTGCCTAATAATTTGCCAAACTATGGGTCCCCAGGTAGGGATATATATTTTATACTTCTATTTTTACTTCTACTGGCAACAAATGTAACACTGTGATTGATGATTTTTTTAAATTTTTAAAGGAAAAAAGTTATTAATTCATACCTTTGGAAATTTACTAGTAATGTTTAACCTAATTATATTTCTTTATGTGTGTATGTTTAATAATAAAATTAGGTTATTGATACTAACCCATTTTAACTTCTTTGGCCTAGTGAACATTGTTTATTTCTAGATTTCCTTAACTCAGTTAGGTTAGGATATGGGGTAGGGGAACTTAAAATACAAGGAAACTGTATTTAAAACAGGCTTCCCCCAGTACCCAAAAGTAGTGTTCCTGTGAGACCTTTCATAAGTCAAAACGGCAATTTTGCAATTTTCTTTAGCAAAGAAACAATTACCTTAGGATATATCTTGTTAACAGATGCATAGAATATGTAGAGAGAAAGCATAGATGCTCACAGATATAGTTCAAAGCTGTAGGGCTCCATGCTGAGATGCTGAACGCAGTTCCCAGGGAAGGAGCTTAGTGGGGCCAGGCTCCCTGTTCTGGGTGTGGGCTGCCTCTAAACTGCTGGCTGCAAAACAAACACTGAATACTATTTTTATTTTTTTCACCTTTTTTCTTTCTTTCTTTCTATTTATTTATTTACTTATTTATTTATGTCTTTTTAGGGCCGCACCCGTGGCATATGGAGGTTCCCAGGGTAGGGGTCTAATTGAAGATGCTGCCGCCAGCCTACACCACAGCCACAGCAAGGAGGGATAGGAGCTGCATCTGCGACCTACACCCCCATTCACGGCAACGCCAGATCCTTAACCCACTGAGCGAGGCCAGGGATCGAACCCGCAACCTCATGGTTCCCAGTCGGATTTGTTTCTGCTGCACCATGACGGGAACTCCATTTTTTCACCTTTTTTCATGAAAGCAAAAATCCTCTTCAAATGCCTTTCCATTAGTGAAAACAAGTACTAAGGCAGGTCTTTTGTAAAAGTAAAGTAGTGAACTTTCAAAAATCGGGGATGCCTGCATTGTACACACCAATTTATAAGTGCAATGGCAGCGTATTTGTCCATCTCCAATGGGGAATATGTGAGGAGTAAAATATGGGCTGGCCATTCTGTTTCCAGAAAGAACACTATTGAAGCAACAACGTATCATTCTATTGAACAAAACTGTTTTTAAAACTTTTCACTTATGACATTTTAATTTGCTCTACAGGACAAGCAAAGGCTATCTCAGTGGTTGAACACTCGTACAGTTAAATGACATATCCACCTGCCACTCTCCGTGTGACCAAAATTCCTGGGATTACACCGTGGAATCAAGATCAGTTAAAAATTGGAAATCATTTCAGTATTCACGGGAGTGTCCTAACATATGTTATTGTCAGAGGAAGGAGAAAGAAAAACATTGTAACCTAAATCTTAAGATATCTGAGAATTAGAGTTCAGGTTCCTACATAATCTTTTATTCTGTTCGAGTCATAACTTTTTAAGATGAATCTGTTACACTGAAATCAAACTGTTAGAGCCTCATGTTAAATATATTTTACTTTTAATCTTAAGCTTTAAGGAAAAAAAGTACTTTTCATGAGAATAAGTGAAAAAATTGATTTTTTTTAAGAAACATAATTCTGGGTGAATTTAAACAGGTCCTATTTATGAATAGATGATACATTTAAATTTAAAATATCAAGCACATGGAATAAAGACTATTAAAGACAAATATAAATCAGCATAATAGAAACAAGTGCTTGGGATAAAAAACATATTAGAGGAAGGACGTGGAGGTAGGAAAATGCCTTTTCCCGTCCCCTTTGTGCTGTTTGCTTTATTTCTTCTGAGCTGCCTAGCATTGTTCGCACAGACTGGACTCCCAACCCAGGACATTTATTCCTCTCACCTCCTCCCAGAATTGCCTCCCTTAGTCAGACGATGCTTCTTCATCCTTCAAGACTCAGTTTAAATGCTCTTTCCCTGCACGTCTTTCCTCTCCTTCCATGTGGGTTAGATGTCCTTGACACCGTTCCCCAAGCAATGTGTCTGGGCTTCTCTGACACTGGACAGCAATTGTCTGGGTAAGTTTATCTTCCCCACCAGACAAGATCTTTGAGGACGGATTTTCTTTTAACCTGCTAGCCTTGGGCATGGCACAAAGTAAAAGCGAAATAAAGAGTTATCAAACAACAAAATTTTAATAAATTAATGGAAAAATGAAGGAGTGTCCTTATTGGTCATAAAAAGATATATTAGTAAACAAGTATCTAAAATAACATTTATTGAGCTCTTAATTGTGTGCCAGGCACTTTGCTGGAGGCAGTGTAAAGTTTGACCTTCAGGGTTATTCTTGAAAAATATGGCTAACCATCTCCTTTAATCCTTGCAACCCAAGCACATTTATTAGGATGGATTAAGGCTATAGAGTTTAATATTAACACAGAACAGGAGTAAATCCTGTGATGAACAAGAATCGTTAGGATCTTTTCCCCTCACCCGCCCCGCCTCATTCTCTGCCTTGTGTGACCTGACAGTTACCGTGTCCTCAAGACCGAAAGGCTTGAATGCACGCGCCTTTCCATGCAGGGTTTACTTGTATTGCTTCCTTCGGTCTAGCTCAGTAGTTTCAAATGCAAATTGTAAAACGCTGTGAACACGAAACCACACACGTTTTGATAGGTATAGTATACATGTATGTATGTATAGATGTGCATGTCTACATAGCAGTATTTAGATGTGGGTATATACATGCATATGTGTACCGTACATAAGAAATTTAAGGAGGTTTTAAGCACAACATCAGCTCTCCCCTCTCCACTAGGAAGCCACGCCTTTGCATCTCTTAACTCAATCTTCACAGCATTGCTGTGAGTTAGGAATCACCAACGTTAGCTCAAGGTCATGAGAATAATAAATGCATGTGATCACACTATGAGCAGCGGATATGAAAAAGTATGAATTAACATCATTGTTCTTGTTAAATCGATGGGACACAGGGCAGAACACTGTACCGACTTCTGCCAAGATGGAGCGTTGGCACGCGAGCTGTAGCAATTATCATTGGGGGGATGATTTAGAGTGTTAATCTGTATCCTGATTTCTCTGGTCTTCATACATAAATGTAACCCAATTCTTTCATCACAGGCGTCCAACTCCTATTACTGGTATCAACGTGGTCATCAAGAAATGCCAGGGAGGCCGCTGTATAACAAGGCTGCGCAGCCCTGACTGGCAGACAGGGCTGCATGAAGCAAAATGTACCTTCGTCCCAGAAAAAGCCCAGATTGCAAGAGAACCCACTGTGTTTGTGCAAAGTCTCCACACCATAAGTACCTTTTTATTTTTATTTTTTTTATAATTTTTTTTATTTTCCCACTGTACAGCAAGGGGGTCAGGTTATCCTTACATGTATACATTACAATTACATTTTTCCCCCACTCCTTTTTATTCTATTTTTTAATTTTAATTTTAATTTTTTGTCTTTTGGGGGCCACACCTGTGGCATATGGAGGTTCCCAAGCTAGGGGTCGAATCAGAGCTGTAGCTGCCGGCCTACACCAACAGCCACAGCAACACCGGATCCTTAACCCACTGAGCAAGGCCAGGGATCAAACCTGCGTCCTCAGCTCCGAACCTTCTTGTTCTCATCTCACAAAGGAACCCTTGAAGGAAAACTGATTAGGGAAGCTGGATTTTCTACTATGAAATGATACATACCAACAAATTTCCAAGAAACAAGGAAAATTACTAAGATACTTAACTAACATCTCCTTTATCCAGTCTTGTGGCTGGAAATCATGCCGCCCTTTCTTACTAACCTGTGATTTTTTTCCTTCAGATGCAGAACTGTACCCTTCTCACGAGTATCACAGAATTTCTCAGGACAGCCCTTACCTCATCTGACCTCCGCGGACGTGCGCCGAGAACAACCTTGCTTTTCAATTCCTTCTTCTAAGTGTTAGTCACACTGCTTTTCCAAAGTAGCTCATCTGTAGCTTTGGAAAGCACGGACATTCCCTGTTTCCCACCACCTTCGTACGAAAGCGCACCAATCAACTGCAGAGTGATCTTGTGAAAACACTAACGGCTCCGTCTCTACTGACCAGACAAAAAAGGAACGTGCACAATCACCAGTCTGGCCAGTTAAAAAATAACAATACAACAATTCAAGTTCCAAAGCACATGTTTCACCTGAAATACCCGGTTTAAATGTATGAAGTTCAGTAGATAAGGACAGGTGCCTTAGAGTCAGACAGGCCTGACAACAAAACCCAGTCTGTCTCTCTTTTTTTTTTTTTTTTTTGTCTTTTTGCCATGTCTTGGGCTGCTCCCATGGCATATGGAGGTTCCCAGGCTAGGGATTGAATCGGAGCTGTAGCCACCGGCCTACACCAGAGCCACAGCAACACGGGATCTGAGCCGCATCTGCAACCCACACCACAGCTCACGGCCACGCCAGATCGTTAACCCACTGAGCAACGCCAGGGATCGAACCCATGATTCATGGTTCTTAGTCGGATTCGTTAACCACTGCGCCACGTCGGGAACTCCCCAGTCTGTCATTTTTGAGCTACGTCACTATGAGAAAATTGCTAAATCTGAAACTTAATTCTCTCTCATCTTTGAAATGGGAATTATAATGCTTTCTTTGCAGTCTCATTGTTAATTTTATAAGAGCTAATACACGTGAAGTATGATCACAGTGCTCAGCACAAGATGAGAACAAAATAAACTTAAAATTTTTAATTTTCTATGTTTATAAAATATTTGGATAATAGGGAATTGTCTCTCTTCCAGGATACATCCAGTCTTAATTAATGCAAACATAGTTATCTAATGAAATTTCTAAACATGTAAAAAAAGACTTTTAAATGTGAAATGTATGGAAGTTATCAAAAACGAATCAAAATAAAGTGTGCTATCTCTAGATAGCAAGACTAATATTTAAGAGAAGCAAACTACATACACACCAAACGACCAGCAATACAGACTTCCATGGGCAGAGGTTTGTAAAGGCCTCTTATTCCAAAGAGATTAGAATCATTTTGGAGTCTAGGGCATGGATACTCAAGGACTTCAGTGAAAATATAGACTTGATATTTTCTTCTCAAAGTCCTAAATGAATCCAATGAGATATTTAAGTAGAAATTATTTTCTAGCCTAAAAAAGCCCCTCCTGGAAATATGTGAAACAAAAGTCAAGAATTTTTACTTTAACCTGCTGAATCTGGATCAGCAAAGGCTAGCCAAGGACTTCAGCATCCAAACAGATTTCAGATCATGTGACACAAAAGTATAATTGGAATATACACTTTCTGTACCAAACTGTAAATTCTAAAATCATTCGATTAGGAAAATATATCTCATGTTGCCTACCAGGGAAATAAATAATAGTGAAGAAAGAATATCCTATAGCTGAAAATAGAGAGGGCAACTAACTATGTAAGATATGGTTCAGAGATAAATGCTGTGCTTTAACCACACATCTTGTCCAGAATAACACTACTCTCTAATTACCACAACATGGACAAAATATACCGCAGAGTATCTGTACCCAGGGCGTAAGCTCAGCCCTGGAGAAATATGACCTGAAATAATAAACGTTCAAGTCCATGATTTCCTTTCTTTATAAACTTAGTTACTCCCATTCCATGCCCAGCTCTGCATCAGGAGCTGAAAAAATACAGAATTAAAAATAGCTGTTCTTAAAGAACTCCACTTAGTGAGAGATAGAGAGAGCTATAAGAAAACTATATACCAAGAGTTTCCATCGTGGCGCAGTGGAAACAAATCTGACCAGGAACCATGAGGTTGCAGGTTCGACCCATGGCCTCACTCAGTGGGTTAAGGATCCAGCATTGCCCTGAGCTGTGGTGTAGGTAGCAGATGCGGCTTGGATCTGGCGTTGCTTGGCTGTGGCACAGGCCTATAGCTATGGCTCCGAATCAACCCCTAGCCTGGGAACCTCCATATGCCATGGATGCAGCCCTAAAAAGCAAAAAAAAAAAAAAAAAAAAAGAAAGAAGGAAAGAAAGAAAGAAAAAGAAAAAAAAGAAAAGTATATATGTATAGGAAGTAGGAAGAGAGAGAAAATTCAAATGCTATGAGCATGCAGCAAACATGTCCAATTAGAGGTCAGAAAATGGTTTCTAGAGATGAGTTTTGAGGTGGGATTTGGGGAAAAAATAAGAATGAACTTGCCAAAACAAGAATGGGAAGGATATTCTCGGCAAAGAAAAAAGTTTACAAAAACAAAGAACAGAAAAATATGTTGTACATGACTGGAGAAGTTAAGCACTGCCCAAATTACTCACATCACAGACACTAAAGATTTTAACATTTATTAGAATCATTTTCAGGCAGATAGAAGTAAAAGGAAGTAAAGTAAAAGAAGTAAAAGGGGCACCTTTTTCTAATTTGCACAAAATTTCTTTCCGCTTTTCTGTTTGGATTAGAGAGAGCCTTGTGAAAGTTCCTGGCATACCCTAAGGACTGGGAAAAGTTCAGGGTTTGAGAAGCAAGGTATACATGTGAGCAAGAAGCAGGAAATGAGATTTAAACAAGAAACTGGAACCTGCAAATCTAAGGTGTTTGGATTTTATTTTATCAGCTTCAGACTGGTGATGTAATCAGCTAATTCTTTCAGGGAGATAATTGCAACGACTGTGAAGGACAAAATGGAGTGAGATGATCCTGGAGCCAGGGAGGCCAGCTGGAAGGCCACGGCGAGGGCAGAGAAGGGGCCTGCAGACCCTGGATGAAGGCAGTGCCCACAGCTGGAGGAGCCAGGTCATCAAGATCCTTACAAATCACTGCTTTGACTGAAAACTGCATTTTTCTCTCATCTAATACAACCCCTTCTGGGAAGTGTAAATCAGAAACATACAGAAGGAAAACAAACTCTTAACACCTGAATAAAAGGCATTCAAATTTAATAGTTTAGTTCTAAATCTGAGCTTACAGCTGGAGATTTGTATTGGGGGGTAGCATTAAAAAAATGAAATAATACTTATAAAGCTGCAGCTTTACTGCAAGACAAATTCTTCCCAAATGCTATACTAGTTTATGCTGGTATTTTTCCAAATTACTAAGTTTTCAAAACTTGAAGGATTTTCACAGATTCTACAGTAATGAAACATGACTGGGCAGAATTACTGGATACAACTTACCATTTGCAACTAAAAGAGAAGCAACCACATTTCCTTATTTTTGTCTCACCATTTTCATTACTTTTTCAGGAGTATTATTTTATTTATATCTGAGTTCATCAGAGCCAGTAACATTTGAGGTTGTTAGAATATCTGTTCTCAAGTTTTTCAATAAACTATAAAGACACAGAAAATACTTGGACAACCAAAGAAGGCCATTTTCTTTATCCCTCTCTTAGGGGGCAGCTAAAAATTACTGCAAATCCTGTACCTTTTTCCATTAAACTTATTTCAAGGCTTGAGCCCCCACGAGTCTAGACAGGAAAGTAAGAAGTTAACTTAAGCAGCTGTGCCAACATCATCCCCCCCAACCGCAGAGCCATGATCCACCTGTACCGAGAAGAACTGCCAAATACTTTTCCAGAGCACACTGATGGCTTGACTGTGTTGCCTCTCCACTCGAGTGTGCCAGTCATGTCAGATTCTGAAGTAACTTTAAGTCGTCAGGAGACAAAATGCTGTGAAGGATGTGTATTTGGAAAGGAAGGTGATGTCTCATTAGGTACCATATTATGGCCTTTCAACTGATTTTTCCAGGTGACCGAATTTTGTGAGGCAAAAACACACAATACAGAAGCTCCAAACCTGCAAGACAGTCTGCAAGGGCAGAAGCACATGGGCTGTGATCACAGACTTTGATGATTTCAGAAAGCATCTCCCATGACAGAAATGAATCCACCACCCCATCCTACGCTTTCACTGCTCAAGTCCAGACAGCGAGTAATCTGTTGGGCACTTGATAAACCTGGAAGCATGAATTCAGTAAGATGTTTATTTGTTAGCTCTCCTAATTAAGTATTTAAGCTAATAGAAATAGAAGAATGGAGAACCACAGAATCAACTGGAACACAAGGTTTAAAATGGCAATAAATAATCACCTATCAATTATCACCTTAAATGTCAATGGACTGAATGCTCCAATCAAAAGACACAGAGTGGCTGAGTGGATAAAAAGGCAAAAACCTTCAATATGCTGCCTACAAGATACTCACCTTAGGACAAAAGATACATATAGATTGAAAGTGAAGGGGTGGGAAAAATATTTCATGCCAACAGACATGACAGGAAAGCAGGAGTTGCAATACTCATATCAGACAAAATAGACTTTAAAACAAAAGGCATAAAGAAAGACAAAGAAGGACACTATTTAATGATTAAGGGATCCATCCAAGGAGAGGATTTTACTATTGTCAACATATATGCCCCAAATACAGGAGCACCCAGATACATACAGCAAATATTAACAGACTTAAAGGGAGAAATTGACAGGAATACAATCATAGTAGGAGACTTTAATACCCCACTCACACCAATGGACAGATCCTCTAGACAGAAAACCAATAAAGCAACAGAGATCCTAAAGGAAACAATAGAAAAGTTAGACTTAATTGAGATCTTCAGGACACTACATCCAAAAAAAGCAGAATATACATTTTCCTCAAGTGCACATGGAATATTATCAAGAATCAACCACATATTGGGACACAAAGCTAATCTCAATAAATTTAGGAGCATAGAAATTATCTCAAGTATCTTCTCTGACCACAATGCCATGAAACTAGAAATCAACCACAGGAAAAGACATGAGAAAAAACCTACTACATGGAGACTAAACAACATGCTACTAAAAAACCAATGGGTCAATGAGGAAATCAAGAAGGAAATTAAAAAATACCTTGAGACAAACGATAATGAAGACACAACCTCTCAAAATCTATGGGATGCTGCGAAAGCAGTGCACAGAGGGAAATTTATAGCGATACAGGCCTTCTCAAAAAAGAAGAAAGATCCCAAATTGACAACTTAACCCTCCACCTAAATGAATTAGAAAAAGAAGAACAAAAAAGACCTAAAGTCAGCAGAAGGAAGGAAATTATAAAGATCAAAGAAGAAATCAATAGAGATTCAAAAAACAATAGAGAAAATTAATAAAACTAAGAACTGGTTCTTTGAAAAGGTGAACAAAATTGACAAACCCCTGGCTAGACTCACTAAGAAGAGGAGAGAAAGAACTCAAACAAAATTAGAAATGAAAAAGGAGAAATCACAATGGATACTGCAGAAATACAAAAAACCATAAGAGAATACTATGAACAACTATATGCCAACAAATTCGACAATCTGGAAGAAATGGACAATTTTCTAGAATCTTACAGCCTGCCACAACTGAATCAAGAAGAAACAGACCAATTGAACAGACCGATCAGTAGAAATGAAATTGAAGAGGTCATAAAATCACTCCCTACAAATAAAAGTCCAGGACCAGATGGCTTCACAGGTGAATTCTATCAAACATATAAAGAGGAATTGGTGCCCATCCTCCTTAAACTCTTTCAAAAGTTTGAAGAAGAAGGAATACTCCCAAAGACATTCTATGTATGCCACCAGCACCCTCATTCCAAAACCAGACAGAGATACCACCAAAAAAGAAAACTATCATGGAGTTCCCGTCATGGCGCAGTGGTTAACGAATCCAACTAGGAACCATGAGGTTGCGAGTTCGATCCCTGCCCTTGTTCAGTGGGTTAAGGATCGGCATTGGCGTGAGCTGTGGCGTAGGTCACAGATGCGGATTGGATCCCGCGTTGCTGTGGCTCTGGCATAGGCCGGCGGCTACAGCTCCAATTCGACCCCTAGCCTGGGAACCTCCATATGCCGCGGGAGCAGCCCAAGAAATGGCAAAAAGACCAAAAAAAAAAAAAAAAGAGAGAGAGAGAGAGAGCACTATCGGCCAATATCTTTGATGAACATAGATGCAAAAATTCTCAACAAAATCTTAGCCAACCAAATCCAACAACATATTAAAAAAATCATACACCACGACCAGGTAGGGTTCATCCCAGGTTCACAAGGATGGTATAACTTACGCAAATCAATCAACATCATATACCACATTAACAAAAAAAAAGTCAAAAATCATATGATCATCTCAATAGACGCAGAAAAAGCATTTGACAAAGTCCAACATCCATTCATGATCAAGACCCTCGCCAAAGTGGGTATAGAGGGAAGATTCCTGAACATGATCAAAGCCCTTTATGACAAACCCACAGCAAACATAATACTTAATGGAGAAAAACTGAAAGCCTTCTCATTCAAATCTGGAACAAGACAGAGATCCCCACTCTCACCACTGCTCTTCAACATAGTTTTGGAAGTCCTAGCCACAGCAATTAGACAAACAAAAGAAATCAAAGGCATCCATATAGGAAGAGAAGAGATAAAACTGTCACTGTATGCAGACAACATGATACTATACATAGAAAATCCTAAGGACTCAACCCAAAAACTACTTGAACTGATTAATAAATTCAGCAAAGTAGCAGGATATAAGATTAACATTCAGAAGTCACTTGCATTTCTGTATACCAGCAATGAAATACTAGAAAAGGAATACAAAAATACAATATCTTTTAAAATTGCACCTCACAAAATCAAATACCTCGGAATACACCTGACCAAGGAGGTAAAGGACTTATATGCCGAGAACTATAAAACTTTAATCAAAGAAATTAAAGAAGATGTAAAGAAATGGAATGATATTCCATGTTCATGGATTGGGAAAATCAATATTGTAAAAATGGCCATACTACCCAAAGCAACCTACAGATTCAATGTAATCCCTATCAAATTACCCATGACATTGTTCACAGAACTAGAACAAACAATCCAAACATTTATATGGAACCACAAAAGACCCAGAATTGCCCAAAAAATCCAGAGAAACAAAAACCAAGCAGGGGGCATAACTCTCCCAGACTTCAAGAAATATTACAAAGCCACAGTCATCAAAACAGTGTGGTACTGGTACCAAAACAGACAGACAGACCAATGGAACAGAATAGAGAATCCGGAAATAAACCCTGACACCTATGGTCAATTAATCTTTGACAAGGGGGGCAAGAACATCAAATGGGAAAAAGAAAGCCTATTCAGCAAGCATTGCTGGGAAACCTGGACAGCTGCATGCAAAGCAATGAAATTTGAACACACCCTCACACCATGCACCAAAATAAACTCAAAATGGCTGAAAGACTTAAATATAAGACAGGACACCATCAAATCCCTAGAAGAGAACATAGGCAAAACACTCTCTGACATCAACATCATGAATATTTTCTCAGGTCAGTCTCCCAAAGCAATAGAAATTAGAGCAAAAATAAACCCATGGGACCTCATCAAACTGAAAAGCTTTGGCACAGCAAAGGAAACCCAAAAGAAAACAAAAAGACAACTTACAGAATGGGAGAAAACAGTTTCAAATGATGCAACCGACAAGGGCTTAATCTCTACAATATGTAAGCAACTTATACAACTCAACAGCAAAAAAGCCAATCAACCAATGGAAAAATGGGCAAAAGACCTGAATAGACATTTCTCCAAGTAAGAAATACAGATGGCCAGCAAACACATGAAAAAATGCTCAACATCGCTAATTATAAGAGAAATGCAAATCAAAACTACCACAAGATACCACCTCACACCAGTCAGAATGGCCATCATTAATAAGTCCACAAATAACAAGTGCTGGAAGGGTTGTGGAGAAAAGGGAACCCTCCTGCACTGTTGGTGGGAATGTCAACTGGTACAGCCACTATGGAGAACAGTTTGGAGATACCTTAGAAATCTATACATAGAACTTCCATATGACCCCGCAATCCCACTCTTGGGCATCTATCTGGACAAAACTCTACTTAAAAGAGACACATGCACCCGTGTGTTCATTGCAGCACTATTCACAATAGCCAAGAGCTGGAAACAACCCAAATGTCCATCAACAGATGATTGGATTCGGAAGATGTGGTATATATACACAAAGGAATACTACTCAGCCATAAAAAAGAACGACCTAATGCCATTTGCAGCAACATGGATGGAACTAGAGACTCTCATACTGAGTGAAATGAGTCAGAAAGACAAAGACAAATACCATATGATATCACTTACGACTGGAATCTAATATCCAGCACAAATGAACATCTCCTCAGAAAAGAAAATCATGCACTTGGAGAAGAAACCTGTGGCTGCCTGATGGGAGAGGGAGGAAGTGGGAGGGATCGGGAGCTTGGAGTTATTGGATACAACTTAGAATAGATTTACAAGGAGATCCTGCTGAGTAGCATTGAGAACTTTGTCTAGATACTCATATTGAAACAGAACAAAGGGTGGGGGGAAAAATGTATACATGTAAGAGTAACTTGATCCCCATGCTGTACAGTGGGAAAAAAAAACAAACAAATGTAATTTAATCTTAGGTTAGTTCTACTATGCTAACTAAAATATATTTTTTATTATTCTAATAAATTTTAATACAGTGATTTTTATACAGACAAACACTGGAAGACAAAATACTAAAATAAAATAATTATTATTTAAGGTTATTAGATTATGGATGATGCTTATTCTTTAACCTTTAGTTTTAACAAACTAGAAATATCATAATTGAGCAAAAGAAAAAACAAAAATCACCCACTGAGTGTACATCATTCCAGTCTTTTTTCTGTTCATGCATTTGTTTTTTCCTCCTCAAAAATGTGATTATATCTTATGTAACGTTTTATAATATGATTTTCTTACTTACTATACCTTAAACACTCCCCAAGGGAAAAAATATTCCATGAAACAAGTTTTAATGGTTGACTATAATTTAGTCAAATAACCTCCCATTACTGAACATTTTAGTGACTTTCAACCTGTTGTCAAAAATTATGTTGCAACAAACAACATTTTAAATTTCCTTACTGTTAAAGAAGAAGGTATAAATTTGTAAAGCCTTTCCAAGTATAGCATGACTGTTTTTAAAGTTTTTCTTCAATATTATTTCTTTTTAATATAATGGAGAAGATAAACTCTAAAATATAGTAATCAATTATCACGATCTCTGGCCCATGGACTTTGTCTTTCCCCAATCTGTCAAGACTGACGGAGACTCAGGAATTGCTTAGATGTCTTTTTTTTTTTTTTTTTTACAGGAAGACCATCTCTTTTGAGTGAATCAAGCAGCAGAATTCTACCTGATTCAAATTCTTGAAAAGGGATCCTTGGTTGGGATGGTCACATTTGACAGTGTTGCTGAAATCCAAAATCATCCAACAAAAATAACTGATGATAATGTTTACCAAAATATCCCTACAAATCTGCCTCAAAAAGCTTATGGTGGAGTTCCCTTCGTGGTGCAGTGGTTAACGAATCCGACTGGGAACCATGAGGTTGCAGGTTCGGTCCCTGCCCTTGCTCAGTGGGTTAACGATCCGGCGTTGCCATGAGCTGTGGTGTAGGTTGCAGACGCGGCTCGGATCCCGCATTGCTGTGGCTCTGGCGTAGGCCGGTGGCTACAGCTCCGATTGGACCCCTAGCCTGGGAACCTCCATATGCCGCGGGAGCGGCCCAAGAAATAGCAAAAAAGACACACACACACACAAAAAAAAGCTTATGGTGGAACTTCAATTTGCAGGGGACTCAAAGCAGGATTCCAGATAAAACAAAATGCTTTTCTAAATCATTTGCCATTTACCATTGCTTTAAATTTCGTCCTGCTATCTTGCAGAGTGGGTCATGAACTTAGAGGTCCCTCATTTAAGTAATTTTTAAAGATTTTCTGTTTTCTGTGGTTTATAGCTGGAGCCTCTATGACAGGGGTGGTTATTTCACCAGCATATTCCTTAGGTACTGAGCCGCACTGAGGAGTGGTTGGGTAAGGGAAGAAAAATCCAGTGTGTACAATCATCATGATTTTAGGAGGAGCTCCTCACTTCTTTATTATTCCTACAGTGTGAATTTCCACGAGCAGAAAATAAGGCTGTTAAGTGGACTGCAGAACAGGTAAACTACTAATATTTCTATATCACAGACAAAGAAAACCTCCATTCATCAAGTTAAATTGACATTTGAAAATCACAAAGATAGGAGTTTCTGCTTGTGGTGTAGCAGGTTAGTATTCGGTGTTGTCTCTGGGCAGCACAGGTTCAATCCCAGCCCAGTGCAGTGGGTTAAAGAGCCACCATTGCTGCAGCTGTGGCGTAGGTTGCAGCTGCTACTCAGATTTGAACCCCAGCCCCAGGAACTTCCATATGCCATGGGTGTGGCCATTAGAAAAAAATCACAAAGACAGAAATAGTTCATCAGGCGGTGTAGTACCAAACTCGAGACACGGAAGTACAAGTTAAATAAAAACTTTGAAATCAAAAGTTGGGAGCAACGTCTGAGCACTATATGAAACTGTTGCTGGCACTCATCTGAATTTCTTCCAATTTAAGACGGCCCCTACTGAAGCCTATTTGTCAACGCACATTAAAGTCACAAAACCAGAAACTACTTCCCTTCGCTGATCCTCTCATGACTTCAGCTAAAAAGTGGAGATTGCTACTCTTATCCAGGGTTATAGCTAATTCCATCTCTTAGTTTTTCTCACGATGTCTATTTGCTATAAAGCATATTGGTTGGGTTAGGTTTTTTTTAAACCTTCTTTCTTTTTCATTTTTAAAAGTTTCATTGAAGTCTGGCTGATGTACAATGTTGTGTTAATTTATGCTGTACAGCAAAGTGACCGAGTTATATACATACACACATCCATTCGTTTTCAGATTTTTTTTCCACACAGAATATCACAGAGTGGAGTTCCCTGTGCTATACAGCAGGTCCCCATTGCCAGTCATTTCACATACCTCAGTGTACACATAGTCCCAAACACAGTGGTTTAAAAAACCACACAGGCTCCAGATCCAGACAAACCTAAGATTCTGATTCTATCATTCATTAGTTAAATGACCTTGGGTGAGTTACTCAACTCAGAAAGTCTCAGTTTCCTCAACTAATGAAATGTGTGAAATAGTAGTACCTATTTCATTTAATTGTGAGAATTATGTCAGATAAAAATGTTCTCCTGATTTTCATAACAGCATAATTTACAATAGCCAAGATATGGATGCAGCCCAAGTGTCCATCAAGAGATGAATGTATAAAGATGTTGTGTATACACACACACACACACACACACACACACACACACACACACACACACACTGGAATATTACTCCACTATAAAAAAAGAATGAAATTCTGCCATTTGCAATAACGTGGATTGACCTACAGGGTATTATGGTGAATGAAATAAGTCAGATAGAGAAAGACAAATACCCTGTTATCAATTACACGTGCAGTCTAGAAAATAACACAAGCAAATGTACATAACAAAACAGAAACAGACTGGCAGGTACAGAGAATAATCAAGTGGTCTGGGTGGGGAGGGTAAAGGGGAGAAGCCCAAGGTAGGAGATGGCATAAGAGACACAAACCGCTACTCTTAACATAAAGAGGCAACAAAGACATATTGTGTGGTACAGGGATAGCTGTTATTTGTAATAACTTTAAATAGAGTATAACTCATAAAAATATTGAAACATTGTATTGTATACCTGAAACTAATGTAACATTGTAAATCAACTATAATTCAATAAAAAGATAAATAAGTGCTCAAAAAAGGATTGTTATTATAATAATCATAACTCATATATGTCTTTAAAGCTAAAATACAACAGTGCTATATGTTAGGAATGTGTCATAATGTTTGCACGTATTGATTCATATATGTTTTTCTTAAAGGTTTTGATATATATCTTATGACATTTTGACCACAGAGTCTATTGCCAAATAGCTTACATTAAGTTACATTTTTTTTTGTTTGTTTTTTAGGGCTACACTCGCAGCATATAGAGGTTCCCAGGCTAGGAGTCTAATCAGAGCTGCGGCTGCCGGCCTACACCACAGCCACAGCAACACTAGATCTGAGCGGCGTATGCAACCTACACCACAGCTCAAGCAATGCCAGGTCCTTAACCCTCTGAGCGAGGCCAGGGATCAAACCTGCAATCTCATGGTTCCTAGTCGGATTCATTTCTGCTGCACCACGACAGGAACTCCCCTTAAATTACATTTAAACACCTCTTACATGTATAATGCAACCATATCAATTATTTACACAATCATAACAATAATTGAAACATTATATACCACATTATTGGCTATGTAAAACATTTTACATACATGATCTTACTTTATCCTTACTATTAATTTTTTAGTCAGGCACTATTATTATGCCCATTTTGCACATAAAGAAACTGGGGTTCAGAGTAATTAAATATCTTTCTCAAGATCATATACTCAGTAACCGGCAAATCTACAATTCAAAACCCGGTCTTTGTTACTCCGAAGTTTAAAAAGGTAATCATTACACAGCTATTTACAGAACTCTGCTGTAAATATAAACGTATATTTATATGTATATAAACGAGAGAGAGAGAGATGAACACTAGCTATTCTATTTAGCAAATGGCACAGCTATAACTTACTCTCAATGTATCTGAGTAAATTTCTTAGCCAACACGCTCAGTAAATGTCAGGAAAATATCCCCCCCTAAATTACAATATTTGATAAGCTTATGAACTTCCTTCTTAGCATAAGTCAATGATCTTTCCGTGATCCTGAGATTCTTCAATGATCAACTAAAATGTATAAAAAGGCACACATCACATCACTTAACTTTGCACACTTGCCTTCTGTCTGGTACAGTCTATAACCTTCCCAAACTGCCTGGGTCCTTTGCCTTCACCTCGATACCTCTGGAGTAATAGCAGCTGACATCCAGTGAGTACTTACCATGTGTTAGGTATTGTGCTAAGTGTTTTGTTCTTTCTCTCTCGGGTGGCTTGGGTATATCTGAAAGGGTTAGAAGCACTGCTAACATCTGTCTTTGACAAGCTACAAGACCACTGTCCATCGCACCCATTTAAAAGCCCACTCAGCCTGCTATGACAATGCATCGAAATCTCTCGCCTACTCTGAGACACAGGCCTGAAGGCTTCTCCAAGACTAAAGGGCAGATGTCTTCTTAATTTAAATTTATTTAGGTATGATATTCTGTAATTAATGGTCTGCTTTTTCACTATCAGGCAATTATTCACAGTAACCAGAGGACTCCCAGCTCTGAAGTCATATTCCTAACAGATGGGGAAGATAATGAAATAAGCTCACTCTCTGAGGAGGTAGAACAACGTGGTACCATCACCCACACCATTGCTCTGGGACGTTCTGCGGCCAAAGAACTGGAGACGCTGTCGAACGTGACAGGTCAACTTGGCAACAGAGTTTGATTAGCGAATATCTTTTCCACTCTCCCATTCCAGGGGCTCTTCCCCTAAAACTACACAACTGCTCAAAATTTCCCATCCTAAAAGTTAATCTCTGTCCTTTCTTTGTCCTTGTCACGAATGTTTCCCTCCCCACCTCCAGGTTTTCCTGTTGCTACCGGTATTAATATTAGTCAACATGTGCCGTCTTCATTCGTTTCTCACCACTCTCCACCAGAATTCCACCAAAATGAAACTTCTTTCTCCGTGTTACTTAAGGACTGACTCAACCACATCCCCAAAGCCTTGTTCTCTATCTGTCCTGCTCAGTCCTACAGTAGAGATTCAGGTGGTGCTATTTCACTGAGGGAGAAGTGGAAACCTAGAGAATACAGATGCTCTGCCCGAGGCTGCAGTTACAGACCTGAATGCCTTCCGCAATCCATTCTTTTCCAGCTCCTGACACCTAAGTGATCTCCTTCTTCATTAACCACTTATATCTTTTATTTTCTGCACTTAATTTTTACTTTATTCTAAACTATCATTCTCTAATGATTTTGGCATGTCTTAGATACTACTGGAAAATTAGCAACTAGTTTAAAACACCTGAAATTTAATTTTCATAACATTTGGTGATGAGACAAGCTTTACTAATGCGGCAAACACTTAAATCTAATAACATATAAAAATAATACTACTTAGCCAGTTTTTTTCTTTGTTCTAACATATTTTGAGCAAGGTTTAGTTATTGTAGGATTCCATCTGGAATACAGATATACTAGAAGTTCCTAAGGTCTGGGAACTTCATCTTTTGTAAAATGCATAGTGTATCGATAAGAGCATAATAACAAACATGACTTTTAAAATTTAAAATTAGTATTATAAAAATAAAATTCCATTTTAGGTGGACATCGTTTTTATGCCAGTAAAGACATAAATAGCCTTGTTAATGCTTTCGGTAGAATTTCACCTAGAAGGGGCAGCATCACTCAGAAGGCTATTCAGGTCAGTATCAAAAAAAAAAATTCTTGGCCTTTCAACATTTGCAATAAATTTCTGTTATCCTAAATAGTAACTTCTTTCTCTAATAAGCAACTCTTCTGCCTGAAAACGTTTCAGGTGTGCAGAAGGAAAACATTCTTACTGAATTTGCTTTTGTGGTACTTATAACCACTTTTCTTTTGATTCTTCAATTTTTTATCATTATAAATGCTTTTTATTTGCAAAGTTCTTAAAAACAATTCTTAGTCATTTTCATTGAAATCTTAAAAATAAATGTAGAATTACTCTGAACTGATAAACTTTGAGATGTTATTAGCTACAATAACAAATCCGTTTCTTGTGTTTTGACTTACGTAACAGTTGGAAAGCAAAGCCTTGGCGATTACAGGAAGGAAATGGGTAAGTGGTACAGGTCTGTAGATGGCACAACTGGAAATGACCCTTTCTTTGCTGTCAGAGAGACAACACAAAAGCCAGAAATTCTTCTCCAAGATCCAAAAGGAAAGAAATATAAAACCTCAGATTTCTAAGAGGATAAACTAAATATGTGGTCTGCCCGTCTTCGAATACCAGGTATTGCAGAGGAAAGAATATGGTTTTATTTTCTCCATGCTTTATCAATAAATGAAGATTACATCTTATACAGGAGTTGGAAAGTATGACAAAAGCTCTCAAATGGATACCTTTTAATATTCGGACAGGCACTTGGACTTACAGCCTTCTAAAGAATCATGTCAACTCTCAAATGCTAACGGTGACAAATGACTACGCGGGCAAGAAGTCTCACTACACTCCCAGCAGTCGCAACTGCTCATGTGAGTCAAAGCACAGCTCACCTACCCCAGTGACTGTTTACGCACACGTCAGTCAAGGGGCTTTGCCTGTTCTGGGACTAGGAACCATGAGGTTTTGGGTTTGATCCCTGGCCTTGCTCAGTGGGTTGAGGATCCGGTGTTGCTGTGAGCTGTGGTGTAGGTCACAGATGCGGCTTGGATCCCAGCATTGCCATGGCTGTGGTGTAGGCCAGAGCCTACAGCTCCGATTGGACCCCTAGCCTGGGAACCTCCATATGCCGCGGGAGCGGCCCAAGAAATGGCAAAAAGACAAAAAAATAAATAAAGAAAATTAAAAAAAAAAATTAAAATCCTACCAGAGACACGCAGCTTAGATGGCAATTTCCTATGGATGCGAATGAAACATATTTTTAAGTGAATTAAATTTAATTTGAATGTTTTTAAAACTTTTCCACCTTTCACTTAGTTGTCTCGACTAGGCATAGACATGAGCACACTCATTGTCTTTAAATTTCATGAACAATTTCACTTTTCCCATGTGACTTAAGAGTTCAATTTTTCTCTATTTTCATTCGGGTTTTGCATCTGCTTTCTCCAATTTAGGTCTATAGTTTGCCAGGATTCTTTAGCAAAATAAAAATAGTTAATATTAATTGAATGCTCACCAAGAATTAGACTTTTCTAAAGTCAAAGGTTGGCAAGAGGCCAGGCTTTGAACCCAAGTAGCCTGATTCCAGGGTTCCTGAACTTAAAAATTATGCTATACCCTCTTCAAAATAGTTGCCGTCACTCGTGCTCATGGACGGCCAGGACTGTCATTCTTACTCTGCTGTATGTCTAATTATTACATTTCAATATCAAGGCGCTGATACTGTCAAGAATGATGGCACCTACTCCAGATACTTTACAGATTATCCTGGAAATGGCAGATACAGTTTGAAAGTACATGCCCAGGCAAGAAACAACAGGGCTAGGTTAAGTCTAAGACAACAGAACAAAGCTCTGCAGATACCAGGCTATGCTGAAAATGGTAAGTGGCATTAAAATGCAAATGTGTCATTTATCTAAATTACTATGGAAAACCTATGTGTGTATTTATATAATCATCTCTGAGTTTCAAAACCATGTTTATGACAAGGGACCTAGCATAGGACTGTGCTTCTCCTATGTTTTGTTCACATCCCTTCTGTTCATTTCTTTGACACTGGAAAAAAATTTACTGAGCACCTCCTATGCAGTGGCAAGCATTTCGATAGATGCTGAAGCTATAGCTGCCTTTTTTTTTTTTTTTTTTTGCTTTTTAGCACCAGACCAGTGGCACATGGAAGTTCCCAGGTCAGGGGTCAAATCAGAGCTACAGCTGCCAGCCTACACGGAGCCGCATCTGCAACCTACATCGCAGCTCATGGCCTTCAACCCACTGATCGAGGCCAGGGTTTGAACCCTCATCCTCATAGGTACTAGTTGGATTCATTTCTGCTGTACCACACAAGAACTCCTAAGCTGCATTCTTGACCTCAAAGAATTTACAGTCAAGTAGTAAAGACAGGTTAAAAGATAGTACTAACACTGCATAATATCTCTTCATCAATGTTAAACACCACCAATAACACAAGCTTTTATTCACTAAAAGCTGTTACTTTTTCAATGGCTGCTATCAATCAATGCACCTGCAGATGAGAGCGCAAGATAAAGAAGAGACATCAAATATGAAAAGTTACAAACTGATGCTTTTGGTAGGTAAAATTATACTGAACCCACCAAGACCTGAAGTCAGAGATGACATGGTAGAAGCTGAAACAGAAGATTTAGCCGACTAACCTCTGGAGGGTCGTTTAACGTGCCAAGAGCTTCTCCTCCTGGCAATGTCCCTCATGCGTTCCCACCTGGTAAAATTACAGACCTTGAGGCTAAATTCGAAGATCACACTCAACTTTCATGGACAGCCCCTGGCAATGTCCTGGATAAAGGAAAAGGTGAGTTTGATATTTCACTTTAAAAAGTGTATACTAAAAGAAATCCCAGTGGCTTTCATTTGATACAGTTTTTCTCATGTTCTACTTATAAATAAATGTAGAGATTTATGAGCCACCCATTTCCACTTGCGAACACTAAAGTTCCAAGATATCATGAAGTGGTCCAACTTATTTCTATATTTACTACACTAGAAGTCTAACTCTCATCAGATTTCTTTCTTTTTTTTTTTTTTTTTTCTTCCCCTTTTCTGGCCACCCAGCAGCATATGGAGTTCCCCAGCCAGGGATCAGATCCAAGCTGCAGCTGTGACCTAAGCTGCAGCTGCAGCAACACAGGATCCTTCACCCACTGTGCTGGGCCAGCGATCAAAACTGTGTCCTAGAGGTCCCAAGACACAGCTGATCCCACTGTGCCACAGAGGGAACTCATACTCTCATCAGATTCTGCTGTGCCAAACTGCTTCTCCCAGTACGAACCACCTTAGAGACTACTCTGAGAAGACTGGATGAGCAGCTTTCTGCCGCATTCTTCCTCCAACAGGAAAGGTTCTTCCAGGTCTTTCTGTGCTTGCACGGTTTCATCCACTCATTGACCTTCCGCTGAATTTTCAAACACTAAACCCTACACTCAACAGTCAGTTGAATGCAGAAGACACTTGCTTTTTTTGCAGGGGCGGGGGGGGGGGGGGGGTTCTTTTTGTCTTTTTAGGGCCATACCAGCAGCATATGGATGGAGGGTCCCAGGCTAGGGGTCGAATTGGAACTGTAGCCACCAGCCTACACCACAGCCATAGCCACACAGGATCCGAGCTGTGTCTGTGACCTAAAGCATAGCTCGCGGCAATGCCGGATCCTTAACCCACTGAGTGAGGCCAGGGATCAAACCCGCATCCTCATGGGTGCTGGTTGGGTTTGCTAACCACTGAGCCACGACGGGAACCCCCAGAAGACACTTCCTGCAAATAAACGGATAATTTTACAGAATGTGATGAGATACATTATTGGAAGGGCACTTCTAGTCGGGGATTAAGATCACAAGGTAGGTCTTGAAAGGTTTTCAGGGAAGACTACTGCTGATCTAGGTCTTGAAGAATGAGAGAATTAGCCAAGTTGAGTGAAGATGGCCCAGAGAAAGAATTTGGCTGTGGAGTTTGAATCAAACTTCAAAGCCAAAATATCTCATTCAAAGTTCCTTACAATAAATTGTCCCTATTTCAGAAAGTTCAAATTAACTTTAGCTTTGCTTTAAATTTAACTGGATGCAGTTAGTATTTATTGAATGCCTATCATATTCCAGTATTGTGCTAGACGAGTAGATTCTTATGGGGTAAAGCCAATTTTGCTATCTTCCCTTTAAGGTGGTAAAATAAAAGCAAGATGCATATCAATAAACAATTATCTCAGAGGCTGTCAGTGCTAAAAAGCCACATATTCAATACTCTTTCTCCTGGATTATAAAGGCCCTCACTATAGGCTCTCAAATGAAAAGAGATTTTTCAGTCTTTCATTTCCTATGTAGTATTTCTAAAAGCTATATTTCTGTCATTATTACATAAGGAAAAAAAATCATTTTAAAAACAAAGGAGACAGAACACCCACAAAGAGCTCTCTGTACCTCAGCGTTAAAATTCTTATTATGACTGTTTCTGGAATACATTATATCCTTAAAGATATGGTGAAATTAAAAAATACTTCCACTGAAAAAGCCATAAATAAAATTACCTGGCCAAATGTTTAGCTCTAAATTGAGCTCAGTGAAGACCAAGCCTTCAGTTCAAGATCGGGTTCATACTAACTGTCCCTTATGCTGACTACGGGAACTAAAAGAAGGAAGAAAGTCGTTCATACGTGCACTTGGAACAGAAAGAACTTTAGTGCCTAACTGCAAATGCCTAAAATAAGTAGGATCTTATGTCTCCCTTTCCTTGTGACAAGTAGGAAGAGACTGTAGTTGCCATCAAAATTTACCCTTAGGCAATGTACAAGAAGGTAGTAGCAGTATCTCAAAAAATAGATGAATATCTATATAATTTTGAATGAAGAACTTAAATCTTCTGAGACTCAATTTCCATACCTGTCAAATACGCGCATTAGACTAGATGTCCTAGAATTACTAAAACAAGTAGATATAATTCTAATTTTAGGATCATCATTTTGGACCTCAACTAAACAACTGCACTGATGGTTGATTTTATGTTTTTATTGGCGTGTAAGTGACCTATGCCGCTGTTAGTGTCAGGTGTACAACACAGTGATTTGCTATTTGTATACATCACAAAACCATCACCATGGTAAGTCCAGTTGCCACCCGTCACCACACAAAGCTACTGCAGTCTTAGCGACTACACTTCCCAAGCTGCACATACCGTCCCCATGACTCACGTGTTCTGTAACTGGAAGCTGGTATCTCTTAATCTCCTGAACCCATGACACTCAAACCCCGCCTCCCTTCTGCTTTGGCAAATGCTTGCTTGCTCTGTGTATCTGGGCCTATTTCTGTTTTGTTATGTTCATTCATTTGCTTTGCTTTTTAGATTCCAAATATAAGTGAAATCACAGTGTATTTGTCTTTTTCTGTCTGACTTGTGTCATTTAGCAGAGTATCCTCTAGGTCAATCCATGTTGTCACAAAAGGCAAGATTTCATACTTTCTTACAGCTAAGTAACATTTAACTGTGTGTATGTGTATATATGTGTGTGGGTATATACACTTACACCAAATCTTTACTGTTCATCCATCAGTGGACATTTAGGTTACTTCCATACCTTAGCTATTATAAATAATACTGCAATGAACAAAGAAGTACATATATCTGTTTGAAGTAGCATTTTTGTTTTCTTCAGAAAAATACCCGGAAGTGGAATTGCTGGATCGTATGGTAGCTCTATTTTTACTGTTTTGCAGAAGCCTCCACACTGTTTTCCACAGTGGCTGCACCAACTGACACTCCCACCAACAGTGCACGAGGTCCCCCTTCACATTCTCACCAACACTTGTTATTTGTTGTCCTTTTATAATACCTATTCTGACCGGTGTGCAGTGGTTTCGGTTTGCATTTCCCTGACGATTAGTGACACAGAGATCCTTTCATATGTCTGCTGAGGCCTAGAGTAATTTGGGAGGTCAGACATAAGCTCAACACAGTATCAGATACTCTAGTTGATACTAAAGGGGTGTAAAACATACCTCTGCCCTCAAGAATAATACGCTCAGATCAAAAAGATAAACTGAGCCGCCATAAACTGGAGCGCCCTCTTCCATGCACTGGAGTTCTGGAAGAGAGTCATTATGGATGAAACACATGCAAGACACTTCATAAAGAAGTCAGGCCTCCTACTGGGCCTTGAAGAATACGTACGATTTGCATAGAAAGGGAGAGGGAGGCATGTTCCAGGGAGTCATGACAGGGAGGGAAGGAACCACGTGTGATAAAAGTCAAGACAGCAAAATCTCACAATGAAATATATGAATTAAAGCAAGGGATGATGGATGGATAGGTAGATGATAGATGGATAGGTAGATCCACTTAAATGGGACACAGAGTGAACGGGAAAAGTAGTGGGTGGATCAGACGGATAAGGCCCATCCATTAACAAACTGAAAGCTTAAGGCACAGGGCCTGAATTGAAAAAAATAAAGTCTTCACTTCAGAAAAAGACATTTGATGTTTTATTGTTCACAGCATATTGGAAAGTAAGACTCCATTTCTATGTCAGTGGCTCTAGAAGGTTTTTGTTTGTTTGTTTTTTGTCTTTTTGTCTTTTTGCCATTTCTTGGGCTGCTCCCGCGGCATATGGAGGTTCCCAGGCTAGGGGTCGAATTGGAGCTGTAGCCACCGGCCTACACCACAGCCACAGCAACGCAGGATCCGAGCCACGTCTGCGGCCTACACCACAGCTCACAGCAATGCCAGATCCTTAACCCACTGAGCAAGGGCAGGGATCGAACCCGCAACCCCATGGTTCCTAGTTGGATTCGTTAACCACTGAGCCATGATGGGAACTCCAGACACAAGATAAATTTATAAAAAGTCAATAGCACCAGTCTGACATGTAAAGAGCTAGAGTTCATCACTACCATCCTGATAAGATAAAGGCTGAATCATTAAAAATCAGCAATTCTTAGATCCATCAAAAAATTAAGGACACATCACTATCTGCTACCCTACAAACTGGACAGAGAATCACAGCTCACCAGCAACCGAAGCACAGGAGTTGATGCTTGCCACTGAATCCTATACCAGAGGGAACGCAGACTGTAAATGGTGATGACCTGCCAGAGACTCAGTGCAGCTAAGCCTCCACACTTTCTTAAGCTCCCTGCAGGGGTCCCACTAGGTTCTCAGAGGGAGTAGTGGAGAAAAATTCCTTCAGACTTTTAGCAGGGGGAGAGAGAAAAGAAATCATTCTGAAACAGCCTGGAGCTTTCTGTTCTCCCTAACAAAAGAGCACCCTCTAGGGAAACAGTGTTTACCAGACTGTCCCGCTGGGTTTACAAGAGCCTACCCAACTTTGAGAAAGAGAAATTCACAACTCCAGCCTCCCCTGGACTTCCATGTGGAAGAAGAGAAATACCCAACTCCAGGGCCACTGAGTTGTTCCTGTCGTATCAAAGGGGAAAAAACATCTGTAAAACATTTACGAAGGTCGCACCTCGGGGAACAAGCACACTAAAAGAATGAGACCTAATTATAGGACTAGGAGATGCTCCCCCTTCCCTACACCTTACCACCACATTAATAACACTGCTGTATGATAGCAGAGGACTGAAGATAAGAGAACCGGGTGCCTCAGACCCAATTTAAGAAGGAGTATCTAGGGAAGCAAACGACAAATACGAAGACACTAGAGGAAATTTTTGTCTCTGACACCTAAAGCTATAGCAATAAGCATATGCTACCCACTAGCCCAGGTAGCATAACACCTCAGATGAAAGGCCTATTTACCTCAGCTCCTTTCACCCAACACATAATGTGTGACTTTCAACCAAAAATAACAAGGCATGATAAAGGAGGAAAAAACGCAGTCTGAAAAGACAAAAAAAAATTTTTTTAAAAAGCATCAGGATCAGACTTAGATACAGCAAAACTTTTTGAATAATCAGATCAAGAATTTAAAATAACTGGAGTTCCCGTCGTGGTGCAGTGGTTAACGAATCCAACTAGGAACCATGAGGTTGCGGGTTCGGTCCCTGCCCTTGCTCAGTGGGTTAACGATGATCCGGCATTGCCGTGAGCTGTGGTGTAGGTTGCAGACGCGGCTCGGATCCCGCGTTGCTGTGGCTCTGGCGTAGGCCGGTGGCTGCAGCTCCGATTAGACCCCTAGCCTGGGAACCTCCATATGCTGCGGGAGCGGCCCAAGAAATAGCAACAACAACAACAACAACAAAAAGACAAAAAAAAATAAAAAAAAATAAAATAAAATAACTATGATTAATATCATTGGAATCTAATAAAAAAGTGGACAGCATACAAAAATAGGTAAATCATGTAAGCAGAGACATGTAAATCCTAAGAACCAAAATTAATGCTAAAAATAAAAAGCACTGTAACAGAAATGAAGAATGCCCTTAATGCGTTCATAGACTGGACATGGCCAAAAAAAAGAAGCTTGAATATATGTCAATAGATACCTCCCAAACTGAAAAGTAAAGAGAAAAAGAAGGGAAAAAAAATGGAATAGGAATTCCCATCATGGCTCAGCGGTTAATGAATCTGACTAGCATCCATGAGGACACAGGTTCAATCGCTGGTCTTGCTCAGTGGGTTAAGGATCTGGTGTTGCCGTGAGCTGTGGTGTAGGTCACAGACACAGCTCAGATCCTGCATTGCTGTGGCTGTGGTGTAGACTGGAGGCTACAGCTCTGATTAGACCCCTAGCCTGGGAACCTCCACATGCCTCGGGTGTGGCCCTAAAAAGATGAAAAAAGAAAAAAAAAGAGAAAAAAAAGAAAAACTGGAATAGAATATCCAAGAACTGTGTGACAATTAAAAAAAGTATAGCATATATTCAATAGGAGTAGCAGAAGGAGAAAGAGAAAGGAAGAAAGGAAATACATGAATAATAGCCAAGAATTTTCCAAAATTAACAACAAATACCAGCCACAAATTAAAAAAGCCTCTGAGCTTCTCTGAACACCAAGTACAACAAATTCCAAAAAATTTATACCTAGGCATATCATATTGAAACTGCAGAAAATTCAGACAAAACATCTTGAAAGAAGCTGGGGAAAAAAAAAAAAAACACCTTACCTATAAAGGAATAGGGATAAGAATTCCCTTCAGAAACCATACAAGCAGGAATAGGGTGGAATGATACATTTAAATTATATTGAAAGAGAAATGGCCAACTTAGAATTCTCTTTCCAGCAAAAGTGAAGATTATTTTTGTATAGGGTGTTAGGGAATGCTCTACTTTTATTCTTTTACAGGTAGCTGTCCAAAAATAAACACAAAATGGATTAAAGACCTAAATGTAATAATACTGGATACTATAAAACTCCCAGAGGAAAACAGACAGAACACTCTTTGAAAATCACAGCCATATTTATTTGGATCCATTTCCTGAAGCAAAGGAAACAAAAGCAAAAACAGACAAATGGGACCTGACAACCTTAAAAGCTTTTGTATAGCAAAGGAAATCATTAACAAAATGAAAAGACAACCAACTGAAGGGGAGAAGATGTTTGCAAAAGATATGACTGATAAGGGCTTAATATCCAACATATATAAGCAGCTCATACAACCAAATGTCAAAAAAAAAAATTTTAATTTTAAAATTGGCAGAAGGGAGTTCCCATCATGGTGCAAAAGAAACAAATCCTACTAGCAACATTGAGGTTTCAGGTTCCATTCCTGGCCTCACTCACTGGGTTAAGGATCTGGAGTTGCCGTGAGCTGCAGTGTAGGTCGAAGACGCAGCCTGGATCCCGAGTTGCTATGGCTGTGGTGTAGGCCAGCAGCTGCAGCTGATTCGACTCCTAGTCTGGGAACCTCCATGTGCTGCGGGTGTGGCCCTCAAAAGCAAAATAAATAAATAAATCAATAAATAAATAAAATGAGCAGAAGAACCAAATAGACCTTTCTCCAAAAAGGAAATGCAAATAGCCAACAAGCACATGGAAAGATGCTCAACATCACCAATCACCAGGCAAATACAAATCAAAACCACAATGAAATATCACCCTACACCTGTCGGAATGGCTACGATCAAAAAGAACACAAATAACAAATGTTGGTGAGGATATGAAGAAAAGGAAACGTCATACACTCTTGGTGGGAATGTAAATTGGTGCAGCCACTGTGGCGTGGAGGTTTCTCAAAAAACTAAAAACAGAGCTACCATATGATCCAGCAATTCCACTCCTAGGTATACAGCCAAAAAAAAAAAACCAACACTAATTCAAAAAGAAACGTGCCCCCTAATGTTCAGAGTAGTGTTACAATTGCTAAGAAAGGAAGCGACCTAAGTGTCCTACAACAGATGAATGAAATATACAACGGAATACTACTCAACCAACTACTCAAGAATAAAACTTTGCCATTTGCAGCAGCATAGGTGGACTAGGAGGGCATTATGCTAAGCAAAATAAGTCAGAGAAAGACAAATACTGTATGCTATCACTTACATGTGGAATCTAAAACCCACTACAAACTTGTGAATAGAGCAAAAAGGAAGCAGACTCACAGACATAGAGAACAGGCCAGTGGCTACCAGTGGGAAGAAGGAATGCGGGAGGGCAATATAGGGTGGGGAGTTTTGTAAAAGAGTTATAATGGGATTAAATGAAATCACGTTGGGAGACTTCTGAAAATTGCAAAGTGCTAAAGAATTTAAGGCTTTCATTCAAATTTTTTTTTTTTTTTGGTCTTTTTGCCATTTCTTGGGCCGCTCCCGTGGCATATGGAGGTTCCCAGGCTAGGGGTCTAATCGGAGCTGTAGCTGCCAGCCTATGCCAGAGCCACAGCAACAGGGGATCCGAGCCGAGTCTGCGACCTACACCACAGCTCATGGCAATGCCGGATCGTTAACCCCCTGAGCAAGGGCAGGGATCGAACCCGCAACCTCATGGTTCCTACTCGGATTCGTTAACCACTGCACCACGACAGGAACTCCTCATTCAATTTTTAAAAAGTGAAGCAGAAATGCTTTCTCAAACAAAAATTGAAAGAAGTTGGATCCAACAGACCTGTCTGATAAAACAAAAACAAAAACATTAGATGAAATTTTGTAATAGCCACTCTTTAAGACTGGCCCCAATGATTCTTGCCTCCTGGTATACATGGAATTGTGCGTCTCCCTCTCTTAGGCCCACAAGTCTTCAGATAAAAAAAAAATTATACCCAAATAACTGTATGTACTTAAGGAACCTTTCCCAAGAAGCCTCATCATCTCTGGACCTAATTTAGATGCGATTGTAGACTTCAAGCTGAGAAGGGTGAATCTATTTTGCATGTGGGGGGAACATTCATTATTGGAAGCCAGAGGGTGGACTGAGGAGTGAGCCTCTAAGACGGACCCGATGACACTGCTCCCTGGGGTGGTCCCCTCCCACACTGGGGAGAGCTGTCTTGTGCAATCAATAGGATACTGCAGGACTGCTGGAGTGTGACTTCTGAGACAAGGTCATAAATAAGAGTGCAGCTTCTCTCTTGATATCTCTTGGATCACTTGCAGCACACGTCAGCATCCATGCTATAAGGATATTCACGACGCCCTATCACAAGATTTATGCCAGCTGTCAGCATCAACTTGGCAGCCATTCTTCTTCTTGGAGAAGAATCTCAGAGCCCAGTGAAACCTCTAGACAACTGTGGCTCCAGCTAGCATCGTGACCGCAACTTCATGAGAGACCTCAAGCCAGAACCTTGTCAATTCCTGATTTACAGAAGCTGAGAGTAACATTTATTGTTCTTTTAGCCACTAGGCTATGGAGTAATTAGTTACACAGAAATCGATAACTAATTCAGATTTCAATAAAATTCTAGAAGATTTAAGAGCCATTATCATCCAAATTATATGAAATGAGGGTTCATGAAAAACGCATCTAATTTTGAAAAAAAAAGTAAGTCAAATGGAAGAACTTCCTTCCCAGATATTAATACCACCTACAAAGCTATAGTAATAAATGCAGCGTGCAACTGCACAGAAGCAAATACACAGTATATCGAATAGGAAGCTCAGAAACAGAAATCAATTTCTGATAAAGGTAGCACCACAAATCAATAGAGAAAAAATAAATTATTTTTCAGATAGTGTTAGAAAAACTAGCTCAATATACCCAGAAGAATAAAGCAATATTCCCCAACTCATGTCAACACAGACAGGGTCTGCTCTTTCCACAGGGGAGTCCCATCCGGAACAGTCTCAAATGCAAAAGGAAATTTTTAACAGCTAATAGAAGACAATGACGAAATATCTGGGTGATCTTAGGGGTCGAAAGAACATGTTCTTTAAACGGGTTTTTATACATCAAAATGTAGAACTTCTGCTCACAGAGACATCAGAGGTAAACCTGACAGCTGACAGGTCAAAGACATTTTCTTTTTTTTCTTCTTTTATTACAGTTGATTTACAATGTTTCTTCAATTTCTGTTGTACAGCAAAGGCACCAATCACACCCAGTTCCCCATGCTATATAGTAGGACCCCGTTGCCCATCCATTCCAAATGCTGCAGTTTGCTCCACCAACCCAAACTCCCCAACCATCCCCCCCAACCCCCTCGCCCCGACCGGGGCAACCACGAGTCTGCTCTCCGTGTCTGCGATCTGTTTCTGTTTGTAGAGAAGATATTTTCAATGTTTAAAAACTGCTAAGGAATTGCTATATGTGGCATGTGTAAGAAACAGCTACAAACATGTAAGGAAAAGACAGGAAACCCCGACAGAAAAATAGGCAAAAGCTATAGACACAGGCAAATCATTTAAAAGGAAGCCCAGTGGCAAATGAGCATAGAAATCAGAGAAACACACCAGGGTCAGAGAAATGCCAATTGTAACAACATTGATACACACCTTAACAACCATCAAAATAATAAAAATTAAAAATCAGACAACAGCAGTTGTGGGTAAGAAAGTAGAAAAATAAGATTTCTCGTCGTCTACCGGCAGGAGTGTAACCTAAGTAGTATTATGGAAAATACTCCGATGAAACTTAATAAACTCAGTATGCAAATTATCCCATGTTCCAACAAGCACATATCTAGGTATGAGCATCAAAGAAATCAGCACACAAATCAAAAGGCAACTTACATGAGGATATTTATCACAGTGTTAATTTATAGTCACAGAAAGCTGAAAGTTACTTTAGGTGCCCATTGCGGGGGGGAACGCATAAGCAATGGGTGTGTAATCTGAAACATTATACCATATATTACAAATAGTCTATACTACACTTAAAGGCAATATAGAAGATGTATATGCAGCAACAAAATAAATCTTAACCATATAGCGTTGAGTGAAAAAATACTGAAACGAAGCAATAGCTATAAACCAATAGCATTTATATAAATTAACACATAGACACACACACAAAATAACACCTCAGTGGACCAGCATATATAACAAACACATCAAGGTAAAAGCAGGGGTAGGAGAAATGGAATAGAGCTGTGGATAGTAAATACGAAAATAAGTAATGATATAATAGAAAGAGCCAGAGACGAATGATGATACCGTATCATCAACTGAGGAAAATTAGTAATTCTATTCCTGAGTTCTGGATAAAATGAACAAACTAATAATAATAAAAAATAAACACTATAATGTAATCCACCACATTCACAGATTAAGGGAGAAAAATCTTAAAAATGCAGAAAAGGCATTTGATGTATTCAATTACCTATTCATAATTTTTAAAAACCAAAAAATTGGAGAACTGGAATATGAAAGGAAATTTAGTGAGTACCTAGACAATTCTATACCAAGCATCATAATTTTTAGGAAAATAAGAGAAGTATTCTGATTAGTCAGGAATGCACCAAGATATCTGCTAGACTTATATTACTAGTCAGCATTATGCTGGAAGCCCTAACTAACCAATGCAAAAAGACATGAAAATGGATAAACATGAATATTTTAAAGAGGCAAAATTGTCATTATTTGAAAACCATAATTTTCATAGAAAATATTGAGAGATGCAACCAAAACTATAGGAATATGAGAATTCAATGAATGAAATTCAATAATATTACTATTTATAAGCAAGTAAATTATAAATAGTTAATTTTAAAATTCTCATTCATAATAGGAATAAAACTTTAAAATACCTTAGAAAAAATCCAGCCCAAAATGCAGAACTTTATGCAGAAAACTATAAAATATTACTGAAGAACATTTTAAAGGATCTGAATAAATGAATAAAGACATCACATTTATGTATTAAAATACTCAATATTAAGATTTCAATTATTTGAATTTTGTTTATATATAAATTTATGGTAGTGGAAAAAACAATTTAGGGACACTAAAGGTTTATAGTAAATAGGAAGCAGATATTTTCAAACTCAATAAAAAAAGAGGAGGGGAAAAAGAAAGAAAAATGTGAACAATTCAACAACAACAAAAATGGGCAAAGGACATGAACTGTCAATGTTCAAAGAAGGAAAAGGCCGGTCACCTTAGGAAAACTGTCTTAATCTTGAAGCTAACCAGAAAATTTCCACCCAATAATAGTATTTATCAAGTTTTCATGAAAATGGGAGGAAGCAGGGAAGCTCTGCTGGAAGCAATTGGTTGTAGTTAGTAAAATAGAAACACGCAGACACTTACAGATAGATTCCTCAAAGAAATTCTTACATTTGTGTTCCAGGATACATGAAAACATTCACCGCACCGTGATTTTACGAGTGAAAACCAAAACAATCTCACTGCCCCCCGCGTCGAACTAGACAACAAAACGGGATGCACTCATGAGACGGGCCAAGGCAAGAGTCAGGAGAAAGCGGTCTTATCTATACTAAACAGACTTCAGATACACAGTACAGAGTAAGGAAAATTACAGAGGATGGGCGCAGTGGCATGCACATAAGTTAAAACCACACAGAACATACTGTATTTGTAACTGTCGATAAGTAAGAGTGTTTTTTAAATTGTTTCAGGCAGAAGACACAGTAGATTCTTCGTAAAGGAATCTGCAGGGGCGCCAGGAAGGTGAATGGAAGTGGGGGTGTCTGTAGTCCCCTAGGGCCTTTTTTAGCCCTTTCTTTAAAAAATCTAAGCTATGATAAAAAATTAACAATGGTTAATTCTATATCAAAGAATGAATGTTGTTAAACTATTCCTTACATTTCCCTGAATTTTAAATTTTCCTTAAAGTATAAAAAAATGATTTCACTCCAGCCTCATTAATTACAAATATTTTCGAAACATAAAGTTGAATTAGGGATGTCAGTTCACGGGCTCACGTGTCCTGACTGTCTCTAGATGCACCCAGGGGCAGCCCGTAAAGTAAAAACGGGGCACCAGTCCGCAGTATGTCTCCAGCCGGGGTTAGTGGAAACTTTGGCCACGGAGACTGCAGATGCTTGAGCAAGCTGTCATAGGGTCTGAGCTGTACTTCAGGGGTACCCATCTCTAGACATGCGTAGAGGAGACTAAAGTGGAGAGACAAACTTGGAGGTTATTAAAGGAATCTAGGCAAGAAGTAATGTATCATACAAACAAACCTAAGTACCGGTAACTTGGAAAGAAGAGAGGGAGCCTCAGTTCTCGACCCTTCATCATCACACCCAAGCACCACAGGCACTCGGAAGATGTCAACCAAGTGCAAAACACACGATCTCAATTTTTGGTTCCTCAGTGGAAACCGTCCCAATAATCCTGAAAGGCAAATAATTAGCCTTGTGTGTCAACTGTGGATCGACGACTGTTAGGCCATTCAGGTATATGAACGAGACGTGCCATCTTCTTACATTCAGCGACCGTCACCAAGCACGAGGGTCTTTTTCACCCACAGTATCCAAAAAACGAATATCCATTGTCCTCAGGTTTAGACATTTATAGCAAAAATTAGGAAAACCGTAACTTGGGACATGCAGTCCCTTTGGCAGGCACTTCCCACATGTTTCTCTGACCTTCACTTCGGCACCGTAACGCAGGCTTGGTCTAGCCCTCCACGTGACTGACAGGGGAACAGAGGCGCAAAGGCACGAAATAGGCCGCCTCACGTCAGAGTAGAGCTGAGGCGCGAACCAAGGCCTGCCGCATTCAACATCCGAGCTCGTTCACCGCCATCCTAACCTCGGCCACTAAACAGCATCGTTATTTCGCTGTCCCCTAAAACCCTGACTTCCAACTGGCAATGAATGTGGACAAGTCCCGCACTATTAAAACATCTATTTTTTTATAAATAAGTGGTTATTTTTATAGGTACGTAATCATGACTTGTTATGCTCTCTCTTTCGGAGTTTTTAAGAACAGCTCCTTAGTCTCTTTAAATTCCAGTTTTTGAATGAGGTTAGTAATGCTATTTATCTCACCGGACTTTTTTTTTATCAATTGAGATACTTTTAGTTACTGTTCTAATTAATTAATTGAGATTAAATGACGTAAACATTTAAGCATTTAGCAAACTGTTTGGCAGGCAGCTAGTTCTTAATAAATATTAGCAGCTGTTATTACATTATTATGGTATTTCATGAATATTCTATCATGAGAAGTTACTGGATAAAGAATCTAACACTTCTATAACCATTTACAAGACAAGAGAATTACACCCTCAGTGCTCGATACGCAATCACAGCACATCCACAACCTCAAATTCAACGGTCTCTACAGGGAGTTCCACTGTGGCGCAGCACAGTGTCTGTGAGGATGTGGGTTCGAGTCCTGGCCTCCCTCACTGGGTTAAAGAGCTGCATGGTATGGATGGCAGATGCAGTTTGGATCTGGTGTTGCTGTGGCTGCAGCTGCAGCTCTGATTTGACCCCTAGCCCGGGAACTTCCATGTGCCACATGTGTGGCTGTAGAAAGAAAAAAAGGCATCTACAAAAACATTATTTCTTCATCAACTTAAAAAATATGGGAATCATTTAACAGCTCAACTGAGCAGTGGCATCATACACAACACTCTGTTCATAGCAGTTAATTTTCTAGCTTAGGCTGACATCTAGTGGAATGATTGCAGCCATCCAAAAGATTTAAAATATAGGCTTTTTTAAAAAACCTAAAAACATTCCATTAAATAAAAGACCAATACCTAATACAATGTTAAAATGAAAAAGGGAAACTAACCTGTGTATTGTCTATGGGCCAGCCACTGAACTAAATGCTTCCTCAAACATCTCTTTCATTCGTGTGTTCAAAATAAGTACTTAGTGCCTGCTATCGCCTACTTATTCTACAGAAGTTTTAAAAAGCATAAATGATCTCTCTCTGGTTGGAGTTCACAGACTAATAGGGAATGTGTTATTAAACCAATAATTGCATAAATTAAGACAATTATAAATTGTGGAAGGACTCCAGAAGAGAATCCTCTCTAGTAAGCAGCTCCTCTCTGAGGAGCTAACGTGGGAACCAACTTCTAGAGAACAAGTCGCAGCGGGGGCTGCTACAGAGGGACAGCATGTGGGCAGGCCCTGAGGTGGCAAAAGACTGGGTGCCACAAGGATGGAAAGAAGGTGTCCACAGCTCTATCTGTACAGGAGGCCACAGTACCAGATGAGCTCGGAGCAGTGCGTGGGTGCAGAGCAAGAGGGCCTTGAGACAGAGCAGATTTGAGTAGTTATCATTTTATCACAGGATCGCAGAGCCATTTGAAGTAACTGAACAGGGGAAGACAGAGGACAAGATGTGTGGTTTTAAAGGAACATTCTGGCTCCCTGGGGAAATGAAATGGAAGGAGATGAATGTGAAGGTAGGGGAACAATTAGGACCAATTAGCAGAGTGTTTCAAGAGCCCAAACAACAGAGGGTTTGGACTCAGACCACAGAGCTTGCTGCTAAGATGTTTTCTGAAAGTAGATTCGGATCTTGGGGATGACTTGGACAGTGGGGAGTTCCCTTGTGGTGCAGCAGGTTAAGTAGCTGGCATCGTCACTGTGTCAATCCCTGGTTCAGAAACTCCCACATGCCCCTGGCACAGCCAAAAAAAAAAAAGGAATTGGCCCTTTTAGAAACTGGATGTTGGGAGGGAGGCAGGCAGGCGGGAGAAGAGAGCCTTGAAAACACTCCCAGGTCTCCATCCTGAACAACTGAGAGTCTAGAGGTATTAAGGAGACAAACAGTGGAGAAAACAGATTTGAGAGTAAGACTAAGCTTTTATTATCAAAGAAAAACTGAGAGACATTGAGTTGTTCACCTACAAACACCATTTTTCACATATGGGGAGACAGTTATTAGGCTGCTGTCAAGGAACAAGGGCAAAAACTGTACTTAGAAGAGAAAAACTGCAGATGGTCTAGGAAGACAGTCTAGTTTGCACGTCTTCAGAGCTGAACGAGGTCCATCTAGGCAGTCTGTTCTCATGAAGGGTATCCAGAGACGACCAAGAAAACAATTTAAATTCTCCTGGATTGTCCCCAAACCCTGAGAACTCGCTGTGGCGCCCGGCGGCAGGTGTGCAAGGGTAATTAGTGCCTATCGACTCCCTGCCGTTAACATCCCTGCCTCAGCCGAGCCAGGCCTGCATCCTCTCTCTCGTCAGTACTTCTCAGCTCTCTGGTTTTAGTCAAAACACCAAGAGACGAAATCTTCACCATGAGGATTTCAGTTCCCTCTCTGACTTACACTTATCAGTTAGATGTCAACTCAACAACAGAGACGAAAAAACAGGTTAGGCCTCCGGATTTGATGCTACTGATCTAGATGACTGGATGAGCCGGGAAAAATCATGCACGGTCTGTAGGACAGCTTACAGGTTTTGCTCTTTATTCTAAGAATACTGAAAAACCAATAAAGGTTTGCAATCAAGTGTAACTTAATTTGAATCTGAATTTTACGATATTTATGAGACAATTGGCAAGTTGCCCAACTGACTGGGTATTTGCCAATATCAAGGAATTACTATTAATTTTGTTTTAAGTATGATAAGGTAATGGCATGCGGGTTTTGCAGCTTAAAAAAAAAAGAGTTCTTGGGAGTTCCCGTGTGGCTCAGTAGATTAAGAACCTGACTAGTATCCATGAAGTTTCAGGTTCCATCCCTCGCCTCACTCAGTGGGTTAAGGATCCAGCATTGCTGCAAACTGCAGCGTAGGTCACAGATGCGGATCAGATCTGGCACTTCTGTGGCTGTGGCTCCAATTCAAACCCTAGCCTGGGAACTTCCATATGCCACAAGTGCAGCCCTGGAGCAGGGAAGGAGTTCCCATTGTGGGGCAGCGGAAACAAACCTGACTGGGAACCATGAGGTTGAGGGTTCAATCCCTGGCCTCACTCAGTGGGTTAAGGATCCAGTGTTGCCATGAGGTATGGTATAGGTCGCAGACAGGCTCAGATCCTGTGTTGCTGTGGCTGTGGTGTAGGCTGGCAGCTACAGCTCCAATTAGACCCCTAGCCTGGGAACCTCCATATGCCGAGGGTGTGGCCATAAAAGAAAGAAAGAAAGAAAGAAAGAAAGAAAGAAAGAAAGAAAGAAAGAAAGAAAGAAAGAAAGAAAGAAAGAAAGAAAGAAAGAAAACAAAACAAAAGGAGTTCTTATCTTTTAAAGAATTATGTGCTGCGTGGGTAAATCAATGAAACTAGAACACACCCTCACGCCGTGCACAAAAATGAACTCAAAATGGCTTAAAGACTGAAACATAAGACAAGACACCATAAAGCTCCTGGAAGAGAACATAGGAAAAACACTCTCTGGCATCAACTGTACAAAGGTTTTCTTAGGTCAGGCTTCCAAGTCAATAGAAATAAAACAAAAATAAACCAATGGGACCTAATCAAATTTATAAGCGTTTGCACAGCAAAGGAAACCATAAAAAAACAAAATGACAACCTAGAGAATGGGAGAAAATAGTTGCAAATGATGCAATAGACAAGGGTTTAATCACTAAAATACACAAACAACTCATATGTGGAATCTCAACAGCAAAAAAACAAACAGCCGAATCAAAAAATGGGCAGAAAACCTAAATAGACATTTCTCCAAAGAAGACATACGGACGGCCAATAGGCACATGAAAAAATGCTCCATGTCACTAATTATTAGAGAAATGCAAAGCAAAACTACAATGAGGTCCCACCTGCATTGGTATGACCAACGGTCCTGCCAGTATTAGGTAGGACCACTTTCCAGGACAGAATGGCCATCATTAATAAGTCTGCAAATAACAAATGGTGGAGAAGATATGGAGAAAAGGGAACCCTCCTACACTGCTGGTGGAAATGCAAATTGGTACAACCACTATGGAAAACAGTATGGAAATACCTCAGAAAACTAAATATAGAACTACCATATCATCCAGCAATCTCACTACTGGACATATATATGGAAAAAACTTTTCTTGAAAAAGATACATGCACCCTGGAGTTCCCGTCGTGGCGCAGTGGTTAATGAATCCAACTAGGAACCTTGAAGTTGTGGGTTTGATCCCTGCCCTTGCTCAGTAGGTTAAGGATCCAGCGTTGCCGTGAGCTGTGGTGTAGGTTACAGAGGCGGCTTGGATCTGGCATTGCTGTGGGTGTGGCGTAGGCCGGCATCTACAGCTCTGACTAGACCCTTAGCCTGGGAACCTCCATATGCTGCAGAAGTGGCCCTAGAAAAAGGCAAAAAGACAAAAAAAAAAAAAAAGATACATGCACCCTATGTTCACTGCAGCACTATGCACAATCGCCAAGACATGGAAACAACCTAAATGTCCATCAACAAATGAATGGATCAAGAAGATATAGCACATATACACAATGGAATACTACTCAGCCTTAAAAAAGAACCAAATAATGCCATTTGCAGCAACATGGATGGAGCTAGAGACTCTCATGCTAAGTGAAGTAAGTCAGAAAGAGGAAGACAGATACCACATGACATCACTTATATGTGGAATCTAAAATATGGCACAGACGAACCTACCCATGGAACAGAAACAGAGAGCAGATTTGTAGTTGTCAAGGGGGAGGAGGGAGGGAGGAGGATGGACTGGGATTTGGGAATTAGTGGATGCAAACTATCACATCCAGAGTGGATAAGCAATGAGGTCCTGCTTACAGCACAGGGGACTATATCCAATTACTTGTGATAGAACACAATAGAAGATAACATGAGAAAAACATGTATGGGTCACTGCTGTAGAGCAGAAATTGACAGAACATTGTAAATCAACTATCATAAAAATTTTTTTAAAGAATTCCATGTTGAAATAGTAGTTCATGAAGTGAAAATAAAAGTCATCTTGTAATACATAGATAGATATATGAAGGGGCGCAATATCTGTGATACAAAGTAAGACAGTGGAACAAGGATGATGCCTTGAGGAACTTCATCCAGCAAAGATGAAGAGACAGGGTGAGCAAGGAGACAGAAGGAACTCAGAGGACTGCTATGTCCTGGAAGCCAAAGGAAGAGCGGTTTCAACAAGGAAGGAAGGCCCATCGAGGACTGAACACAGAGCCTGGCATGTGGTGAATGCTCCATAAATACTGCATTTGCGATGATGAGGCGTAAGAAGGAGGCAGTGCAGAATAATCAGGAGAGAAATCACTAGCGACCTCAGGGAGAATAATTTTTGTGGAGGAGGCGGACGGGGAGGAGGAGCTAGATTTGAGTGGTCTCAGAGAGAAGTGGGAGGTACAGACATTGAGACACCAACAGGAGATAGTTCTTTAAAGATGCTTGACTGACAGAAGGAAATAAATAAAACAGTGGTTGGAGGAGGACTGCAGGAGCGAAAAAAGGCAGCAATCTGGGGTAGAGATGTTTTAAAAAGGAGCAACTTCAACACGTTTAAATGTGAGAAAGGAGCTTGTAAAGAGAAAAGGAAAATATAGGAAAGAAAGAGGTAAATCCTACCTCTTGGGCCACCAAAGGTGGGAGAGGTAGGATCCAGAACACCCAGGGAAAGGACCAATCTCTGATGGGCAGAGGGAGACCCCTTTACTGTGACAGGAGCAGAGAAATGATAGGAGCAGATGTGGGCAGACTGGGAAGGAAGTTTTCATTCTCACTTCTCTAGGAAAACAATTCCCTGGAGTGTATTCGGGGGCCTGTAAGTATCCAAATCTGTGGAATTTCCTGTTCTCATTTTCTGATGCAATATTTGATATTGTAGACCATCGTTTTTCATAAAATTCACTCTTCCCTTTTAAAGTATATTTTAAGTAGACCCCCCCAAATAAAGTCTTAAAAAATAATACAATGAACACCTATGTACGGTAGCTTAAGAAATACAAATAAAGCTCCAATTCCATTCTCTCCTCTTTCCCCACAGATAATTACTATTTTTTTTTCCTTAGGGCCACACCCACGGCGTATGGAAATTCCCATGCTAGGGGTCAAAATGGAGCTGCAGCTGCCCGCCTACACCACAGCCATAGCAATGCAAGATACGAGCTAAGTCCATGATCTACACCACAGCTCATGGCAATGACAGATCCTTAACCCAATGAGCGAGGCCAGGTATCAAACCCGAGTCCTTATGGACACTAGTCGGATTTGTTACCGCTGAGCCACAATGGGAACTCCAGATAATTACTATTTTTGAATTAGGTAATTCTCATTCCCATGATTATTTTTATAATTTTACGACTTGCATGTACTATATATGATACCTATATAATATTTATGAATATATCTTTAAACGATGCATAGAATTAATGTGGATATTTTAGTCTTTGAGTGACAATCTTCAAGAGGTAAATTTTCTGTCTTTGAAAAGTGTCATTAATTGGAATTATTAAGTGATAATTTAGTTGTATATTAAATTCTAGCTTTATTGGTTTTTCTTTAACACTTGGAAGATACTGTTTAATTTCTGGCTTCTACTATTTTCAGAATCTGTTGCTGCTCTGTTGATGATCTAATAGTAATTTCTTCGCAAGTATGTTTTTTTGTTTTTTGTTTGTTTTACTTTTTAGGGCCACACTCATAGTGGCATATGCAGGCTCCTAGGCTAGGGGTCGATCAGGGCTGTAGCTGCTGGCCTATGCCACAGACATAGCAATGTGGGATCCAAGCCACGTCTGCAACCTATACCACAGCTCACAGCAAGGTGAGCGAGGCCGGGGATGGAACCCGCATCCTCATGGATCCTAGTCAGATTCGTTTTCGCTGTGCCACAACGGGAACGCCTCAAGTAAGGTCTTTTATATCTGATTCCTTTCATCTTTGTCTTTGCAGTATTCTAATTTCATGTGCCTGGAATAAACTTTTTATTTATTCATTTGAGATTCCTAATTACTGACTTTGAAACATTGTTCCATCAATTCTAGGAAATCATCAACCATTACTTCATCAAATCTGTCTCTCTCCTTCTTTCTTGTTTTACGGAAATCTTGCTGGATAATATATTGAACTTTTCACCCTGTCCTCATTTTTCTTAATTCACACTTTTCATCCCCTATTTCTTCATTCTGCTTTCTGTATAATTTCCTCAGAGGTATGTTAGTTTACTAGTATCTCTTCATCTGCATCTATGAAGCTATTAATAAGTCTGTAAGATTTTCATTTGAATGACCGTGTCTTAAATTTCCAAAGTTCTAATTCTTTTTAATGTCTGCTCTTCTCTCCAGAGGGCCTGTCTTCCCTTGGGTTTTAACGTTTCCCTCCCCTTGCTGCATCACCTCCCGATAGAAATCGTATGTCACATCGATGCAAATGACTCCAACACCTGTACCTTCAACCCAGGGTTCTCTTACAGGCTTTAATTATGTATTTCCAACCGCCTTCTAAAATCAGATGTCCTCCGTCTCAGGCTCTGAGCTGTACCTGACTACTCCCTGTGTGGCAGAGAAAGACTGTGTCCCTTCTGTGACTTTCTGCTTATCTGTTCTGCTCAATCCGTACCTGGCATCCCACAGCCTCGCAGTGTAGGTTTTCTCCGCATGTGAACATGTGAACAGAAGCAGATTGTACGCCCTTGGAGCACAAGGATCACCATCTGGGCTTCTTGGCAAGACTTCCGGCCACATCCCCAACTCCAGCACGACCACTCAAAAGCATTCGAAGCTGGACTTTTCTGGATGGGACCTTCCACATACCTTGCACACGCCTGTCCTTTGGTAGAAGGGACACTCTCGTGCTGGTCAGGGAGCTCGGAACTTCCAGCAGGGATCTCGCTCGTACCACGTGTTTGTCAGTGGTCTCATCTGTAAGCAACAGAGCGGTGAGTGCTTCTCAAGTCTTGCTTGGGAACTTGAGAGTTTTACACTGACTCTGCTCCACGCGAGAAACCTGTGTCCTCACTCCCACACCTCTTGGCATCGGTGAATAGGTGAATACCTGAGACGGACCTTCCGCGTAGGAAGTTTATCGCCAGTGCGAGTCCTGTGGCCTAAATCACAATATGGGCCAAGCTGTTATTTCACTCTTTCTCTTGGTCTTCGTCCCAAGTCACAAAGGGAGATCATTAACGTATAAACGATAATCAAGCCTTATTCTATGGTGGAATAGAGACCAAGACATTTTCAGAAACACTTTGAAAGAGAGTAACATTGCACTTTTACTCAGGAGGAAGGAATGTGGAGAATTAAACTATTCCAAGATTCTAAGCATGATAGGAAAGAAATTACGTCAGAGGTGAGGGAAAGTTCTGGCTTTTTGGCTAAAATCTGTGGCAAGCCACATGGATTGTGTCAAAAGCCAGTTTGTTCAGTTTTTTTTCACTCGGAATATAATGCAGATTAAATCATTATATTAATCCTTAAATATGAAGTACTAGACAAGATGAATTAGTTACCTTACTCTCACATATTAAATTTTTGTAAAGAAACTAGTTACTTTTTCTTTTTTCTCCTCTCTGTCCTTTTTACACAATGCACACATTTCTGTTGTAAAACACTGGTCTAAGTACACAGTTAAATGTGAGAGACCTCTTTATCCTCCCAGTCCCTTCTCTCTTTATCTTGGTCAGTGGTTGCTTTCTTTTACGACTCCGTACCCGTCATAAAATTATTGCCTTACTGATTGGCGTTCCCATCCTGGCACAGCAGTTAACGAACGAATCCAACTAGGAACCATGAGGTTGCGGGTTCAGTCCCTGCCCTTGCTCAGTGGGTTAAGGATCCGGCGTTGCCGTGAGCTGTGGTGTAGGTTGCAGATGCGGCTCGGATCCCGCGTTGCTGTAGCTCTGGCGTAGGCTGGTGGCTATGGCTCCGATTAGACCCCTAGCCTGGGAACCCCCATATGCCGCGGGAGCAGCCCAAGAAATGGCAAAAAGACAAAAAAAAAAAAAAAAGAAATGAAATTTTAAGGTTAGATTTGTGCAGCATTTCCACTATTTTGGTACAAATGAAATGCAAATGAACAGACAGACACACTAAGAATTACACACTGTATCATTTCAATGATTATGCATACATGTTAAATGCTCTTATATTTGCATTTTAAAAATGGCATTGTATGATATGATGACCCAAGGTAAATTTATGCTAATAATCTAAATTTTTAATTTTTTTTCGCATAAAATGACATTAAGTAGAAAATAAAGAACTAAGAAAGTTGAGAGAGAAACCACAGAAGAAAGGAAAAAGTTTTTTGTACCTCTGGCATGTTTTTCCTACTTCTTGAACAAGGGCTTCCACAGTTTTATTCTGTACTGAGACCGGCAAGTTATGTTATTGGCCCTGTTTATCAGTCTAAAAACTGAAAGGAAGTTGCAGTGTGGAAGAAAGAACACAGGAGACTTTCAGTTTTTGCCCTACAGCAGCATGGCAGATATCAAAAGTTGCCTGTCCTATAATTATTATCCCCTTCTTCCTTGCTAACAGCACCCCTGTCTTGTTCAGCATGACAGTGTGGCTTATTTAAAAAAAAAAAAAAAAAAAGGTTGTTAAACAGTGCACACTGCGTTTACCAAACTCTGCTGCTTTTACAGGGAATCAAACGACCCAGGTCTGGCCAAAGAGACATAAATAAAAATTTACTACGTGGGGCTTATGAAAAAGCTATTTTCTTGATTTAGTAAAGAGATAAAGAGAGAAAAAGCAGATTTAGTTGGCAAATAGCACCTTCTGCCTTCACCTTTCATCCTTTTGCTTCAAGACATATGCAATACTTAAAAGTGCAGGAGCCACCTTGAGTCACGAAGATGAAAGCTGCATGCTAAGAATAGCAAAATAGAAACAGAAAGCGGCCAACCTCTGAAATTCTTGGTAGGTGAGAAAAGAAATCCCTGTTTTGGTAAACCACTGTGCCCAGGTTTTCGTAACTTGAGTTGAACACAATCAATCCTTAATCAATCCTTAATCCTTAATATAGACTAGATAACATGAAAACTCTTCCACTACAGACACCTAGTAATGCTAGGCAAAGCGTAAAAGAAATATTTTTAATACATATTTGAGCTTACAAAAAAGGAAGGAGAAATACTTAGGTGGCAGAGTAAAGAAGGAACTGGAGTTCCCGTCGTGGCTCAGTGGTTAACGAATCCGACTAGGAATCATGAGGTTGCGGGTTCAATCCCTGGCCTCGATCAGTGGGTTAAGGATCTGGCGTTGCCGTGAGCTGTGGTGAGGGTTGCAGACTCGGCTCAGATCCCTCATTGCTGTGGCTCTGCCATAGGCTGCTGGCTACAGCTCTGATTAGACCCCTAGCCTGGGACTCTCCACATGCTGCAGGTGAGGCCCTAGAAAAAGAAAAAAGAAAAGAGGAAAAAAAAAAAAAAGAAGGAACCGAATGCTAGAGCTGTGAGCACACAATATGACCTGTGTGGAGTGGAAGGGGATTGAGTCTAAACCTATATGGGAGCCAGAGCTAAGAACTTGGGCCCTTGGCACAAGCAGAACTTAAAAACTATGAGCGCCTCCTCCTGCCTCCCCTAAACGCATAAATTAAAGACCCGGGAAGTTCCAAGCCCTCTGTGAAAACGTCACCCCCAGCACAGCAAGACGACAAGGGAGATGTTCCACCACGGAATGAGCTCTGGGCGGGGAGCTCTGGGCGGGGAGGGTAGGGGAAGGGGGAGGCCTCCCAGGAGAATGAATAGGCATACTTTGTGCTGCCACTGAAAGGCCTTCAAACTTAGGCTACCTGAACGATCTAGGAACTTCTAAGCCCAGAAGGAAATTTATATAAAAATTTGTCACTGCAACATTTTTTGTGAGTTTGAAATTGTTTTCATATTTTTTTAATGTTTTTAAAAAGAAGATGGGTGACAGAACACTGTAAACCAGCTATAATGGAAAAAAATAAAAATCGTTAAATAAAAAAATTTTTAAAATAAAAAGAAAAAGAGGCTGGGTTATCATCTCCCCAGATCAGGACAGTGATAGAAGATCCTGAACTCACCCTCCCACAGACACAGACGCAGAGTCCACAGCTAGGCATGGGACAGCCTCCTCCGAAAAGGAAAATGCCCGAAGGCTGGCTGACCAATGGCAGCACATCAGGCAGATAAGAAGACCAGACTGAAGTGGGGGGAGAGCCTGGGTTACCATCTCACCAGAAACCCCACCCCAGCACGGCAACCGGGAACCAGCAAGGCACTCAAGCCCAGAGCTTCCAACCAAGGAGCAAAGGGTTTGAACCCCAAGACATTTAGCTTTGAAAACCAGTGGGGCTCACAGCCACGAGACTCACAAGACTGAGAACTGGCTTTAAAGGGCTCAAGTGCTAGGACTCAGCCTCCACCAGGCCCAGCTGAGAGACAGCCAAAAACAGTGGAAAGGGCTGACTCTGCTTACCCCAGAGCACTGGCTATGGGCAGGCATCTCATGTGACTCCCCTAAGAACCTGCTGAAACCCTCCCTGGGACACAGACTGGTGACGTGCTCTCCCTCTGCCTTGCTCCTCTCTTCTTTGTCCAGTGGCATCAGCTCCACAGCCCCCTCTGCCTCCCTGAAGCCCGTGGGCTCCATCTGCACGCTGCCCCTCTACTATGCTCGAGAGCACCAGAATCTCCCAGAGGGCAGTTTCTACACATGTCTGCAGCCCTGATTTGTACAGCTACTGTAGGGGACACCTCCTGACAGCTCCTCCTGACGGCTGGCTCCTGGGGAGCTTGTGTTCCTGGGCCTAGGGGACTGTAACAATCTGAGCGAGCCCTTGGAAGACTGCCACCCCCAGGGCACTGCCCCGACGGCAGACTGAAACACACCTCCAATCTGTGAAAGAAAAGTCCTTGCTAGTCCAGGAGCTTCAGCCTGAGGGGCAGCTTCTGGCTTGGTATACATCTGGTGGCCTAAAGAAGTGTCCTCTGGGAATTCGGGCTGGGGGATGGAATCTTTGCACCATCCCCCTAACTCCAACTCACCAGTCTCTCCGAGAAAGGAAACTATAGCTTTGTCTGGCAACCCAATTTTTGCAGCTACTACACAAGACACTTCCAACATGGCCTAACTCTGGTGGCTAGTGGGGCTTATGCTTGCAAGTCTCACCAGACTGCAACCAAAGGAAAAAGAGTTCTTAAATACCACCCCCAGGGCACAGCAAGAGGCAGCAGACACAGAAGCTCATAGATGCAGCCTGAGAAGCAGGCTTCTAGGTAAACACACGTGGAGGGCTTCCCACAGAGCTCAGAGGATGCCTGCTTTCTTTGTACCCTTCCTCTGCCAAGCACCAGAGGGTCGATTTACTAAGCACTCTGCTTAGCCAAATGAATTCAACAATATATTAAAAGGATCATGTACCATGATCAGCTGGAATTTATTCCAGGAATGTAAGAATGGCTCAACATCCACAGGTCAATCAATATGATATACCACATGAACAAAATGAAGGATGAAAAATATACAATCACCCAGTAGATGCAGAGAAAGCATTTGACAAAGTACAACACCCATTTATGATTTTTAAAAAAGTCTCAACAAAGTGGGTTAAAAAGAACACACCTCGGAAGTTCCCATCATGCTGCAGTAGAAATGAATCTGACTAGTATCCATGAGGATGCAGGTTCAATCCCTGGCCTTGCTCAGTGGGTCAGGGATCCAGCATTACCGTGAGCTATGGTGTAGGTCGCAGACATGGTTTGGATCCCATGTCCCAATGGCTGTGACATAGTCTGGCCGCTGTAGCTCCGATTCGACCCCTAGCCTGGAAACTTCCCTATGCTGAGGGTGCAGCCCTAAAAAGCAAAACAATAAAAGAGAGAGAGAGAAAGAGAACACACCTCAACATAAGAAAGGACGTGCATAGGCCGCCGCCAATATCTGCTCAGTGATGAAGCAGGGAAGGTGCTCCCCTAAGAGCAGGAACAAGGTAAGAATGCCCACACTTGCCACTTTATTCAACACAGAATTGGAAGGCCTAGCCGAAGAAATCTGGCAGGAAAGAGAAATAAAAGGCATCCAAGTTAGAAAGGAAGAAGGAAGCTGTGGGTATTTGCAGATCACATAATACGATATTCAGAAAGCCGTAAAGACTCTATAAAAAAAAAACTGATAGAACTAATAAATTCAGAAAGTTTCAGGATACAAAAAAGCAGCATATAAAAATCTGTTGTGTTTCTATGCAGTAATAATGGGCTATCAGAAAGAGAAATGAAGAAAGTATCAAAATAACAAAATTCCTAGGAAAAATTAAACCAAGAAGGTAAAAGATCTGTGTATTTACAGCTACAGATATTAGCGGAAAAAAAATGGAAGATACAAATAAATGGAAAGACATATCATGCTCATGAATTAGAAGAGTCAATAGCATTAAAGTGTCCATACTACCCAAAGCAACCCACAGATTCGACACAATCCCTACCAAAATTCCAATGCCACTCTTCACATAAATAAAACAAATAACCCTAAAATGTGCATGCAGCTACAAAAGACCCCGAATAGCCAAAGCTGTCCTAAGAAGAACAAAGGTAGAGGTATTATGCTCCCTAATTTGAAACTGTATTACAGAGGTAAATTTTTTTTTTTTTTTGTCTTTTTGCCATTTCTTGGGCCACTCTTGCGGCATATGGAGGTTTCCAGGCTAGGGTCTAATTGGAGCTGTAGCTGCCGGCCTACACCAGAGCCACAGCAACGTGGGATCCAAGCCGCGTCTTCAACCTACACCACAGCTCACAGCAACGCCGGATCCTTAACCCACTGAGCAAGGGCAGGGATCGAACCCGCAACCTCATGGTTCCTACTCGGATTCGTTAACCACTGCGCCACGACAGGAACTCCCCAGTAAAATAATTTTATAAGTATTATCACAAAAACAGACACACAGATCATTTAGCCAGAACAGAGTGCCCAGAAATAAATCTATACACATATGGGCAATTAATTTATGACAAAGAAAGTGAGATTATATAATGGAGAAAAGATAATCTTTCAATAACAGGTGTTGGGGAAATTGGACAGTAACAAACAAAAGAGTGAAACTGGACCATCGCTTTACACTATACACAAAAGTTTACTCAAAATGGATTAAAGATGAATGTAAGACCTGAAATCATAAAACTCCTATAAGAGAATATAGGTGATAAAGCTCTTTGACAGAGATCTTGGAGATGATTTTTTAAAATCTGACACCAAAAGCAAAATAAACAAGTGGGACTACATCAAACTAAAAATCTCTTGCACAGCAAAGAAAACCATCAATAAAATGAAAAGGTAACTTACTGAATGGGAGAAAATAATTGCAAATAATGTACCTGATAAGGCTTCATATCCAAATAAAGAATTCATACAACTCAATAGCAAAAAGAAATCCACTTTTTTAAATGAGCAGAAGATCTGAACAGACATTTTTCCAAAGGGACATACAGAGGGCCATCAGGTACAGAAAAGATGCTCAGCATCACTTATCAGGAAAATTCAGATCAGAACCACAGCGACGTATCACCTCACACACGTTAGAACAGCTGTTACCAAAAAGACAAGGCATCAGTGAGGATGCGGAGGAAAGAGAACCCTCACGCACTCCTAGTGGGAATGCAAACTGGGGCAGCCACCGTGGAAAACAGTAAAGAGACTGGTCAAAAAAGTTAAAAGAGAGTTACCACGTGACCTAGCAATTCCAACTGTGAGTGTCTATCCAAAGAAAACAAAAACACTAACTCAAAAAGGCATCTGCAGCCTCTACGGTCATCGAGGCATATTTACACCAGCCAAGATACACAAACAGCCTAAGTGTCCGTTATCAGACAAAAGGATATAGAAAATGTGGTACACACACAACAGAAATACCACTCGGCCTCATAAAGAACGACTCTAGCCATTTGTGACCATAGGGACGGAGCTTCAGGGTGTTATGCTCAGTGAAAGACCAACAGTATATGATCTCAAATGTGGAATCTGAACAGAAACAAACAAAAACTCTAACTCACAGATACAGAAAACTGACTGGGGGTTTCCAGAGGGGGAAGACAGCAAGAAGAAATTGGCGACTGGATTCAAAAGAGTTCTGGTCATGGTTAACAAACCCGCCTAGGATCCATGAGGACAGGAGTTCAATCCCTGGCCTCACTCAGTGGGTTAAAGATCCAGCACTGACATGAGCTGTGGTCCAGGTCTCAGACACAGCTCAGATCCTGCATTGTAGGCCGGCAGCTGTAGCTCTGATTCGACCCCTAGCCTGGGAACCTCCATATGCCCCATGTGTGGCCCTAAAAAAACAAAAAACCAAAAAAAAGATGAAAAAAAAAGACAAAAGATAAGCTTTCAGTTATAAAAGTTACCTGGGGGTGTAACATACAGCTTGGTGTAGAGTTTCTAATATGTAGTCAATACTTGAAAGCTGCTAAGAGAGTAAATCTTAAAAGTTCTCATCACAAGAAAAAAATTTTTTATTTGTCAGATGACTGATGTAGTTGACTGGGGTGATCATTTCATAACGTATACAAACAGCAAATCTTTACAGGGTGCATACGAAGTTAATATAGCGATATATGTCAATTATACCTAAGTATTTTTTTTAAAAGGATAAAGACAAGAAACCGTTTAGAGGAAGAAAGCTTCCAGACCTGATCGATCAGATGTGGGAAATAAGAGGAAATAAATGGAGATCAGATTACCAGCTTGGGTGGCGTGGTGCATATAACTCAACTTAAAGTTACAGGAAACCCAAGAAAGGTTAACTTTCAGAAAAAAATAAACTGCAAGAGGCTCAGCACTGGAAATACTGAATCTGCAGCTGGAAATTTAGGTTGGAGAGGAAGGTTCCCAACAGAACTGTACCCATCTTGATTTGATTGTGTTATTCATTTAACAGATTATTTGAGAATCCACTATGTTGCCAGGAATGTAGACCATAAAAATATAAATATGAACAAGGGGAGTTCCCGCTGTGGCTCAGAGGTAATGAACCCAACCAGTATCCATAAGGACGCGGATCCCTGGCCTCAGTGGATTAAGGATTCGGCGTTGTTGTGAGATGTGGTGTAGGTCGCAGACTTGGCTCAGATCCCATGTTGCTGTGGCTGTGGTGTAGACCCGCAGCTGTAGCTCCAATTCGACCCCTAGCCTGGGAACTTCCATGTGCCGAAGATGCAGCCCTATAAGAACATAAAAATGAACAAGAAATGGTTGCTGTTCAGAAGAGAGATGTAATCTACCTCTAGGCAGAGGGCAGACTGGTGGACCACGTTCTCAGAGAATGACATACATATTCTCCACCCTGGCCCCACACTAGGGTCAGGAAAGTTTCTGTACATCCCCAGACCACACTCTGGGCTTGGGTCCAGGCATCGGTGGCTGCTTAAACTCTCCAGGCGAAGCTGCTATGCAGCCAAGATCGAGAGCAGTTGCACGACTCAGAGGGGAACACCTGGGACAAATTCTTTGCCCCACCTGGCAGTAACTGGGGAAGTAGTGGGGAGAAGGATGAGAGGTGTAAGTAAGGGAACCTTACTGACAGAGCTCCTACCAAATAACTTAATGATGTACAGTTTCTCCAGAGAGAAAAAGTATCAAAGGCTAACAGTAAGAGTGCATGGGAATAAGGCAGGCACTTTAAATGAGTGGCAAAGTTTTGCAGCGGGCTCTGCAGAGAGTGTGAAAGAGTTTATTAGGGAGCAGGAGGAACATCTGAGGCAAGTATAAAGGTCCGGTGGCAGTGAGTACTCATGCACGGGGGTAGTAGCATCCAAGGACTGCGTCACCTTCCCTGACAGTGCTGGCAGCTTGAGAACACACACAAGGAAAAGACTGATTCGGGAGTACAGACCGAGGGCCCGAAGGATGCAGGGAACTCAGAGGGCTGGTGAGAGTTAAAAACAGGGCAGATAAGAATAAGGCGTGGGTTCACAGGCCTTGACGATGAGAACACACTTAATGAGCAAAGGAGTCAGATCAAAGGAGAAGGACTTTGGTCAAAATGAGGTTTATCAAATTTAAGCCTTCAAGACAGCAGAGTACAGGGTGAGTATGGCAAGAGATACCTAACCAGTCTTCATACCTGCCTCTGTCCCTCTCAACCCATGATCCACACTGCCCGTTTCTGAGGTGAAAGTCTGGTCCTCTCTCCCCACCCTCAGGCTTCAACCTGCCAGCTGAACTCAGTTAAGAGCCAGCTCCAGAGCCTTCATTACCATCTCCCCATCCCGACACATTTCTACCCACTTCCTCCACACTTTCTCACCCTTGCCCAATCCTACACAAACTCTGGCAGCTGTCACACTGCTTCACTTTGCAAGTTTGTTTTCCCATTAGATGCTGAGTTCCTTGAGAGCTAGAACCAAGAATTAATCACCTTTTAACCATATGTCAACAATATTCTTGATCAGTTCAACAAGTAGAAGTATCAGCTCTGGTATTTGTTTGCTTATGCTTGTAGCAGAACTTTTAATGAGGATTTATTTGGGGAAAACTCTTTAGGCAACTTGCCCATTACTGTGAAGCCTTATTTAGTTAAAACTAGATGAATAACATAATGTACAAAGATATGTAACCCATCACAATGTATCATGTGACCACATGCTAAAGCAAATAATCAAAGCAAGTACTAATTTCAACTCTTCCAAGTCGTGGAATTCCATATTCTTCCTTTAGGATACTTCACTTACTGTCTGAGATGTGTGTCTACCTGATAAACGCCAGGTAGAACAGCAGTGTCAATCCATACTTTCTAAAAGTTGATGAAAAATTCTATTTATTAGATAAAAACAAATACAAGCCAAATTTCTAATATTTCTTTCCGGATTCATACGGAACATCTTACAAGTATACAAACCTCCCCTTTCAATCTCATTGGTCTAAACATGAGGTAATGACATTTTGCCAGGCAGTACAAAAAATAAAATAAAATACATATCATACTACCTAAAATATCTCTTTTATAAAAGTTGTGTTTATTTTTTTATGCTAAAAACTTTAGGGACCATTTCATATGTTTGTCACTTTCTATGACCTTAGAACACTGCTTTCATAATACCTTGTACTATTGCAATAAGAAGTTAGCATATGCGACAGAAAAAGACAGCTTCGGAAGGTGATCTGGATCCCTTACCGCAAGACCAAGCCTCCAAATTAAAATCAGGTTACTAGGTGTAGGCTGGAGTTGAACCTTTCAGAGCACTCTGGACGCCCCCTCGGTATATTATCAGGTGTATAATTACATGTTCAATTTCTGTCCTACCGCATTAGTTGCAAGCTCCCAAGGGCGGGCTGTCTGGTTGCCTGATATGTTTCTAGTCATATCAATGCTGTGTATGCGGCATATAGGAGACATTCAAAAAATAGCTACTAAACGAATGAATGAAAGAAGTGTAACTGAAGTCACGATTAAGAAATTAAAGAGAACAACAAAAAATAAGTGCTAAACTCCCCGTTCAGGAACCCCTACCGTGAAGCCATCAGAGGTGCCAGCCAAATAGGCTGCGAAGTCCAGGAGGCAGCGGGAAAACCAGGACAGGACAAGGCCTTGGAGGGGCGTGTTGCTGGAAAGGGGCTGGAGAGAGTCACTGCGGAAGTTGCCGAAAAGGCTGTTTGATTTACCAGGAAATAACTGGCAACCTCGGGAATGCTGTTTAGGCACAGTTGTAGAAGTGGAAGTCAAGGGCACAGCATTCGGCAGGAAATTCCAAGACGGTAAGAACAGTGAGGAAACAGAGACCATACACTGGTCTCCGGAACGTGTCAGTGCAACTGGAGAAACTAGGGCTGAACAGGAATAAGATATTTCTTCTTCAAGTCAGCAGATCTACAAGTTTGAGGAAGAGGATCCAGAGTTTTTTCCTCTAATGGTGAATGCAGTGTCATGATCTTTTTGCAAAAATGGACATGGATTATGATATACTTGTGAATATACTTATTGTGAAGACAAACATCTGGAAAGAGAGAAAGTGTTTTCTGCATAAAAATACAAAATGAACAATAAATGAAAGCCAAGAATCCTGATTATATATTTCCTTCTCCATATTTCTGGAAAAATAAGTTAAGATACACATGGAGTAAGATTCATTCTTTTGTAGTTGCCTTGGGGGGAAAAAGGCTGTTTCTGTCACCACCACAAAGAACATAAATACTTGTATGTTATTTGCTGTTCCTTATAATATGCTTAGGCTCTAATCTTTGTGCCTTTAACAGCCACCGCTGCTATGGCTGCTGTTTCAGTAAAACTCAGAAGCATGAATGTGAGCTCATGTCACCACCCACCGGGCCTGCTGTCACTTTCCCAGCCCTAAAGTAATAAAAGGGCAACACAACAAATGCATGGAGCCTTTTCTTATTCGTGAAATCCTAGTCTCCCTCCCTCCGTGCTTGTACCCATGTGAACTTCAATCAAGCATAAGCTGTGTCCTGAGGCTGCTTAACAAGATACTTGGAATTACGGGCTTTTGCGAAAATTCCACGTCAAGGGCTCCTTAGTTATGAAAATTCCCATGTATTCCCATTCGTTATTAACGTTGACATCGTATCCCCATTAGTTATCAAGCCCGCCTCGCCCAGCGGCTAAGGGTCCCTCGGTCTCGCTCACCACCGTGCACGGCCACGTCCAGCCTGGCTCTCCGGGTCCCGGGAGCCACGTTCTGCACCAGCAGGCGCCCAGGGTCGGACCTGCAGCCCAGCAGGTGCGCGCTGCCGCGGGCGGGGCTGGGGTCCCTGGAGGTCAAGAGCCGCCCCGAGAGCGTCCTGAGGGCGGTGACAGTCCTGGTCGGTAGGTGTCCCCAGCACGGGTTGCAGTCCTGGTGCCCAGCAGATGCTCAGCAATGCTGAATGAATGAACAGCGGGCTCCGCGGGGACCTGACTTCAAGTCTGTTCTGCAAACGTCCACGGGCGCCATCCGGGCGGCAGGCACCAGCGGGGCGCGGGACCTACAAGACGACAGGGAGCTGCTGGTTCTCATTTCACAGGTGCTGTAATTCTACGCTACAACGTCCCCATTTTCTCCTAAAACAAAACGGCGGATTGGGGTTCTCTCGGTTCTGGAGGCTCAGACCAAACTGCAAACGTGCAGCGGCGCAGCGGCCCCGCGGCGCGCTTCTCGCCGCGAACGCCACCCTCCCTGAGGGGAACGGGCCCAGCTCCCGGCGCGCCCCGCGGCTCGGCGGCCGCGGCCCTGAAGGGGACGCTGTTCCCGCGATAACCTCGGCGGCCGCAGACCTGAAGGGGTCGCTGTTCCCGCGATAACCCCCGTAAAGGCCCCGCCCCGCGGCCCCGCGACCGCGGCCCTGAAGGGGTCGCTGTTCCCGCGATAACCCCCGTAAAGGCCCCGCCCCGCGGCCCGCGCTCGCTTCCTCCGTTGGGGACCCGGCCCCTCGCGGCGCGGACGCCGGCCGGTCTTCTGGACGCCCACCGCGGCCCCGCCGGCGTTCGCGGCAGCTCCCCCTGAAGGAACAGGCCCTGCGTCCCGGCCGCCGCCGCTCGGGCGCGCGGCCGGCTCCGAGGCGCCGGTTCTCGCCGCCGCCCCGCCCTCCCCCCACGGAAACGACAGCTGCGGCGGGGCCGGCGCCGCCTCCCTCCGACCACGTCCGCCCCCGCCGCGCGCACCCCGCGCCCCAGCCCGGCCGCCGCGCCGCCGCCTCACGGTAGGTCCGCCGGCCGCCGCGCCCGGCTGCCCCCAGGATGAACATCATGGACTTCAACGTGAAGAAGCTGGCGGCCGACGCGGGCACCTTCCTCAGCCGCGCAGTGCAGGTACCGCGCGGGGGGAGAGGGCGGCGGCGCCCGGGGGGGCGGGGAGGGGTCGCCCGAGGCGGCCGCGCCCGTGGTGCCGGCTTCCGACCGCCCCGCGGGCCTGCTGCGGCCGCGGCCCCTGAGGGGCGCGGCCTGGTACCCTCTGCGCCCGGCGGCCGTTTTCCTGCCCTCCTGCCCAACCGTCGCTCGGGGAGGCGCCGCGGAGCGGGGACGGGCCGGAGCTTCCCTTCCTCGGGAGGAGCGGGGACGGGGCCGGAGCTTCCCTTCCTCGGGAGGAGCGGGGCCGGGGCCGGAGCTTCCCTTCTCGGGAGGAGCGGGGACGGGGCCGGAGCTTCCCTTCCTCGGGAGGAGCGGGGCCGGGGCCGGAGCTTCCCTTCCTCGGGAGGAGCGGGGCCGGGGCCGGAGCTTCCCTTCCTCGGGAGGAGCGGGGACGGGGCCGGAGCACACCTCGACCTCGGCCTCGGGCTGCGGCACCTCCCCTCCTTCCTTTCCGACCCCGAGGCCGGGGCCTGGGTGCGCTCCCTCCCGGGCGGGCGGAGCCCTTGCGCGTCCGCGAGGGGCCGGGAGACGGCCGTCCTTGCAGCACCCCCCGCCCTGTCCTTCGGGCTCGCTCCTCGCCGAGTCCGAGAAGGAAGTTTGCTTTTCCTAACCCTCTGTCGGGACAGCTGCCAGCACAGCGCCCCGCAGTCCTGCGCTCGGCTGCCCGCGGGAGCAGCGGGGACACCACTCCGCGTCCGGACTCAGCCAAGGCCGCGGGGTGGGGTCCCACTCGTTTTCAAAGTGGGGAGCACAGGCAGTGGGGCAGCGAGAGAGAAGGGCGGGTTCTTGTCGCGCTGCAGTCACAGGGACAATTTTCGAAAACACTTCAGGGGGAAAGTTGAGGACCTCGCGTATTCAGAAATTAAGGAAGTGTCAGTACTGGGACCTCGGGACAGTTTTCTGCAGTCGTCACCCACACTGTGCCCCCGCGGGGAAATCTGTGAGCAGGTGTGAATTTCACGGTACGGGGTGTAAACAATCTGGCGTTTTAAGTTAATGACACCGTCACAGTAGCAACAGCATTCTCTTTTGTAAACAGAAAACAAAAATAGTTTTCTAATGTAACATACCCAGTTGGTGCTGAAATGTAAGTTATTGTGAAACTTTACGGCTTTCCTAGTTTCCTTTAGCCCACTTTTTTTGGCGTAGTTGACGCTGCACGATGCTTGACTTGTAGAAGAATGGAAGAACTAGAGCAAGGCACTAGCTGTTTATTTTAGTGCTAATTCTCAGTGATTCTAGCTGCTGAATGCAGATTTGACACTAGGTAATGCCACTTTGAAATAAAGCTGGATGTTTTCGGGTACAAAATCCCCACTGCGATTGAAGTGGTTGATCAACTTGATGTAAAAAATCTGGCACAGCTCTCAAGATGTGCTTCCCACGTTAATTTCAGTTATTCACTGTTTCAAATTCTCTAGGAAAAAGTTTGAAAATTCTATCCTCTGTTAGTTATCAAATAATTTTCAGTCTTAAATACCTCACTGTCTGCTCCACATCCGCATGTTACTGCTGTTTTGGCCAGTAGTGATACAGCAATAAATAAAATCGCCAAAATTTCTGCCCTCCTGGAGTTTACAGTCGAGTGGGAAAAGACAAACAAGTACATTAGAGAAAAAAGCCAAAAAAGATTAGTTTAGGACAGGGGTGGTGGTTGCTGCTGTTACATGAACATATTGGAAAGGGCAGTTTTTTCTGTTAGGATCAAATTCAAAAAGACCTCAACGAAGTGACAGTTCTCCCCTTTTTTTTGTTTTTTGTTTGTTTGTTTGTTTCCTTTGAGGAAAAGCATTTCAGGCAGAGGTAACAAATGCAGGATCTGAGGTTGCAGGGGTGCTAGAGAGACCAGTTAGGGAGTTGTGGCCCTAGGTCAGGCAAAAGGTGATGTGACTTAAATAAGAGGAGGTTCAGAATCTGTCCAGTGTTGAGTGTCATATTGGCTCTGGGTTATGAGAGAAAGATGAGTCAAGGATGACTCTGAGGTTGTGGCTTGAGCCATTTACTAAGAAGGGAAAAATTTCAGGAGGATCAGGCTCCTTTAATGTGTCTTTTTGTATTACGTCTGTAATATACATTGCGAAATATTTATGTACAAACTATGTCATGTCTGAGAATTGCTTTAAAATATTTCAGAAGAAAAAATGTGGATAATTGAAACAGTATTGGCAAAAGGTTGATACTTGTTGACGCTTGGTTATGGGTTCATGAGGTTTTATTATACTACTATACTTTTATGTGCAACATTTTCCATAGTTTTTGAAATAAACTATGTAAGGAGAAAGAGGTGGTTCCAAAATGGAACGTGAAATCTGGAATGCTGTAGTAATTTTCAACAAAATACTGCATTCCCATTTCATTATTTAGTCAGTAACAGAGTTCCTACTCTAAATTGAGTTGACCTAAGTGTTGTGCCAAAAAGTGCCAAGTTTCATGCTAAGAATAGTGTAAGAGCTATGCCAGTTCCTCATTACAAGCAATAAGATCAGCAGGAATGGAATTCAGCTTTAATATTTCTGAATAATAATTTCTATTCAAATAAAATTACACCTTAAGGAATAAGCCATTCTTTGGTTAGGCAATTGCCATATATTTTTTTCATTTCAGTTAAAAATTAAACATGTCCCCTGTTTTAAAAAAGTAAAATAGAACTATTCAAGCATATGAATGGGTCCCATCACTCCACTCCAGCTCTTCTAAAATTTGTCTCTATAACTCAGGACTTTTTTAAGAATGTTAAGGTGAAGTGTGTAAATGAATAGTAATATTCATTCTCTAACAATCCGTTTGGCTGTTTTTGTTGTTCTTACCTCCCTCAGTAGAATACTGGGATCGAGTATTTGCCTTGGTAAATTGATCATTTTATTAGTCTTAAAAAACATTTATTCTTAGAAGCCTGTCCTTTTGGTCCGAATTCCTGCATATTAAATACTCCCTTCCAGCCTTGTCTTTTCTCATGTATAAATATTGAATTCCTGTCTTTTTTTTTTTTTGGTCTTTTTGTCTTTTCTAGGGCCACTCCCGAGGCATATGGAGGTTCCCAGGCCAGGGGTCCAGGTTGAAGCGGTAGCTGACAGCCTGCATCACAGCCACAGCAACACCGATGCCAGCCGCATCTGAGACCTACACCCCAGCTCATGGCAAAGCAGGCTCCTTAACCCACTGAGAGAGGCCAGGGATCGAACCCACAACCTCATGGTTCCTAGTCGGATTTGTTAACCACTGAGCCAGGATGGGAACTCTGACTTCCTATCAAATTTTTTTTTCCTGAATATCTTGTACTTTTCTAACTCTAGAGTTCTGAGTTCTGTTCATGTAGTTAAACTTGCCTTGAAAGCCCATCCCCACCCCCTCCACCCCCAAAGTCTTTCCCTCCCTCAGGGGTACAGCCTCAAGTCCATCTCAGGCCACAGGAGCTTCATGTGAATTCCCCTGTCATTTTTCAATTTTGTATGATCATGTATTTTTCTTCTAATAAAATTATGTAAGGTCTCTCAGAGCTCTAAAATTCTATTGCTCTATGACTTTTGCATCGTTAATAAGATTGTTTGTCCTAATTAATCAGCTCTGTTTCTTACTCCCTCTCACAACATCCAACATTTTTTTAAATCATTTTAGCCAAACAAATAGTATCTATATGCAGAGTTTACACTGAATCACGTAGCACATTAAATAATTGTTAATTTTTATTAATATTTTTCTAACATATCTGCTGACCATGAAGTTGATTAATGCTAGTCTAAAATATTAAACTCATTAATTCAACCTGAGTTTGTTGAGTGCTGCCTCCTAGCTATCGAAGGATACAAAGATGAATGAGACCCACAATCTAGTGTCAGTTTTTCATAATTAAATATTCTTAGTAGTAAATATCCATATTGTGGATTACTGTTCTGTTCATCTGATAAATCTTTCAAGTGGGGGCATTTTTAGTTCAGAAGTGATAACACCAGCTATTTTCTGGGGGGAAAAGTCTTTAAACTTTAGCTGCAGGTTTGCCCCGAGCCCGCCTTTAATTTAGTAAGGACAGTGATGGTGTCAGTGGAGAGGTAGAGATGAGTAGGTGCCACCCTCCCTGGCTCCTGTCACATCCTGTGCGGTGGACTCCAGCTGGTTAAACACTTTCTCCCCGGCCCTCCTGAAATTCCACTTCTTTTATAAAATTTACATTGTGTTAACTTCACCATGTTTCTGGAAATTATATCATATTCAAAGTCCATAAAGCCATACATTTTTCTTATTCTGTAAAAACTGCATGTGTAGCATTACCCAAAACTGTGTTCACATCCTTTGGTGCTGTTGACGTTAATTTAGTAAACTGCTAGATAGATGATTTGTTACCCTGATGTTAATCATGGGTGAGCTTAGAACAGTAGTTCTCAGTCTTAGCTACACTTACAATTTACCTGAGAAATCTTACAGGCTGTAAGATTAACTGTAAGTCCAGTTAAGTTAGAATCCTTGGGATTAGATTTGGCATCGGTGTTTTGAAAGCTCCCCCAAGTAATTCCAGACAGCCGCCAAAATTGGGACCCACTTGAGAAGAATCTCCTTTACAGTTTACTAAAATATTCAGAATTTGTGTTACACATTTTCCAGCAAGAAGTTTAGATTACCTTGAAAAGATTACTTTACCCAAAGAATTGGTGGTTAGTTTCTATAAAAGTGATGTCTCTTTGATGACACAGCTTTTTTACTTACCGTCCTTGTCCTTTTCCTCTCTGGTAAAGCGGGGTGTTGAATTCAGGCTCCTTATTTTTTACTATAGGCTGCATGCCCATCCTGTAGTTAAGGAAGGGTTACAGTGCCTGTGATAATGTGACGGACTCAACCACAGTCCTTTTCTTAAAGCAGTGTTTAGAAAAAACAGAGAGAGGGGATTAAACTTTCTGTTCTTGGGTCAGCTTGCTGTGTTACTACTGAAATATTATGAAATAATAGTATATCAAATTACACTTTAGAGAACATTGGGTTTGGATTTCTATGATTTATTTTCATTCTGATTTTCACTGCAACTTATTTTCATAGACTTTTTAATTACTAAGTGGCACTGCTATACATTAAAATACATGGTTAAAATCAACTGTAGTCTGTAATAAACAGCTCTTACACCAATTGACTACAAAGTCAGTAATGATTTTGGACTCAAATATGTTAAAAACTTATTTTTAGGGCAAATTTTTAAATTAAATTTTTAAATTTTTCCTACTGGAAAGGGATCCTTTTTTAAAGAGAATCCCTTTGTCCCTCTGAAAAGATATCATTGTCATAATTGTGTGTGTTTCAACAGTATTATTAAGATCATACATACACACTCCTTGAGGGCAAGATCCAGGCCATACTCTACTTATATAGATAACATGCAGTAGAAGGAAAAATGTGTGTTCTCCATAAATACCTTTGATGAATATTTCTCCTTAATTTGGTTGATGTAACTCATCATTTTCTGTAGGTGATATATTCTTAAAAATATTTTAGAAGAAAATTATACATTCAGTAGTGTACTATTTTGTTAGCTTAATATGTTAAACCTTGTGATTAACAGTGGAAAAAAATCCTTAAGTCCTCACTATGACACAGTCATGGGAAATGTCTTTTTACAGTTATACACTGAAGTAGTAAAATTTAAATTTATTATATCAAGGTAAATATATGATAACATTAGCAATGTTCTTATGGCCTCAGCTGCATCACTGAAATTATGATTCTTGTCTATGTAACAAGATTTTTTTCATTATTTGATATAAAATGCACAGTAACTGTTTTTCACTTTCAGAAAATGCAAGCAAACATCAGAATTTATTACGGGTACTTAAATACATTGCTCATGTGGGCTTTCCTACCAAACTCCTGTTTTCTAAATAGGCTTTCTATAATCAGACTCACACATACTTAAGGGTTCCTTATTTTTTGTTTTGTTTTGTTTTTACAGTTCTGAACTAAAATAGTAAAAAACTTATTCATTATGTATATTTGTGGAATCTTACTTTGTAAGTTGTTTTACATATTTTATGTTTCTTGCTCGGATTCATACAAATTAATGCCTTTGTTCTGTTACACTTTCACACTCTTTTCTCACTTAAGAAAAAGTTGTATTTAATGAGAGATACCCATAAGTTAGTGTCATGAGAATCACAGAGAAAATATTAAATAATTAAGCAAACAGGCCTTTTAACGTGAAGATAGAAATATTTTATTTTCCAAATAATTTAACTTTCTAATTGTTGGTTCTCTGAAATATTATTGGGAGAAAACTTGCCCTGACCTAACAGGTAACGGATAAACTCAGTGACTATTTCTTTAATTATTATGTATCTGTAAACGTTTGTTAGTAATTTTTAGCCTATACATTTAATTTCCAGTGTGTTTCTAGAATATCTGTTAGATTAAGCTTAACGTGACTTTACGTACTGAAAAAAATAGGCCTGTAGGTTTGTTTATAGTATGTAGTTCCCATTTCGCTCCCCTGTAATAGAGACCACGTCTTCTAGTTGTTAGTGTGCCTTGTACAAAGACTGACCTAGTGAATACTGATTTTTAAATTACGACTCTGTTGATTATTTTATTAATCTGTTCTTATTTATTAAATATAAATTAAGGATATCTACCGAAAATGTTTACTTTGCGTGAAGCTGGCACTCATGATGCTCCAGCATTACAGCTGGAATTTAGATCAGATGACTCTGCTTTCTTCCTATAGATCTTTACATAGCTCATTTCTTATTCAGTCTCAGGTCAGTTACTACCTGACCAGAGGAACTGTTTCTCCAACCATCCACATCTGACTCTTCAAACTCCCGCTCCCCTTCCAGTCCCAGGTTGCATACCCCTGCCCCTTTGAAGCCTTCTCTGATTCACCTGCTCCCCACGCTCCCTGCAGAGTGAACTCTTCCTTCCTCTACGCTTGAATTCATTAACTTCACTTAGTTAACCTGTCAGTCACAGGATCAAGATACTTTAGGAACACTCTGGTTGGTCCTCCACCACCTTTTTATCTTTGTATCCTTATGGTCAAATGATTTATGTGCTAGTTAGTTAGCTTCTTTAGGAACAGAAACCTTGTCTGTTTTTTGACGACTGAAACCTATGTGGTTAGAATCATACCTAGCGCATATGTAGGTGCTTAATAAATATTTGTTGAAGAAATGAGTGCAGTGAACAAATAGATACACTTATTTACTAAGGAGCTTTTTCTCTATTGGTAGATCATCCTTTATAAATGTTCACTACTGTTAGTTGCTTTATCTGGGAAGAAATCTTTAAACCATGGGATGCAGACTTGGAACATGTTAAATTCTCAAGTGTACCCTTGGAGGGTCTGATTTGCTTAGAATTTTCAGAGATCCAAAAAGAATACCAGCTTCCTCTCCTCAGAATTGGGTTGCGTAGTTACCCGGCTGACCTTGGGGTCAGTTTTTGATCTTCTTCCCAGTGCCTGTCCCACCCTAGTTACAGGAGAGTTTATGGGCTTAGGCAATAGCTTTGGAGCTGCTATTCTCAGTTCTACCCATTGGGTCAGGGCTTGGCTACGGGCCAGTCTTTAAAAGACCTAAAGCTTTACAGAAGCTATTGAAGCTATTATTTCTAGGCCCTGAACAAGACCTAAAGCCAGAGTTGTGCCAGAAGTCTAAGAAGAACATTCTCAAGTACCTTTCAGCTCAGAGTGCTAACTGATAATCAGTTGAAAGTATTAGGTCAAGAACAATGCTGAAAAAAAACAGATAATAAAATTTTTAAAAAAAGAACTGCAAAAATATATTTAAGAAATTGGGGGGAGGGGGGAAACCCCAGGTGAACATTATATTTTGTTAGCCAGAAATGAATCATGACTAATGAGTATAGAATTAGCGCCAGTGATTCCCCTCTGTCATGATGGCGAGAAAGCACGTGGTCTGGAGGAAAATTACGCGTGATAAACAACCCAAGTCATTGCTTCTAGTATTTAATTAAAAGTGTCCAGAAGTCTCTGTAAAATCTATGGAGAAATACCTTTATCTCTTTGTCTCTAATGGGCAGTGCTGTCTCTCCTCAAAAACCAGTACGCTCAAGATAATAAAAATTGGTACGTTGAGTATATTTAACTCCATTTTATGATCTTTAAAAGATGCCTCTATAATAGGAATAGAATATGTTCCAAAAGTTAGTCCATAAATCAATTACTGGAACATAACTTGAAGAAACAACTTAAATGATAGTTTCCCAGAACCGTCCTGTAAAAGCCTATATAACTAATGACTTGTGATTAAGATGCCAGTGATAAAAAGCTACATTAAACATGAATAGCCCTTTTTTCATTCAAAATAATGACTCACATACATACCCTTGCTTAATTCCTAAAACACTGTTAAGATATGTATTGTCGCTTTTTTTGTGGTGGAAGAACCTAAGGAACAAATATTTAAAAGCTTACTCAACTCATACAGTTAGCAGTGCAGCCCGACTTGAGTCAGAGCCAGCAGAGTCAAAGCTTCTTCTCCTTGCTGTTATGCTGTCCTACCTTTATATGTTAGAAATATGTATATACTTCATATACAGAATCGTATGCTAGATTTTCTGTAGCATTCATACCACACGTTTTAGCAGAACTAAAGATATGTGTTAACTGTAAGATAGGATTATCCTAAGCGCCACCAAAGAGGTATGGATAAATTATCAGAGACATCAAAAAAGTAGCATTCATATACAACAGTTTACAAACAATTATTCGTATGTCTGGTATTGTTTGGATTTGAGTTTTCTTATTAGTTATTACTGTATAGATTCTTGGAATGTATTTGGGAGTGTGTTTAATTTTTTTTAATATATAATCAATAACAGTTCACAGAAGAAAAGCTTGGCCAGGCAGAGAAGACAGAATTGGATGCTCACTTAGAGAACCTCCTTAGCAAAGCTGAATGTACCAAAATATGGACAGAAAAAATAATGAAACAAACTGAAGTGTTATTGCAGCCAAATCCAAGTAAGAAACTTTTTACCTTTTATCTACATTATTGGCTAATCTTATTAAAAGGTACTGCTAATAGGTTTTTCTTAATGTTTTTAAAAAGTTTTAATGACTGTTGGAATAATTTTTGGTGCTGGCTTTGAGGTCTAGAGTTATTTTGTGTATGTGCTTTTGGTGAAGAAGAGGTCCTCGAACAAACTGACAAACACCGTTTTTCAGGCCTTTGGAAAATCCTCTTGAAAACTCAGTTTCAGGCAGCAACTGTGAACTTTAACTTAAGCGGGTCTGTGAAGATAAATTAATCTTTCTCATCCAGAGGGAAATTACCCCTTATTACTTAAGGAAAAATTATATAGAAACTTGAATCGTTACCAACTGTTTATTTTTAAGTTAAGTTTTACATTGTACATAAATTATTCCATTTGATTTTCAGACAACACTGTAAAGCTCTTTAACTCACCTAACTCAGTAACCTTGCAAATAAAGTGCACTGTGATTCTGTTCAGTGTAGCATAGCTCATTGGACGTGGAACTTGAACCAGAGCCAGGTGTATTGACACCCTTAGCTCTACAGAGCAAAACTGCAGGGGAAGAGGAGCAATAGCAGTTCCTGTTTTGGGAGTTCCCGTCGTGGCTCAGCAGAAATGAATCAACTCGTGTCCATGAGGATGAGGTTTGATCCCTGGCCTCACTCAACGGTTTAAGGATCCAGCATTGCTGTGAGCTGTTGTGGAGATCGAGGACTTGGCTCGGATCCGGTGTGGCTGTGGCTGTGGTGTAGGCTGGCAGCTGTGGCTCCAATTCAGCCCCTAGCCTGGGAACCTCCACATGCTGCCAGTGGGGCCTAGGAAAAGCAAAAAAAAAAAAAAAAAAAAGGCAATTCCTGCTTTCCTTTCCCTTTTCCCCAGCATTATTGTTATTGTGACCACGGTGTGAAATGCCATAAATTTACTTTCAGTTACTAATTTAAAGTTTCAAGTTTTAAACTTTGTTGCTATTACATAAACCTCAAGCACTACACAAAATATTGGTAATTCTGTGCCATTTTAGTTAAATTTTGATGACCTTTTACAATAGTCCTAGGGTTCCTGTGTGGCTCCCTAGGTTAAAGATTCAGCACTGTCACTGCAGTGCCTTGGGTTGCTGCTGTGGTGCGGGTTCGATCCCTAGCCCAGGAATTTCTGCATGCCTCATGTGCAGCCAAAAAATAAATAAAGTAGTACTTTCACACTTTGAGTGAGGTCTGTTATTTTTGGATACCATGTGTTATTTTGTATTCATTTTAAGGCTACATAAATTATATACCATAGCACCTAAGAAAAAAGAAAGTAGTAGGCGTTTTTCCTCTTGTTCTTTATCCATAGTTCCTCAGTTATGTAGTCTGCCCTATAACATGCTTTTGTGATTGACACATAAGCTCGCCCTTGACTGGGAAACAGGGGAGTGGTGTCAGGAGAAAGAAATTCCAGGGAATCATAGAATACAATTTGACGTGAGTGTTTTAAGTCTACAGTAATAATAGAATTGTTTTTGTGTTCAATTTGTGCTCTCATTATAAAGTTACACAGATTTTCGAATGGTTAGACTCAAACTTCTTTTTCCTATAAGTTCTGCTATTTTTATTTAGTGCATGATTTTCCAGAACCTAGGATTTTTTCAGAAATATACATTGCATTATAGTCACACTGCCTGCTTTTTAAAGATTTTATTATGACCTGTTGATGCCCTATTGAAATAAGATATTTATTGAAAATATACCAATGTTTTTTAACTGAATGAATCAACTTTAAACTTTTGACCAAATAGGTAGACAAGCAGCAAAGACAGGAATCACTCTTATGGTCAGAAAATGAAATTCTGAAATTTAGTTAACGTCTTCTAAGTGGTTATGTTTTGAACTGACTCATTTTAACCTAATTTAAAGTTTTTAAAGTCCTGGTTAAAAACTTTTCTGATGCTACACCAGAGTCCACCACAAAAGCAAGTATTGTCCCTGTTTTATGTGTTATAGTTAATGGTTTTGCCAACTCCAATTTGTTACTGGTTCAGCTCAGTTTTGAAATTTTCAGCACTCTATGAAACTCCCACTTGTGGAGGAATTAGGTGACATACTTAGAAGGAACCTATTTAACTTAGTTTGTTTTTTTTTTGGCTTATCATTTTAATATTTAATCATTTTTTTCTGGAAACTTTGACTTTTTCTTAGTTGTTTCTGGAATATCTCAGTATTAGGCAGCAATGTAAATGTGAATTTCTTAAATATTATGATAACCAGGTGTTCTGATTTTACTGATTTTTTTCCTTTCCGCTTATGCTTATTTCTATTATTGCTTTTAACCTTTGTATTTTAAAAAATTTGTTTTGGCCACACCCGCAGCATGTGGTAGTTCCCAAGCCAGGGATCGCACCCGAGCCACTGCAGTGACAACAGGAGAACCGCAGGAGAACTCCTAAACTTATTTTTAATGATGAAATCTTTAGAATAGACATGTGTTCAGGTATTTATGTACCTTAAACATAGAAGCCAAGGGATCATAGTGCTAATCTCTGTAGAACTATTCCAAGGTTGGATTGTTCTAGTCTCTGAACCCCCAGTGTTGAGCCTCTGAGAGGGAGATTGAGCAAGTGAGCAAACTAAAGCAGGGTAATAGTGTCAGAAGTATGTAACACTTTGGCTCTTCACCATGCCCTATGTCCATATTTTTATAGCTGGAAGTCCCTGAGTTTAAAATTGTGAGCATAGGAAGTTCCCATTGTGGCACAGTGGATTAAGAACCGGACTAGTGTCCATGAGGATACAGGTTTGATCCTTGGCCTCACTCTTTGGGCTAAGGATCCAGGGTTGCCACAAGCTGTAGTGCAGGTCGTAAATGTGGCTCAGACCTGGCTTTGCTATGGCTGAGGCTGAGGCGTAGACCTGCAGCTGCAGCTCTGATTGAGCCCCTAGCCTGGGAACTTCCATATGCCACAGGTGCGGCCCCCCAAAAAAGAAAAAAAAAAAAAACCTGTGAGCATATATTCAAAGTTAAAAGTTAACGCACTATATGAAGAGGGCAGAGGCAGCTTCACTAGATATTAAATGAATACCAATGATTTTCAGAAACTTAAAATCCCATAAAATACTCATAATAGTTTTGCTTTATTTTAAAATGTTATTGTGCCGAAATATTTTATCAGATTTCTAAAATATAAGTTTCTTAGAGCTATGTAATACTCTGACATGCAAATGGAAATTATATATTAAAATATGTACTTTAAAAACGTGTATTTCGTGTTTGTTTTATAAGGTGATAATGGCTAGTAGAAGAACAAAATAATCTTTTAAACACTTTTTTTTAAATCATTGGTTATTTTAAACCTTTCTCCTAGATGCCAGGATAGAAGAATTTGTTTATGAGAAACTGGATAGAAAAGCTCCAAGTCGTCTGAACAACCCAGAACTTTTGGGACAATATATGATTGATGCAGGGACCGAGTTCGGCCCTGGAACAGCTTATGGTAAGTGAAAGGCAAAAGGGTGTGCCAAGAGGTATCTTTACTTTTAGATATTTTTACTACCTAGAGACATCATTAACATTTACCTAATAGTCAAGTCAGTTTTAACGTCAAACTTTTTGTGTTAAAATTTTGGATGAAGCAGGAAGTGTAGGTGGCCACTAAATACAGTGTAATTTAATATTTATTTAAGCGTATGTTCTGAGAATTCACGTTATCTTAGGCCTACAAAGTTAAATAAATTCGCTAGTATTCCCGTTGAATCTTGTAGCACCTCAGTTACACTTCTTGTGATATATTGCAGTTTCTGTTTATATGTGTCTCCCCTAGTTGATTTTTCTAACTTTTCCTGGGGACTTATTTCTCTGGTAAAGTACCTGGCACATGCTAAGTATTTGAATACATCACTGGTGCTTTCATTACACGACTCATGTCAGTAACGCAAAAATGGTAGCAGTGCTTATCTCTGCATGTCTGGGTGACATTTTATTTCTGTTTTGTTCACGTAGTTGAAATTTCCTATAATCATGTTCTACCGTAATGCCAGCTTTTTAAGTTGCTGCAGTGCTGTTTTTAATGTGTGACCCTTAAGCTCAGGTATACATCTTTATCCCTCCAAGTCTCATTTTCTCAGAACATAAGACTATACTTCAGATTTCTGTAGCTTTTCGTCCTGTTGGTCATGGCTAATAATTTTTTTTTTAAGATGTCTATAAGAAATTGGTCTTTATTTGGATATGAAATGATAGGTCAATTAAATGATTTTCTACATAAATAGTCCTAATTTATGAAGTAGCTCATAGATTCTGGGACTAAATTAACATAGTTTTCATAGTCTGTATGTCAGGAGGAAGTAGCCTCCGTACTGTGTGATGAATGCTGTTTGTCCATTAGCTGGCTTGTAGATGTACTACCTTAAAACTTCTCCATTGTGTTCTTCAGAATGTAATTCAGAAATCTGAGGATGCTTAAAATGCCTATAGTTTCGTTTCTTTAACAGTTAATTTTAGAAAAACTTTATACATTGAACAGATTCGGTTTTGCCTGCTTGTGCCGTACCCAGGTGGATGCTGGGGTCGAGAAGAGAAGAAGGCTGAGCCCTTTCCTCCACCAAGCTGAGGGCCTGGTGGAGCATGAATATTCAAAGGACTTCTAGATGTTCTTCCTTTTTAATCTGCTTAACCTGTTTGCACCTGTAATAAGTCCATTGAATATACCCTGGTTACTGCAATTGGGCTTTGTGCATCTATCCATTAGTAATCGATAGTAGCTAACAGTACTTCAGGCATTGTGCTACGCACTCTACAGTATGTGTATTATTTCAGTAAATCCTAACCTAAATCCCACTTGTAATGTAAATTCCATTATATCTGTGTAAAGACAAGGAAACTGAGTCTTAGAGAGGTAACAGAGTTAATCCATGATCAGACAGCTGGTGATTCAGATGTAGCTCTATATCCAGAAGTTGAACTCTTAACTAACTACTGTTACATTATTACCTTCCTTACCAGCCAGGCTAATCTCATGCTAACATGAAGGAAGGAAGATCCACAGAACTAAAGCTTATTAGGAGTAGAACTCCAAGTAGAACCAGTCCTGTGGTTCTCTTACGCCATCTTCCACTGAATTTGTCCTGTTCAAGTATTAAGGTCTATGTGCTGTAGAACAGATTTTAACTTACGATGCAAATAGATGCTGTTAGTTATAGACACTTGAGATAAATGCATAAATACAGAAGTAAGAAATTTTGGCTTGATCTACTTATTAAAATATTTTAAGCATCATGCTTTTCCGAAGATATCTATACTATTTGAACTGTGTCCATCAGTGTTTATGGAATATCTATCCTCCGTCCTCCTCTTGTCCCATTGGTAGGTTTGGCACAGTTAACTGTGACATAAGGAGCTCATCTTTGTCATTTTCATGTAGATATTTATAATCCGAATAGTACTTTCAATATAAAACTACCTCAGCTACAGTTAATTTTTATTTGATTGTTACCTAAGTCAGCGAGTGACAACTAACTGTAAAGCAGATCAAATTGATAATTTATCTTAACATGAGTTTATTTTCTGACATTATCAGACAATAGTAAAAAAAAGAAAAAAAATTTTTTTCCTTTGCAGGTAATGCCCTTATTAAATGTGGAGAAACACAAAAACGAATTGGAACAGCAGACAGAGAACTGATACAAACATCAGCCTTAAATTTTCTCACTCCTTTAAGAAACTTTATAGAAGGAGATTACAAAACAATTGCTGTGAGTTGGAAAATGTTCATTTTTTAGTAAAATAATTAGGATGTATACGCAGAGGTTTTAGTCATTTGCCCTCTTAATAACTTGTAGATGTAGCAGATGAGAAGGATGAGCTGGATGCATATGCCAGCAAAACGCAAAACAAAGTAAAGGACTATTCTTGATACAGACTCCACTTTTTTGTTCCCATAGTGTTAGTGAGATGTCTTTACATCTATTCTTGTTCGTTACCAGCACTAAAATTGGTAGAGAAGTTCTTGGAATGGTTATAAAAATATGGCAGAAAATACCACCATAGGATAGCCATGTAGCTATTCATTTAAACTGGAGACCAGAACCCTAATTACTAGAAGTATATTTCTCACTGGACTTGTGTCATTTTGTATCCCTAGCAATCTGTTATTTCTTTTCAGACAGCTGTGTTTTATTGATGAAGTATTAAAAAAATAAAATACCACTTTCCTCAAACTAGTCTGTTAGTCTTTTTTTTTAATTTTTTAAGTGATGGAGACTGGTGATCTCAGTGAATGATTTTTTTCTTAGGATTTTTGCAAGACTGCTGTTTATTATAAATACGGCTTCAGATTTATTTTTTCAGATTTCTGTCTTACACAATAAAGATGTTTACAGTAAATGTTTACAGTAAATTTTTCTCTGAATAGAAAGTATTTGACTTGAGACCAAAGGAAAAACCACGAAGATGGAATACAATTAAAAAGACATTGATTATCAGTAGGATGAAATTTGGTATGTGAAATCTAAAAATTAATCAAACAGTGAATTCTTATAAACGTACCTATTATAAAGAAGTTTGAAGTTCCCATGAAGAATTCTAAGATACCATAGTTGTTTGTTCTATAAATTTGAAATTCTGTGTGGTACAGTGGAGTTGCTTTTTTTCCTGTGACACAGGGTTTCAGGAGCTTTGCTTAAGGCCTCTCCCTACCTCCTTCACAGGCACTTCCTAGATTACCTGTAACAGGTTAAACAGTAGCACAGCCTGAGTGCTGCTGACAGTTTAGCTTGAATAATTCTTTGTTACTGGAGCTCTGTTGCAGCTTGGCTTCTACCCAGTAGGTACCAGTAACATCCCTCCCCCAGTGGTGACCACCAAAAACATATTGCCAAATGTGCCCCCCTGCCAGGGCAGGGGGGGTGTGCAAAAATCACAAAATACCAGAACTAATATCCCTCCGTTTCTATTAGCACTTGCCGCCTTTCCCAGATATTTAGGACGTCTATCCTTTTAAAGTTGGAAGTGGAAAAGAGAGTCAGATATCTGAATGATCACTTTATAGCCAGTTTTGTAGTCGTTTGTTTAATGGAGAGGACTTTAAATGTGTATGCTCTTACTGCATTTTAGCATCATTTTTTAAGCTTTTTTTCTCCCCTGTCTTTATAGAAAGAAAGGAAACTATTACAGAATAAAAGATTGGATTTGGATGCTGCCAAAACCAGACTAAAAAAGGCAAAAGCTGCAGAAACTAGAGCTTCAGTAAGTAGTGTTTTTTTTTTTAAATAGAAAAACATTTTTAAGTTAGTAACTTTGACTTGTAAAAGATTTTACTCATATATCATGCAAGCTACAGCCTCTCCCTACAGTGAGAACGTGACAGGGTAAGAGCTCCCAAAGCTGTGTCGTGGTTTTAGACAGTGACGAGAGCAGATGCGCCTTTTGGAACTAGATGTCTTACATTCCAAAGAGAAAAACAGTAATTAATACAAGAATGACTCAGGTTTGCGATTGCTAGTGTGCAGCTTAGAAATGAGATGTGACTCTCCTTCCGCATGTAACTCAAACGGACTGAAGGAATTGTCACCAGGAATCATTCCAAAATCTTTCAGACGGTGGCAGCGTGGACCCCTAGGGGGCACTTTTGAAGGGGTGAAAACCCATTTGGATAATAATTCAAGTAATTTTTCGTAAAATCAACCTCAGAATAGTCTTAAAATCGAGTGGGTATAAAATATAGTAGTTCATTGTTTTTAAGTATGTTTGTATGTGTACATGTATATATGTAACTTTCTTTAAAAGTTTTATTTATAAACTTCTCATTTAATCTGATATTTATGCTGTTTATGTCTCTCTTCCAAAGTTTGGAGAGATTTGTCAGACTTGAGTTGGAACACCATTAAGATCACGTGATATAAACAAATATTAATTTGTTAGAGGAGGCTAACAAGTTTGTTCTTATTTTATCTCCGACGGGTGTTTTGTTAAGAGGTGTGACCTTCCCGCTGCTTTCTGTCCCCAGCTCACTCCCACTACCACCCTCAAGCATCATTGTCTCAGAAGCGTATCACCCCAGTGCTGGTGGAAGGCTACTGTGACGTCTTGCTTGGGAGGAAAAAAAGGGTTGAGACTTGGTTTAGAGTGAAATTTAAAACTGCTAACTTGGTGTGTTGGACAGTGATGTCTTATGAGATGATCTCAGCACCCTGTGTGAGCAGAATAAATTGTTTTCTTCTAGAGAGTTTCCCTTTTAGAAATTCTATATTAACTACTGTGGAGAGGAGCTATCTCTGACAAGACATTAATTTCAAAATCACTTGTTAATTCACCGCAGCATTTATTGTGACATCATCACAAAGAACAGCCTAACTTCCCTAAACAGGCTTTTTGTAGAATGAGAACCTTAAAAATGAGCACTGGGCACAGATGCTGCTCGGATCCCACATTGCCGTGGCTGTGGTGTAGGCCGGCAGCGACAGCTCTGATTCAGTCCCTAGCCTGGAAACTTCCCTGTGTCTTAGGTGCAGCCCTAAAAAGTCAATGAAAAAATGAACACTGTAGATGGCAAGAGTCTTGAAACTAGGATATTAATCTCTAAGTTGCTAATAATAAACTTGTATAGTGAAATATGCATTGGTTTTTAAGATGTTAATTTCACAATCAGAAAAAAATGTTAAATAGGGATCGTTCAGAAGTAAATGTTTGAACAAGAACAGAATCTCTTTGTTTGAAATGCCTACGTGTGCCCAGGGATCATGGAATAAGAATACCTGTTGTTAGGTGTCAGTACAAAACTGTAGGAAGCACTGTGCCAGGATAATGATAGACTAATTTTCACTTGGAAAAGTACCAGAAAGTCATAGATTTAACAGTATACAAGATCCTATCATTTTTCCAAATTGTTTACTACTGTTGTTAAAATACATAAGAACCAAATATAGTAGTCAAAATTTGAGAGATATCTCCTTTTGGTGCATCCAGAAAAAAATCTGGGCAAGTTTTTGTGCTGTGTATTGTTAAGGACAGCATTTTTTCCACAAGAATTTACACTTAAAATAGAAATGAAAGACTCTACAAATGAGTTTTTTCAACAATTTGTACACAACTTTTCTAAAATTTTTATTTTGCATAAAACAAAATTTAACTGTAGCCAGATATTAAAAATATGAGTCTAGACAGAAATTCAAATTTCCTGATTTTAGCTGTTGTTTCCCTCTAGATAACCATCTTGTTTTTCTTCAAACTTTATAGCAGTAAGTCGGAAATACTTGGAAGGGAAAAGTCCTCTTGGTTTATTATTACATGACGCCTTGAAACTTGCCTGTTTTTTTATGGTCTTATTTTCCTTTCTCTGTATTTCTTTTCCATTTACATGAAGAATACAGAAAAGTTGAAACCACTGGGTTCTCTGCTGGCAGCTGACAAGGTTACTCTAACCTCAGACTTTCTTTGATTTTACTTCTTTAGTCACAAAACAGTTTGAGGAAGTTTATAGTCATTCTTCTATAAGCAAGGCTTGGGACCTGTGCATGTCAGCATTTTTAAAAAAATTTGTTCCCAGAGTTCCCGTCTTGGCACAGTGGTTAACGAATCCTACTAGGAACAATGAGGTTGCGGGTTCGACCCCTGGCCTTGCTCAGTGGGTTAAGGATCCGGCGTTGCCGTGAGCTGTGGTGTAAGTCGCAGACGCGGCTGGGAACCTCAGTTGCTGTGGCTGTGGCGTAGGCCGGCGTCTACAGCTCTGATTAGACCCCTAGCCTAGGAACCTCCATGTCACAGGAGCGACTCTACAAAAGGCAAAAAGACCAAAAAAAAAATTGTTCCCTAGTTTCCTCGTGACCTGTTTTTAAATTCTAGATTTATGGAATGCTAACTTCCTACACAGTGCTTTGCCGAGGAGGAGTTGATATAAATGCAAACTCTTCGCTGCCCTCAGTTTACAGTCTGGTAGAGTAGGTTGAGGTTTTGGTGATGCAGCCCTGCCAGTGAGATTTGCTTCTGTACTGATTTGTTGTACACGTGTGTTGAAGAGTGGTAAGCACAGCAAAGGCGTTTCTGAACGATATAGCAATTACACAGAAAAAACTTACCTGAGTATTTTACAGTGAACAAAAGTACAGTTTTGAAAACTGTATAAAGCTTACATCAGAGCAGCAAAAACAAATGTAAAGTATTATATTTGAAGGCATATTAGAGTTCCCTGCCGTGGCTTGGGTCGCTGCTGTGGTGTGGGTTTGATCCCTGGCCCAGGAAGCGCTACATGCCGCAGGTGCAGCCTAAACAAACAAACAGATAGGTAAGGCACTGCCACTGATTAACCTAATCCTGGACTTATATAAACTCTTTAAAAAGCCATTGGAGTGTTGTTAATGGGAAGGAAGAAAATCCGATGATGTCCGAGCCCTGTGCTCTCGAGAGGTTTAGATGTCTGTTACTCTTGGGTGTCCAGACACGATGGGAAGTGCACCTGCAGTAACATGGTACAGCGAGTACGCCCTCTGCCCGCTTGGGCGTTTCCTCGGCTGTCTGCGTCTTTGATGTGTAAACTGAGTGAATTGATAGCACCGTCATGTAACCTTAGCTTTAGTGTGGCAAATTAGAATTTAAAGTGTATTAAAAATGCAAGGATTGACATGCCTTTCCTATTTCTTCAGGGAATGCCAGAACCGGGCTGAGGCCGATTGAAAGCGAACATGGTTGCAGGCATCACACGTTAATAAAATAGAAATGGTCCTTGGCTAGGGAACTTGTGGGTAGGCATGAGGGCTTTTATAGGTAAAAATTTAATAAAACTTTAGGTAATTGTGGCAGTTTTTAAGGTGATGCATTTTCTCTAACTGGTTTTAATGATCTACTATCAAGCATCAACCATGTTTTTTATTTTTGAAAATTTGAATCTCTTGAAAAAAAGTGAATAGGCACCATTATATAAAATTCTGTAGCTGGATTTTTTTTAAAGCAGAAAGCCATTTTATCAACTCTTAATACTTGTCTGTGTGTTCTTTATTGTGCATAAGTAACTTGTCTCACTGTATTCATTGGTATAACGTGTTCTTTGTCTCTTGCCTATGCATTAAGCACCTAAACTCAGCTCGCCTTGAAGGAGATAACACTATGGTAAATTTCTCTCACATGCTCAACTTCCTGCATGTAAAATGGCTGAAGGTTTGTTGGCCTACTGTGTTTTCTACGTCTTGAGTAAAGTGCCTTCTCTTGCTATTATTTACATGTAAAAGTTTAAAGTAGTTGAGGTCACACGTTCATTAGTCTAACAAAAAATACAGGGAATACTAGCTGAAATAATGCTGGAACTTGAAGAAATTCTGTGCCCTAATTGCCACATAGATCATTTATGCCAAATTTAGATGTTAGAATCCAAATATATACATAAGTATAGAGTGCCTTTTATAATAATAAAAGATGCTAATTTAGCTGCCCCTTCATATTTTCACTTTTGGCAAAGAAAATTAACTAACGTGGAGAAAAGTATAAGGTATACAGATTTACTTTGCTTCTCAGTACATTCAGTGGTTTAATCTTAATTTTCCCCCAAACACAACATAGAAGTCATTTCTTCTGCAGTTCCAGGCCAAGGCAAACCCCAGTAGTTTAGCAGTTTCGGTAGTGTGGTGGCCTGTCCGGTGTTACCTTACTTAGGAAAATCTCAGAGTAGTGACCTCCCAGAGCAGGAATCGGGCCTAAGAATTGTCCTGAGCACCCTCTGATGTCACTGAGCTTGACTGGGGGACAGTTTTGAGATGTTAGGCACTTTTAACTTTTTAACAGAATGGAAGTAAGTAAAATCTGAATATAGCTCCAGGACTCGTAAAGGTTAGCCAGTAAAGTTGTAGAGATACATGGCGGTCCCCTGGTGACTCAGTGAGGTGGGGACCTGGCATTGTCCCTCTCTTTGCTCAGGTCACCACTCTGCTGTGGATTCAGCCCCTGGCCTGGGAACTTCCACATGCTGTGGGTGCAACCAAAAAGGGGGGAAAAAAGAATAAAGACACAGCGTTTGGTATAACACTCATAGGTATATTACTGCCCTAGAAGTAGCATAGAGTCTGCAATACAAGTAATGAGTGAATGGCAGATTTTATTTGTTCAGTCAATTGCTCTACTTCATTAGTGCAGAACAAAAAGGAGTGGGGAGAAAACCATGACATAGGAGAGATTATTGTGCAGAATGTGTAAAGTGCATTTTTTAAGGTGCTATCATTACGGAAGCCCTGGCAAAGCAGGGGCTTTCCTTAGGTAGCAGGAGAATGCACGCGTTTATTCCCACTGTCCTGCCTGTGTGTAGGCAAACGAGAGAGAGACTGCCTCGGTCACACTCATTCAGTGTGTGATCTTAGGTGAAATATCCTAAACAATCAACAAGACTTCGTTTCATTGACTAGACGTTTGTTTACTACTCATGTCATCTACTTACAGTATGATGTATTTAACTTTGGTGATTTTAAGTTGATAATATCTGTTGTCTCTTGTGCCTACCCCCTCAAGTGGCTGTATCAACAGTTAGTGTCCATTTATCCTTGCTTTAACTTCCTAAAAGTCTAGAATTTTGAGCCTAAACAAGAAATTAGAGATCATTTATGATAAAACCTAGAACTAAGAGGGGTTAAATATGCCCAGTTTTGGAAAACCGCTATTCTTATTAATTTATAGAATTAGTATAAGATTCAAAAATCAATAGTATTGATACATATGAAGGCATACTTTCAATATATATTAAGCTCTTACTGATTTGATTATTACTGTGTTTAATCTGTTAATGTGATGGAAAGAGTATGCCATTTGAATTAAAATATTTACATTTTTCTATACTAAGTTGTAGAAAATATTAAATTCCAACTTTCTTTCATGCTCTATATTTTTCTCTAATTTTTAATGCTGGCTAGATTTGGGCAGAGGAAGTGACAAAAGTAAGTAAATTATTAAACTACAGAATTATGAACCGAGAATTTAATTGTCATTCATTCAGTAACTATTTATTGGACAACAACTATGGGGCCAGTCACAGTCTTTATTCCCATAGTCTTATCAAGTCTGAAAATTGTTGTAGAAAGCTCAGATCTCTTTGGCTAGAGCCAGTTCTCCAGAGTAGTTGAGCAGTGCTGCAGAGATGCAGTTTGCACGCCCAGGTAAACACTAGATAGCTGTCCCGTTAGGTGGTGGTCTTCACAATGCCTTGCCAGAGGACAGTCTTTAAATTCTTAGTGTAGTCATACGGTAATCACGTAAAATATAGCTAACACTGTATCTCTGTCTTCAGAGAATTGAGTGTATCATGTTACGCAAATGAATTTTCTAGGTAACTGAAGCTTGTTCTCTCCAGCACCAAAACTGATTCTTCTGTCATTTTAGTTGAGAAAAATGTCAGTGCAGGTTAGCATGTATTTCATTTCACTTGGAGTCAGGTCATCGTGATGAGTATCCATCATCCCGCTTGTAGCAGGTGGATCCATTCTTTGTCTGAGATGCACTGTATCCTCTCTCAAGGTCAGACTGTCACTTCGAGAAGCTGCATCTTACTGCTACTACCAGCCCCTCTGCCTGTGCTCCCATCTCTGATCTTCTCTTGTCTGGGAAAGCAGATAACTAAGCAAGTTTAAGGAATAAAATTAGAACTTTTGTGCAGGTTTGTGTCAAGCCCTATTTGAGGTCTTCAGAAACTTTTCATTTATTTCTCATGTTTAGACCTATGAAATCTGACCTTGAGATGAGGCCTGTGCTTGGAGATTGAGAGCAGGTGGAATTGGGGCCCTGACTATATTAAATAGTTTTACAAGCTTTAACATCTTCTCTTCTGACTTTGTAGGACTGCCGATTGTACATGCATAGGTTAAGTGACACTGTTGATTCTGTGAACTGGAAATCTAGTGAGGAATTCTTGACTCACGCCGTCATCCACATTTGTGACATCTGTTCATCAACTTAGCTGTGGTTATGTCTATACTTGTCACTTCTGTAATTTTTATAATGTATAGTTTTAAAACTTCATATTCCTGGAATATTTTAAGATTTAAGAAAAAGCAGGATTGTCATAGCAAATGCCTCAGAAAATGGAGGCCACATTTCTGGCTTATATTATAAACTACTCCATCCTCATGTAACAAACCAGCACGTTCTTGTGCCGTATCCAAGTCACATCCGAAAAGAACTCTCCTTGCTTCTCTAGCCCAAGCTCTCTCTGTTGCCGCATACTTTAGACAGTTCCTCGGTAACCGCAGTAGGTCTTTTCCTACAATGCTACATCTTAAGGGTAAAATGAAGTCAAGGAGTGAGGTCTTCTGGAGGACAGAATAAAAACTCTTTAAATTCATTCTTTCTTTAAACGCTTTCATCTCTCTTTCTAATGTAGATTATTTTCTTCTTAAGTAGTTTAATTATGCTGAGCCTAATTTCATTAACTTCAGCTTCTCAGATTATCATGGTCAATTACATATGTCAGAAGTGGAGATGGTTTGGGACATGAGACTGTTTGCAACCACCCCAAACATACACTGCAACTTATTCAAGAAACAGGATCTGTTTCCTTCTCGTCATTTACCTTTTCTAAACAGGAAGTCTAGATTGTACACAGGAATGACTTCCTGGGCTTTGTAACGTAGTGCTTTCTTCTCGACTCAGTAATTAAACTTTGCTCAAACAGAGAAGGCCAATCCCTTGTCCTTAATGAGGTCATTTTATATTTTTTGATTCAGTGTTTTCAGCTTTAAAACGTTATTCCCATTTCAGACTCAAACTTTTTGGTCACCTTTAATCTGCTCCCTCGCCTGTTACGTACACCTTGCACTGAAGCATTGCTATTTAATAGGCTTTCCTGCCAGTTCCACCAAAGGCTCTTCCATCAGATTGCCTTTCACAGTCGAACCTACATGGAATTAGTTTCATTTATTTCTCACGTGCATTTGTTTTTGACTTGCTATGGTTACTTCTATCAAAGCCTTTCAACCAAGCAGAACCGTAAATAGTGCAAATACAACACTGAAGTGATTGATTTTCCTAACACTTTTTTTAGGAGGAACATTCTTTTCTTCTCCTGGGACTTCTTTACTGCCACGTACTAGCATCCAGATGAAGCTTATGACTTCAGCCTTGTTATCCGAGCGCCATGTAGTCTGACTTTGGTCAAGCAAATTTAATTTTAACTCTTGATTTATTGAACAATTCAAGCTTTATTTCCATAAATCCAGTCTAGTGGTCAAGTCTTAATCCTCTCTGATCTTCTGCAACTGGGATGAGAATGATCATAGCAACTGGTTATCTCTTGCTGCTGCTTTGTTGTTGACAGCTTCACAGGTTAGCTTCTGGGCACCAGAGGGAGAGGGAAATGGGCGTTAAAGGAAAAACGTTGGACCTTGTTTTCATGTGTACTGCAGTCTTGGAAATGCTGCAGTTATTTGGATGGGGGGCAGTTCATCCTAGAGAGTTAGCAGAAAATATCACTGAATGACATTGTCACCAATAATAATTCCAGTGGGCAGTATGCCAACTCTTGTGAATAACCTGTGAGATTTTATGGTTTCCTCCTCACTACCAGCTAACTCTGGCTAAAAGTTTGAGGAGGTGTTTTTTGCCAGCTTTTATTATTTTTAGTTCATATTTTTATTTTTTATCTTTTTAGCACCATTTTGTCCCAGCACTAAACCCAGGTCGGAGAGTTGGAGCTAGTGGTGGAGTGCTGTTAGACACATCTCTTTCTGGCTCTGAGATCAGTGACCTCCCCTTGTTAGCTTAAAACCAGCTGTCGTGGGAGGAGTCATGCCATGAAAATCAGCACGTTGTGGTGCCCCCCACTCCCCGAGCCATTTTACTAGCGCGACTTTGATTGAAGGTCACTTCTAAATTTAAAAAAAAAAAAAACCCTACCATTTCTTATAATACTTGTATTTAAGACATATTTTATTCAAAGTTTGGAAAGAAAACCGAAAACATTTATGTAGGACAGATAATCCTTTGAAGGAACCTAAGAGCTTTGTCCCTAGAAACAAGTAAATACTTGACAATTGAACACAAGAGGTTAGATCCTAGCTTTGCTCCAAAGTTTTTCATTTGAGATTGAAGGCTGAATTTTAGCTTCCCAGTGAAGTAACTATCGTAATAGGTGAGAGTTTTTTGAAATCTTATTTTCTACATGTTAAAATATACATGTTAGTCTTTAGGTTTTATAAAATATTAAAATTTAGCAAAATTGATACATTTAGAAAATGTATAAAAATATGCTGATTGTTCTGTAGTAGTTTTCCTGGGCTTTTATGTTTATGTCATTTAGCTTTGGCATTAATGGATTCTTTTGAGTCAAGTGCCAGCAAGGCATCAGTTCTGTCTGGATTAACAGAAAAGCTAAGGTCGAGAAACCAGGGCCAGTTTAGATACAAAACAATATCAGGGAATTGCCAGATTATCATTTGGGGTTTGTTGGGGAGATTTTTGTAACTGTCTAAATGAATGTACACAAAATGCACCAAGTCTTCTGATGAGATTTTAAAATTATGTTCCAATTTAAGTCTGAACAGGAATTAAGAATAACTCAAAGTGAATTTGATCGTCAGGCAGAGATTACCAGGCTTCTGCTGGAGGGAATCAGCAGTACACATGTGAGTGTTCATTCATTGGAAATTCATTTGCAGCAAAAGACTGGTCTTGGGGAAATTCTTAGAGGAAAAACTGAACTTCTGTTTTAGTCATTTATCAAAGATATTTAAATTGTGGCACTTTTCAAGATATACGAAGAAATATTTTAAATTTTTGTTTATACCTCATCACCTAATTCTCTCACCATCATCAATCATATCCATGCATTGTTTTTCTTTTGGCTGAACAGTTTGTTGTTACAAACTCTTGACCAAGGTCAGTCTTAATTAATAAGGCTTGCAGTAAAATGTTGGATACTGACAATTGACCTGGAGTAAAATGCTGGGTGCTGACGACGGACCTCGTAGTAAAATGCTGGGTGCTGGATGCTGACGACGGACCTCGTAGTAAAATGCTGGGTGCTGACGACTGACCTGGAGTAAAATACTAGGTGTTGACGACTGACCTCGTAGTAAAATGCTAGGTGCTGACGACTGACCTAAGAGTAAAATGCTAGGTGTTGACGACTGACCTTGTAGTAAAATGCTGGTGCTGACGACGGACCTCGTAGTAAAATGCTGGATGCTGACGACGGACCTCGTAGTAAAATGCTGGGTGCTGACGGTGCACCTTGAGTACCATGTCGTGCTTTGAATTCACTTAGCCTTTGTCACTCCAAGTAGGTCGTAGAACTGAGGACTGACTGTGCCTTTCCTCTCCAGGCCCATCACCTCCGCTGCCTGAATGACTTTGTAGAAGCACAGATGACCTACTATGCGCAGTGCTACCAGTACATGTTAGACCTCCAGAAACAGCTGGGAAGGTGGTAATTTCCTTTTCATACAGCAGACTCCTGATAAGAAATGCAGACTTTTTTCATATGAACCAATAATAGAGGTGAAAATTTGAATAATTAAAGGCTCCTATTAGCTTGTTTAAATCAGATTTTTTTAAAGCAAAGTGATTATCACATTTCTGAAGTAACAAACCATGTTGAGCTTTTTTGCCACAGCAGGGTGTTCACAGGGATAAGAAGATAATTTGAGTGCTTTTTAGTGCTTTGGAAAGAAAGCTTAAAAGCATTTCCAGTTTACTTTTCTCTTGAGTACCTTTGCAGTTGGTTGAGGAAGAAGAAACAGTTACATTGATACTTAATTGCCTTCAGAGATAATCTGTACTTATTCATTACTCACTTGTTGGCTGTTTAAAAAGAAAAGGTTTTAGAATATTCTGTAAGGCCACCATCTTGAGTATGGTAATAATACGCTTTAAAGCCCAGGTAAAGCCGGTAACCCGTCCTTCGTCATGAACACCTGTCACGTCCAAGCACTGCTCGGTGCTTCAGGGCTGCGTCAGCCAACAGAGCAGGCACAGTTGCCTTTGTGGAACTCACATGTAAGGTGGCCCTGAAGAGAAGACGATGGCCTTCCCTTGTGGTTCAGTGGGTTGTGGATCCAGTGTCATCACTGCTGTGGCTCTCAGTACACCTGCGGTGTGGGTTTGAGCTCTGGCCCAGGAACTTCCGTGTGCCGCAGATGCGGCCGGAAGAAGGGAAAGAAAAGGAAGTGCAGGACGAACATCTCTGCACTCAGAACTCGAATCTGGGTAGACGTTCAGGCCGTAGATGGACAGACCATGAGAGGGTAGAGAGACAGCGAGTTCTGCAGGGGGTCCCGACTGTGACTCAGGGGACGCTAGCAGAAATTCACAGGTGAATTTTTTTTTTTTGTCTTTTTAGGGCTGCAGCTGCGACACATGGAGGTTCCCAGGTTAGGGGTTGAATCAGAGCTGTAGCCACCAGCCTACGCCACAGCCACAGCAATGCCAGATCCGAGCCGCATCTGTGACCTACCCCACAGCTCATGGGAGCGCCAGATTCTGAACCCGCTGAGCACGGCCAGGGATCAGACCAGCATCCCCATGGATCCTAGTCGGGTTTTTAACCTGCTAACCCACAGTGGGAAATCTGATGCAGTTGTTTTAGTGGGAACAACCAGGATGAAGAAAGGACAGGGACGAATGGTCCAGGCAGAGGATTGTGTGTATGGAAGGGCCAAAGAAGAGAGCCTGGCGAGTTTAGGGAACTCACAGGAGTTCATTCCGGGTGGACCGTGGTGTTCCCACTGAGAACGAGATCGTAGGTGACGCCAGAAGGCTGGAGCGGGGTCCTGTCTGGATGCCCTTGAGAGTGGGCGATGGCAGAGGAGTTTGAGGTTGGCAGAGGGAGGGGCCGCTCAGGTAGGGAGAAATAATGCAGCTATTTCAGGGGATAAAGCAAACAGAAAACCCTCATCCCTTTGTTCCTTTCTGTGTCTTAGTCCCTCCAGACTAGGCCCAGAACACATCGGACACGTCCCCAAGGCTGGTCGTAGATCGTAGAAGCGAGTTGTAGCTCAGTACCACTGGCTGTTCTAATGGGACTCACAGAAGCATTTACACTTCTCTGTATTTGAAGTTTTGTTACCAGTTTAACTCTCTGAAATCAGAACAGTACTCTGGCCCCACATCATTACAAGTGTTTGAAGCCCAAGAGGCCTTAGCGCTTCCTGGTCACTTGGCCCTGACACTCAGGAATGCAGCAGAGGGGTTGCTGCTGAAACCATTCGTTCTTACATTCTGCTCAAAGTCACACAAATGCTTGGACCCCAGCCATTCAGACAAAATCTAGTTATTGCTACGCCGAGGTATGTGCTCTTGTGATCCACCTGCAGAAGAGGAAACAAGCACTAGTCATGAGGTTAACAGATGTATTTTATTGTTACATAATTGGACGTTTTAACATATGGAACCATGGTGACGGGAAATCTAGAGTTTTTTGAAGTTATTAGTGAAAGTTCTTAGAAGGGGAAGATGGCCTTTCAGGATTTTTTTTTTTTTTTTTGGTTAGCTTGGTGTTTTGTTGTTTTTCTTTTATCATTAATTCCCCAAAGTTGTCATAGACCTCAGAGGCTAAACAAAAGCTAATTATGCTAGTAAATTTGAAAGTAAAATTCCACGCTTAGAGACCTTAGAAGTCATGTGGGGCGGCAGTGGGGACCTTTTTTTTCTCTCATCAGAAACGTATAGAATCACTGCTGAGTTCACCGAGGGAGGGATGCTAGGAAACGTGTTGTTAAGAACGGAGCTTGAATTAGAAACTGGTTCTTTTCGTCATTAGAACCCTTTTCTCCATCGAAGAAACATTTGCTTCTAATTTTTAAAAACGCACTATTCTAGGCATCAGGGATGCAGTAGACACAAAATAGACTGCATCCCTGCCCTCATGGAGCCCACACTCTATTCGGGGGTCGAGGGAGGGGAAACGAACACGTCTGTCAAGTCCATGGTCTCTTGGCAGGCGGTGATGCTGAGGGCAGATCCAGCAGGGAAGTGCCTTGGTCAGGAGTGGCGTGTGCAGGAGTCGGGGCAGACGGATCTGAAAGGCACCAGGGAGCAAAGCATGTGGGCATCCTAGAGATGCTGCTGGAGAGGGTACAGCAGAGCCCAGAGCTCGCGCGGGACGCGGGTAGCTGTGTGTTCAGGCAGCAGCGTGCCTGGAGCTCCTTCGAGGGAACAGGGAGCTGGGGTGCAGAGAGGAGGGCTTTGGGGGGATCACATGATTTGATTTTAGCCTTCACCAAGACCGGTCTTGCTGCTCTGTTCAGAGTACACATGAGAGGGCGTGAGTCTAACCTGACAGACCTGTTCGGAGCCCATTGCAATAACTAGGTCAGTAATCCAGCCAGGAGACGACACACTTTGGACCCGGGGCTCATGGTGCAAGCACTCAAGCCCTGAGCAAGAGGATTTGTGGGCAGACTGCCTGTGTATGAGGCTTAGAGTGGCGAGAATGACGGCAGGTGTCTGACCTGAGCGTCTGAAGGAGCCGAGTCTGGGTTAACTCCACGGGGACAGCTGCGGGGGAGCCAGGAGCCCAGCTGTGGCGGTGTTTGCTTTGAGCCAGTGAACATCTGAGCGCAGAGATCCACATCTGGAGACTGGGGAAGGGGTAGAGAGAGAAGCGAGAGGCTTGTCAGCCTGCGGAGGGCCTTCAGGCCTGAGACGGGACGGAACTGCCCAGGGGCGAGTCTAGAGAGAGGAGGAGGACGGCCGCCTCCTGAGGAGCTCCAGCCGAGCAGCAGGAGGCGCGGGGAGGTCGAGAGTGAGGGAGCGCTTGGTGCACGCTGCGCCCCGGAGGGGTCCGTCCGGTGACACGAGGCTGCTGGTAAACCGTCAGCGAGGAGTCCTTTCCCGGGAACCAGGGCGGGGGGCGGGCGGGGGGGCAGACGCTCTCAAATGGGAAGAAGAAGAGCGTGTTCGTACGCCGATGAGGATGATACCGTAGAGGGAGAAGAGTGTTGGAAAGGAAGGGAAGGAGCGGTCGTGTGATCCCCGCGGGAGGAGACTCCGTGTACAGCTTCACAGACAGCTCATCTGTACCAAGAGAGACGGCGAAAAGCACGGCTTCGCCTCTCCGTTAAGAAGGACACAGCTCATCACTTGACTCCAAAGGTTGGGGAGAATTGCGGGAATTTTGAAAATGGATGAAAGGGTATGAATTAGTTACGGGGGGACAGGCAGATGGCTGCCAGGAGAGAGGGCACTGTGTTTGCAGGCAGCTCAGCACAGCGGACGGATGCCACGTTCCTGCCCATCCATGGCGTGTGAGACCAGACAGCATGGTTTTGCATCCTCCCTGTCACAGTGAGCACATAATTAAGGAGATTTTTACACAGGAGTGGTACAGAGTAAAGGGAGTTGGCGCACAGGCACATGCAAAGGGCTGATTGTAATAATCCACCTTGGACACGAGCAGGACGGAGTAGGAGGCTGGATGGCAGGTCTGAGGTACGACCCCAGATCCGAAGATGGGCCTGTTGGCGTGAGATGATGGTCAGAGAGCAGGATGCTGGCAGGGGTGGGGATCCTAAGGGTTATGGGTTTGGGAAGTGATTAGGTCTCGATGAGGCACTGAGAATAGGTGGCCGAACTCGGGTCAGAATCGCTAGAAGAGCTCATGGATCTGACAGGCCAAAGTGTTCGAATAATTGTCTGCATGGATATTAGAATCACTGAGAATTAAGATATACTGTCAGTGAGCCAGGAGCCAAGATCTGGAAAGAAGAGGAAAAGAATGAGACAGCTGAGTAGGTAGAATGCAGTTAAATAACATGGAATTCAAAGGTTGGGAAGGTTTGGTTAGAAGAGTGTAGCAATGGTCATGAGAAAGGTACAGCGTCGACAACATCCAGCTCCAGGTTGGCGATAAAAGGAGCGTGGGAGACTCCTGGTAAGCACCAGGGAGTGAACAGAGGGCTCGGAGGGGAGGGGAGGGGAGGGGAGGGGAATGTGCCTGAGTCCCCGGCTGCGGCACAGGGTCCCTAAAACGGAGGACGCTGTTCTGTGGACGGATGAGGTTCACCTGCCCTGTCAGAGGAGGCCATTTGTGTTTGACTAATAGATTTATTTACATTTAAATGTGAATTATCATAGGAAATAGTCAACCATAGAAACGGTCAAATTAGAATCATTATATAGGCCATTTTATGCTGTTTTCTATTTAGTATTATTGGAGAAACAGTAGGCTTGCAATAAATTGAAAACTCTGATTATCTCTAAACTGTAAGCACACAGATCACAGGGGTCTCCCTAGTTTCCAAGGAAAACCTGTTGCTTTTCCCCTAAGACAGACAGGAAGAGCTTGTGCCGCTTGCCCTGTTCTCGCATTGAGTCTTCGCTGGGTTAGTTACCAGGCCTGCACGTTACCGAGTGTTCACTCTGCTCCTCACGTGTCCGCAGGTCCGTAAGGGACTGGTCCTGCTTCATCTTGATGTCCTCAGCTTGTGGACACGTGCATACTCAACAAGTGTTTGCATCCATTTGATGAAAAAGAGTCTAGCTAGGCAAATGTTTCCCAAAGAATTAAGAAAACTCAACTTTTTCATTGGTATTTTTATTTAACAATTCATAAAGAGGAAAAGATTAATAAAAGCGTAAAGGCTTTTGGAAGTATTTTAAGGATAAACTCACTTTTTCTGGGGGAAAAAATAGCGATGGTATTTTTTTTTAAATATTTTTTAAATTTACACTTGTAAAGACAGCTTTGAAACAAACTTTCAAGGGTTTTATGTTTAAAAACAATCTATGTTTTCACTAGTGCAGTTGGCCCAAGGAGGGTGAGCCAGTTAACACTTCGTCATTAAAAATATTGGCATCTTTATTTGGCGTAAGTGGCAGTTGTTAGAAGGCAAACACTGCCACCTAGTGATGGTATTTGGGAACTTTGGTCTCTTGGAAGTGGACTGTTGGCCATTTTCTTTTCAACAGTTTTCCATCAAATTATCATTGTAACAACAACCAGACTTCCGTGGCACCTGTACCATCTGCCTCGTCAAATGCGATTGGCTCTTCTGCCTTGACTTCCACAAGTGGCCTAGGACTCACCTCTCCTTCCAACCTCCCTGACCTCAAGGAGTGCGTTGGCAGCAGGAAGGCCAGGGTTCTGTACGATTACGATGCTGCGAACAGTACCGAGCTGTCCCTGCTGGCGGACGAGGTGAGTGATGCGTGCGTGAGGAGGAGCCTGTGTCACAGGCTGACTGACTTCCCGGAGTAACAGCGCAGGTGCCTCCTTACTTACTGGCAGTGGCTTGTGATGGGTGTTTTCATAGATTGCAGCTGGGTATCGTAACATTCTATACATGTTGACTCTCTTTTAACAAGATGGAGCATCACAGAAATGTGTTAAGCCTCTAACTGCTAAATAGCTGGATTTCTGAATCTATATCTAGTAAAGTCCCTTATCGCTCACCAAATGGACGATAATGTTAACTTCTTTGATAGTGAATAAGTTGTCATTTAAATCTGGTTTTCTGCGTGTTTCTTTCTCGACGTCGGTGGTAACTGGAAATACCTTGTTCCGTAGGTGATCAGTGTTTACAGTGTTGCTGGAATGGATTCCGACTGGCTCATGGGGGAAAGGGGGAACCAGAAGGGCAGGGTGCCCATCACCTACTTAGAGCTGCTCAACTGATAGGTGGACGGCGACAGACACCGTATTTATACACACCTAACGCTTAGTACAGCAGGCTTAACGCCCTTCCGTGTTAATGTCTTAAGCGACTGAAAAGAAAAACCAGCTCTCAGAAACTGGCCTTTCTGCCAGTAAAACTGCATGGTAAATATTTTGTTGCAGAATTTATGTTAGAGCTTTCATGCCAAGAGTGTTTTCTTACAACATTCTCTTTCTACTGAAGTTTCACTAATAAGTAGCTTCTCCTTTCGAGCCCCACCTTAAAACTGTTTTCTACTGAATTTTTCATTAATGGCAAGCTGTTTCTTTTATGTAAAATAAATTTATTGTGAATTGACATCCAGTGACTCGTTTATTAGGTGAAATTAATAGCCAAAGAATAAATTTAAATTTCATTTTTAACTGTTTAAAAGAGCTCTAGGATGTGAAGAATGTAGTGTTTCTATTTCCATAAACAGAAAACGTGCAGTTTCGCCACATCACTTTGTTTCCCAGCAGACAGTGAATGACTTCACACCTGTATTTCGACGGTTATTTGGGGTGTTTTTTGTTTGTTTTATTAAACACTACCGAATGGTTGAAGAATACCTAGTCTTCAAGAAGTATGGCTGTATTTTTCTAATATGTTTGCAGTTAAGGTTCTAAAACATGTAGACAAATTCACTTCACTAAACACGTTTTTAAGACTGTTCAGGTGGCACAGTTTAATGCATCATCAAACTTGGATCTGTTAAGAACTGTGCTACAGTAAAGAGGATTCATTCTTATCAAACAAAAAATCCTTATGAAAATATGGACTAGTACAGCTGTGTCCATTAAGGCATAAATTGTATGGTTACTTTGAGCCTCCTGATAAGATTTGGACAGCGTGTTAGTGAACTTAGGTTGTCTGGATCAGGCTCTCTAGTCGTAAAATGCACACTAATGAAACGATTCGCGACCTGCTTGGGGTCAGAAAATTACTGTTTGGACCATCGCTGTGACTCGCAGATTGCTGCCACGTCAGGACTCGCGCTCTCGTTTCCACCCATTCATTCATCAAACACTGCGTGGAGGGCCAGGCGCTCTGTGGATCCCCCGGGACCATGACCCCAGCACAGGCACTCCTTCCCCGTGCAGGTCGTGGAGACGGGGCGCGGAGACGGGGCAGCAGCGAAGTGGCGTCCCGCAACAGAAGAAACAAACGGCCACCCATGCCGAGTTCGGGGCCACCTCCTTCGGGTTTGGGGAGCAGCAGTGGTTTGCAGAGCAAGTGCTCCCGTCAGGGAGGCGCTGCGCCGGGCCTGGAGCCAGGAGAGCGTAGCCCGTCTGCCCCCAGAGTGCTTGCGTCGGGTTGTGCCTGGAGTGCAGTGAATTTCTCCGGGGAATGCTGGTAGCGAATGCGGCAGAATAAAGTTGCTGCTTTAAAAAATGAATACTTGGCCCCGAGGGCGGTCTGTACATGTTGTTTCGGAGTTCCTAGTGAGCGCTCGGGGGACGTGTTGATGGCCGCGGTGGCAGTGCAGGTGTCCACCGCGGTGGTTCGGCTTCTGTGCCGCGAGGCAGGTTCAGAGCTGTGCGGGTGCTGCGGGCGCTCCGGGTCCCGCTGGGGGTCGGAGCTGTCAGGCTGGTTCGCCGCGGGCCTCCCGAGTGAAGCCCTGGGGCCGCCTAGAGCTCCAGACGTGAGCTTGTGCAGATTTGGGCTTCAAAACCATGCAGAAACCCCGGGGCCGCGGCACCGGAACGTGTAACTCCGGTTTCGGGGAGAGGAGCGGTGGGGGAGGGGGAGGAGGAGGAGGGTGGGCCGCCCTGGGTCCGCGGGTCTTTCTCTCCTTCACCTCGGGTGTCCCCTAAACTGCCCTTTAGTAAAATGCCGATGACGATGATGCCCCTGGCGGCGACCGTGAGGATTCTGCAGCAGACGGCGCCTTGTCTGTGAGGCATCCTTCGGCCTGGCACCGCGGAGAGGCATGCTGTAGAGCGGCTCGCCCGGTGGCGCCCGAGCTGCCCGGACCGCAGGCCTTGTCGGTGACGGTGTGCCTGTGCCCCGGTCTCCTTCTCCTCTCTGTCCTCCAGCCTCCTGGAGTCAGACCCAGGTTTAGGTGTGACTCCCCACAGTCAGTGTAAGTTGCTCTCCTTCCAGCAAACGAGTGTTGATTCGGGTGACCCTGAGGTGTTCAGCAGTGTTGGGCCTTTGTCTCAAATCCTTCACAATGTGAAGCCTCCGTCTTACGCGTATTGCTTTCGTTTTGATGGAGTTTGGGTTGGTTGGGGGCTGGTATTTGGTTTATTGCAACTTGGTCTGGGCTTATTGTATAAAGTCATCGGTTTAATTTTTTACTCAGGTCAAGACCCATAGGTTCCTGGGCGTGGAGGAAAAGCTTGGGAAGCCTGTTATTTCGTGGTGCCAATCAGGACGATCTCAGCAATCTCGGTGCCCCTGAGCTTAAGCTAGAGGCCTGGGAATGTGAAGGGCATGCAGAGGAGAGAAATGGCCAGCGTGGGAATAATCGTGGCGCTTACGCGTGGGTTGTCCCTACGTGTGTCCTCAGAGTAGTTGACCTAATGGGGTGTGATGGTGCTATTCAGAGAAATTCACATTATGGATGTCGTCCTAAAAGCGGGACGTGCCTCTCACTCTGAGTAACATGAGAAGTAAGAACCTCGAGGGAGGCCGAGGTCCCCGGGGGGAGTCCGCCATATGCTCTTCTCTTGTCCTCCACCCAGGAGAGGCCATCGCCGTGGTCTTCTGCTGTCCCCCACCCCGCGGAGGCACGGGTGTGCGTGGAGGCGCCGGGGTCGGGAGGCGCTCCTGAAATAAAGTGGGAGGCCGAGGGGCACAGGACCAGGAGCAGCATTTGGTGCATCAGCCAGAGAGGCCCAGCTCGCCTCCCGGCGTTACTGCCGAGACTCTCCCAAATACCTGGGAGTTTGAAATATGTTGCCCTCGAATGTGGCGCTGGACGTCTGTTGAGTGCGAAGCCTTAATCCTAGATGGGGGCTTTGTAATTTGATCTGAGCCAGCTCTGCCTCAACCCCTTCTCCGGGCGATGGAGCGGCTCTTACCTCTGCTGAGACCCAGGTTGCAGGTTTGGGGGGTGTCCACAGCACCCCTGCCCTTTCTCCCACATGGTCCTAATGAGAACGCCGCCCAGTAGGGCAGTGCTTCTCAGTGGGAGACCCCTAAAGGGGCAGTGTCAGCATCACCCAGGAGCCTGTAAAAAACGCTGACTTGTGTCTCCAGGTGCTCTTTCTTCCTTTCATGTTAACTTATTTGGGTGCTTAATTTGTTGTCTTCAGGGAGCTGTAGAACGAATCTAAGTTCTTCCACATAACATTTTTAAAAATATTTCAAGATAAAAACTGAACTTCGACCGTACTGTGTTCCAGTGCTAACCATAGTTATAGTTATTTTTAATAATTTATGTTTAGCATGTATCTGTCACTTCAGAATGTCGGCTCTCTGAGAGGGAGACTAATTCTTGTGATCAGAGTTAAATTCCAGCACTTAGCGTAAGACCTGGCACGTGGTGTCTACTTGGTATTTGTCAAAGAAAGAAAAAACATGACTTCTAAGCCTTATCCAAGCTCTGGTGAGTCAGACTCTGGGATGGGGCCAGAAGTCTGTTTTACAAGTCAGTCGGAAGAGTGTCACCTCAGACGTGAGGCCACTTCAGCAGGACAAAGCCGGCGCCGCGGACCTGCAGGCCAGCTGCTGTCCGACATCACGTGACAACGTGTCCCTGCTGTGGGGACGCCGGCAACCCTGTGTCCAGTGAGGGGACCGCTGCTGGGCTGTGTTACAGGCAGGGCTGACGGTCGCACGGGAACTGTGGCCTGGACTTGGCGGGTTTCTGGGGACGCGTCCCTGGGCCCAGAGCAGGGCAAGCACTGCCACCTCCCCCATGTCCACTCGGCACAGTGCCGCTTGACGTCAGCACCCTGACACGCCGTTAAGGTTGGGTCGTTGTTTCAGACTGACGTGTACCTCCCTGTGCTCAGTTCCTAAGCGCTCCTCTCCCTACTTCAAAGGATATTTTTCTTTAAGAATTTGTAATGCTTTTTTAAAGATCCGGGTCATGAGTGTTTTGGTAGCAAGGAAACACTGTATATGTACTTTAGAGGTAAAGGTCAGCTGTAACTCCGCCATCTGGGAAAAGCTACTGTTGCTTAGGCATATAGACTTCCAGATTCGTCTGTGCTTTTCTAGATTTCTTTAAATGAGATCAAGGTGTACATACTGTTTTGTAATTTTCACTTGACAGCACCACAACTATCCCCTCATGTCAAATGTGTTTATATCTTTTTTAATGGCTGCATGATACTTCATCACATGTGCCGCATTTTGTTAAACTACTGTTTTTAGGTTGTTTCCAATTTTTCACTAATAAACTGCTTTAAAGAACATTGTGTTGTTAAATCTTTCATGTGAATACTTGGAAGTAGAATTGCTGGTGGAGGGCATGCCAATTTACTAAAACTTTTGTTAGCACCACTTTGCCCCTCAGAAAACTTAGCAGCTTACACTTTTATTGGCAGGATGAGAAAGAATACTGTTTCTTTTTTCCAATGGAATGTTCTTAGAACCGAGCTTATAAATAAAGGGTGAGGACAAGATAAAAAGGCCCTGCAAAACTAAAACCCACGATCCGTCTTGAGTTTTTCTGACGTGACCTCACTTACTGTTCTACCTTCTGTTACGTATTTTGTGATACTTTGGCAATGTTTGTGGTACTAGCTTTCCCTGGCTTTGTATTCAGTCTCCTGGAAATGCTGTCACCTCTCTCTTGCTGAAATGGTAGCAGAACAGTCCGAAACAGCAGGATCTTGTGACAATTTTGGTGAAGGCTGCTGTTGGCTCGGGGAAGCATGGGCATGATGGAAAAGTAGCAGCTTCGGAAGGCAGGCAGCACTTGGCTCTCGCCCTTGGTGCCATGGCTTTGTGTCAGTCTCTTGTCTCTTTGAGCCTGTCTGCTCATCTGCAGAAAGATAAAAATATGAAAAATCAGCCATATACGGAGAAAGCGCCTGGCACCTGGTAGCTAATAACTTGCTAGAGTCCCCACCTGTTTTAGAGCAGTTGCTGTTATCCACCTCCTGGGGTAAATCTCATTGCCACCATCCAGTGAAATCTTTGAAAGCTGTCAGAATAAATGGACACCACCTTACGTGTCCTAGGGTACCTACAAAATGTAGCTCTGAAGACTGTCTCATCTTTTCCACACAAGTGACCTAACCTGATGGAACAGTTCAACTGCTTCTCTGACCGTGTATCAAAGTGGCGACCATACTCTAAAATGATGAGCCGGACCTGTCAGCCATGTGAAACTTCCCTTTGGATTGAAACGCCGCCTTTGGCGTAGGGCTGATCTCTTTACTTTGGATGGCTTCTCCTCCACCTGGGAGTATTTGAATCAGAAGGCTCAACTCAGTAAAGCAATGGTCATCAATTAAGTGCCAATAACATTTCCAGGATGAGAACACAGGATTGATGCATTCACAATGAGTATTTAGAGAAGCATCTGAACTCTAAGTTGCCCAAGCAAGAGTTCCAGTAGGCAGATGTGCTAGAGGGAACATCTCCAGTAACCACGGCAGACGAGGCACCCGTTTTCAACTTTGGATGAAGCCAAACATTTAAATTAGCCCCTAGTTTGTTGATTATAACTCCGAATTATTCAGCCAATAAGTGAGTAGTAAGAGAACCTAAGAGGGTGGAAGGGAGGAAGCCCACACAGGAAGCTTGTTTGCGAGAAGGAAAATTGGTGATGAGGCGAAAGAAGGTGAGCTGCTCTCACCTCCAGCTCTTCCGGAAGCCTGGTGCACTCGGGCTCAGGGCGCGCATCTGCGCCTGTTCCCAGGCGGGGACATGGTCCGAGATGAGCCAGGAGGTCGTCCCAGCAACCACACCCTTGGATGCCTGCTCGCCTTTTGGGCACAGGTTCCTCCCTTCCGCTCTCCTCGAAGACCATCCCTTGTTAAGCCTCCCGTCAAAGGCTCCGTCTGCAAAGATATTCTGGATTCTCAGGCAGAATTACCTCGTCACATATATGCATGTAACTCAGCTGTCGCATTCATTGCCTTGAATTGCAATGACTTGCTAACTGAGCCGAGCTCGAGGACAGGGACTCCCAGCACAGCGAAAGCTGAGTTTCGGCAACCCCCGCAGCTGCTGACCGCAGTCTGCTTTCTCCAGAGGTCTATTCGCGACCCCCACGTGGTGACGTTACGTGCGTGGGAAGAAACACGGCCCCTTTCGGACATCGGTGTCACCGTCTCTGAGAGTCAACTGCAGACTATCCCTCAGCACTGCTTCCCTGTGGACTCCGTTTGGTCCGTCTTAGACACTGCTCAGCACTGACTTGGAGTCTGCAAAACAGCAGCTTACTAAGGAATGGAGTGTTTTGCTAGTTACGTCTAAACGTCACGTTAAATCGGGATCCGGCGTCTCAAGTCAGGACGGGGCTGTTTTCACCGTTGAGCTTTTCTGGGTCCGTGTTCCCCGTGAAAGGGCTCCATCCTCCCTTCTCTCCTCTGCCTCTTTGCTACCCTTTCCCCGCTGTCTGTACCTGCTTCCTCTCCCTTCTTCCAAAAAGCCTACCCGGTTAGGAAAACGCGCAGCACGTCGCGGGAGAGAGGTGCGAAGGGAAGACCCGACGGACGGTCTTGCTCCGTCGCTGGTCGTGGGTGGCGAGTCCGCCTCTGACTCCAGCAGCCGGAGCAAAGCCAGGGGTCCGCTCAACGGCCAAACTGTCTGCAGGGGCGCGGCAGACGAGGTCGAGCACCAGGCAGAAGGGACCTCGGAGGCAGAGCTCTTGCCCTGATTCGACGTCCCGTGCCAGTGTATTGCCGCTGCCATCAGCCTGGAGCGAAGCGGGCACAGGATGACCCCTTGTCGCTCTGAGCCTTCACCTGTCAGTGTCCCCTTCCCTGCGTGTTTCTCGCAATCTCCGGCGACATTTAGGTCCATGAATCAGTCTCCCTCTCTACCTGCTGGTGAGAGGGGGCTTGGGCCACCCCCTGCAGGAGAGCTTGGCTTGGGCCCCACCTCACACTCCTACCCAGTTGTCTGGGAAGCATTCTGTGCCCACCACCAAGGGAGCGAGGGCCCGGCAGGCTGTAAGCTGGCAAAACCAGAAGCTCGCCAGTGGCCTCTGAGGGAGGATCCCTCCTGCAGGAGCAAGGATTCATTTAGCTTCATGGTAGGCAATAAAGTTGCTCATTATGACTCAGGGCCTTACATGGGTTACGTGACAGAGCTCTTGTCCTCCCTGATACAAATCTCATGGTGACAAGGGTCTTACCCAGACACCTGTGCGGCTTACCCATCACCCCCTTTTCCTACACCGCCCGTGGCGGCCCCTGCTCCCTCGGATGGAGATGGAAGTCAGAGCCCTGGGGCAGAACAGGAAGGCATGCGTGCTCCGTGGACGGCGTCTCACAGGTGCCCCAGCACGAGAGCCTGTAGTTCACACACGCTCAGCCAGTTCCGTTAGGCACGACGCCAACCAGGAAGACTGGCGAAGGAAGAGTCCAGCCCTGGACCTGTTGCTCAGCCAGAACCAAGGCTCCCTTGATCCCTTCGCCTTCGATTGAAGGACCTGTGCCCAGTCCAGTCCGTCTCTACTGTCGTGATGAATCCCCCCTTGGGGGCCACATTCTGTCCAACCAAGGCTTTGATTACAACCATCTCACACATTCACACTTTCTGATCTCTTTGAACCTCACTATTGGGAGCAATAGCGCCCTATCCTATTGCTAGGCTCTAAAATGTTACTGTCACAGTTATGCCCAGACGAAATGTCTTACTGCAAAACCACCGATTGCATAAAGACTGTAGACTCTGGAATCAAAGGGACAAATTTTTCAAATCCCAGCTCTGCCAATGATTAGCTGTGTGTTGAGCAAATTACATAACCTCAATTCTTGCTTTTCAGTCTGTAAAATATAGATTGAAATGCCTACCCTCTATGCTTGTGGCAAGTGGTAGTTCTTAAAACACGCTCCCCAAACCAGCAGCATGAGCATCACCTAGGAATTTATCAGAAATGCAAATTCTCACACCCCTACTGAATCAGAAACTGGTGTTTTAACAAGCCTGCAGGTGATTTGTTGCATATGCTGACCTGGGACACTCTGGTTGGTGTACTGCTGGTTGTGAAGATTAAATGAAACATCGCATGAAAGAATTTAACTCAGTGATTGGCACACAGAATATTCTTAACAATATTATTACTATATCAGCATCACTATTTTCTCTGGTAAAGAATGAACTACATACCTTTCAGGTGAAGTTCCATGTATATTTCTCATTATCAAACTTTTCATAAGAGTTTGGCAGCTGAAGATTTGAAATTAAGTTCTCTGATGAGGATATGGAGTGCAAGTCTCTGTACTTGAACCAATCACATAGAAAATGAGTTGAAATTATTCTTACCAAAAATTAATCAACTGAACTCTGTATAGAAAGTCACTCTACCCCTCTGCAAAAAGGAGCACTCGAAGAAAGATTTTTCTCAGAAAAGTCCAGTGTATGTTCATACCTGGAAAAAGGAGACATTGAAGCCCCATGGTCATTTTGTCCTGAAAGTTTTCAAAGCATCTGCTACCAATTGCAGGTTGTGGTTATGAAACTATTTCAGTTATGCACTCATAAAGTCACTGACTTTATTCCGTGTAACTTCCTGATGAATGCCTCAGGAGAAATTCGTTTCATGATGTAACCCTTCGAAACGAATTGACCTTCCAGTAGGGTGTTTGGATATGAACCTGCTACATGTTGCAAGACACTAAAATAATTGTGGTTTTAGAAGAGCTCATCATAAGCCATTCTTTCTGAGAGCATTTAGATAGCAAGTCCAGTAAAATTAAATTTATGGATATGTCCTCAGGCAAATTATTCACTTAACCTCACAAGCCTCAGATTTCTCATCTGTAAAATGAAAGGATTAAAGCAATGCCCTCTAGAGTCCTTCAGGCTCTTGTGTCCTAAGATGCTCTAAGCAAGGCAAATCATGTTTTAACAGTAGCAAATACCAAACCCCAATTATTATTCACTTAAATGGCTGTTGTTAGGTAGTCAAAGGGTTTTTTCCTTCTTCTTTAATTGTAGAGAACAAAATTGTTCAATATGAATTTCCTCAAAAAGACTGAATGATAACTTGTAAGAGATTCCTTCAGAAATCTCTCTCTACTTGGACTGACCTGAACCTCAGATGAAAAGGATCCACCTGTGCCAGACTTTCTAACGGGGTCTAATGAGCAAACACAGCCAGGGGCACTCACCGTCATAAGCATTCTTGAGTTTTTACATCCTTTGGAAAAAATCGCTACCATATATTAAGTGGTATGTGTGCATTACTTTCTTTAAACCCAGCAGGAAGAAAGGCATTTTTTTTGTCCCATTTCACAGAGGAGAAAATAGAAGTTAAAGTGCCACCAAGCCAGAAAGTGGCGGAGCTAGGTCTCATCCCTTGTCTTTCCAACTCCAAAGCCCACGTTCACAGGCAGTGGGTGATACAGCATTTTTGTACATGGCCCCCAAATACTGTTAACAGCCCGTTGTTTCCTACACTCCTGTGTAACTTTTCTTGGGGCAGAAACGGAAATGTTCTCAACATAAAGGAGCTATAAATTACTGCTGAGCCAACGAAAAAAACCCACAGCATTTATCAAGCCAAGTAGGGATCTTCCAGCCCTGTTGCCACCACAGTTAAAAGTGCAAAGAAATCAGCCTTGCCTTAAATCAGAGGTTCTCAAAGTTCAGCCCCCAGAATGTCTAAGGGTGGGATCCAGCCATTCTGGGCTTCAACAAACGCCCCCCCCCCCCCCCGACAATTCTGATGCGTATGTTTAAATGAAGCGGAGAGACTAAAACCACCTCTCTGTCCTCCGCCTTAAAGCTGACTGACCTGCAGAAACGATAAAAGAGAATAGACAGTCCTCGAGACGTGGCTGCGGGCTATTCAGTCGAGCTGAAAAGCAACACCCTGCTACCGACTCGGCCAATCAAATAGGCCGCTAGTCCTGAGAAGGCTGGCGAGCAAGTGGAAGTGTCTAAAGGACCATTGCGCCAGGGCCAGGGAAAGAGCCCATTCACTGGACGGGCTCCTTCCAAAACTCAGCCATGCAGGAATAGGCTTTTCAAATGTGTCTTTGCCGAGATAACACATCTGTATCATCGTTAAGGTTCTTTCAAGCCAGAGGCTTGGTTTCCTCTGATGGGCAGAACAAGAGCACACACTTTTTTTAATGTGTCATGATCGACATTTACAATAAGCCGGTCCCTCTAGGGGGCGCTTCACCCACAGTCCCTAATTTCCCTCTTGCATCACTGTGCGGCCGAGATTCCTGTCTTCACTGTGCAGGTGAGAAAACCGAAGCTGGACAGCGCGACCTAAGTTGTGGACCGGTGCGCGCATTTCAAGGTCGAGGAGCCTCTGGAGACGGTAAGTTGGCTGAGCATTATCTCCGTCCTCCTCCAGCTCCAAGGCCAATCCCTTCTTTTCCTTGACTCAAGACAGACCGTCAGACAGTCAGCCAGTGCTCTCAGCCTGCCTTCTCACCGCTCCCACTCTTCCTAAACCCCACATGGCTGATTTTAAGGCCAGTTTCTGCAGGCTCTAGCCCCCCGTCTCCCAGACAGCTGCCCTATGAAGGCTGTTGAGACTCACATGCCCCTGGCTGGAGGGGACAGGGAGACCAGCAGGGGAGGCCGTGACATAACAGAACCCAGGAAACGTGTCAACAGGGACCCTGAATAGACAGGTACTGAACAACTAGAAATACTCCTGGCCAACGGGGAACCCAGGACAGGTATGGTGGTTTATAAGCAGCTTGTTGTAGCTGCGTCACCCCACATAGCAAAACAGCTGGTGTGCGAATTACAAACAGGTTTGATGAACCTTGTGTGCTGTTTTCTTAGAACGGTGACTCCTCTACCATGGTGACAAGGCTACACCTCAGAGTTTGCTGACCCCCGGCCCAGTTTCTGCTCACTCTTAGCCGGAGGGCTCATGGGCACTACTGTAAGTCCCCCGACAGGGACCGTATTTCCCCCCCATGGTGTATGCATTTCGATGCAAAAATGGGAACATTCCCTTGGTGTGGTCATGGACAAACATTGGTACCGACTCGGAAACTTGTTCCGCTCCTAGCAGCCCTGTGTCTACCTTAGAAGCTCCCCTGGTTGGGTGGAGAGACCCCCTTCCATGTGCGGCTACTGGCTCCATATTCCCATCACTGACCGCGGGAACCACAGTCACGGGCCGGTGGCAGGCAGGGACTTCTTTGCTGAGTTTCCCCGTCCCTTTCCCACTTCCTCCCAAACGCCCTGTCAGCGGAGCCCTTCCCACTTCACAAAAAATGAAATAATAGCTGATGCGATTTAAGTGCTTCCCGCAGGCCAGGCGCTGAGCTGAAAGGGATTCTCAGCCATGTCTCACACGAAAGCCTGGGAGGTGGGTACCACTCTTCCCTGCATTTCACCAAGGGGGGGACGAAGGCTCTTAAGTCAGAGGGCGGCAGATGGAGCGGCAGAGCCAGCTCTTTGACCCGGGGACCTCGAGCCCCAAAGCCCTGCTCCTGATTCCGGCACTGAGCTCCCTGGTAAACTACGACCCCCCTCGGCCCTACCAGCATTTAACACGGGCGGCAGCAGAGGCTTCTCCCTTCTGCACCCGAGACGAGGGTAGCTTCTCAAACGCAGTGGACACTCTACTCAGGCGCCCTTTGCCCAGGGAAGCTCTCCTCTCCTGCTCTGCCTGGACCTCATGTGGCGCCACCATTCCAGTGCCTCCAGGGTGAGCGGGGGCCCTGGCTGGTCTCACGGTTGGTGGAGGAATGAGGGCCTCGCCTGTTCTGCCCCCAGACTGCTCAGCTCCCCCTCAGAAGCTGGGCTTTCCAAAGCAGCCTTCCAAAGTCACTTGCTTGAAACTCAGGACACATGCACATGTTGAAAGGACGAGGAGGGACCCAAGGTAGTCTACAGCTAATCGCTTGTGCCTATAATAGGAGTAACGGCTAGAGCAGCCCAGGGCCACGTGGGGTTGCTGAGGACCCTAAAACCCTCTGATGCCAGGCCTTCTCACGCCCCTTAGTCCCGGGTCAGTGCAGTAAGAATATCGGCTGGAGTGCGGGGGCATCTGCCTTGCTTTGGACCCGACTTTACCATCGTATTATCTCACTTGACTTTCGCAGCAGCTCTGGACCGGAGGCACGATGATTAGCCTCGAAAACCCAGGCACGTAGAAGCTAAGAGACGTCCAAGGTCACAGAGGACACAAGCAAAGAGGAGCAGGAACAGAGCCCAGTCTGTGCCCCAAACCCATGTGACCAACAGGTGAGTCCTGTTAGCTCGGAGGCCTTTACCTGCCATCCGGGACCGCGGAGAGGACCCAGCTGCGCGGGGGCTCCGCTGCGTAGACAGCTGTCGTGAGTGGGCGGGGGGCAGAGGAGAGGGGGCGGTCGGATGAGCACGCAGGCCTCTGCGCCTCGGGGAGGGAGGGGGCCCGAGAGGTGACAGAGGGAACAAGGAGCCCATCTCTCCGCAGCAGAAGGGGGTTCTGCCCCTAAACGGGAGGTTGTGCAGAGCAGGCCCGCCCGCCTGGCCTCCTTCCCTGCACCTGTCTTCCCAGCGTCGGCACCGCGAGGCACGGGGAAGGGGCTGAGTCCCCCTCTGCACTCAGCGCTGCGATGCTGAGCCGGAGGGTGCAGGCTGGCAGGAGGGAGAGAGAAGCCCAGCCAAGCAGGCCCGAATGATCAGGCGGAGAACAGGCCCCGAAATGGTCCCTATTGGGGGTGGGGCACGGCGGCCCCTTAAACGTGCCGTCCAAGATCTCAGGAGCCCAGCTTTGTGGACGCAGTGGTGGTTTAGGATCGACCCTGCCGTTCACTGAAATGTCTCGCTCCAAAGCCAGTTCTCTCCCTGCTTCTTTCCTCGCGCGGCCACCGCCGAGGTTATTCTTCCACTGGGAAGAGAAGCGGGGGAGCCCGGATGGATGAATTCTAAACTGAACATTTGGTTTTGCCATTCCCCGTTATGTATTAGCTCAGGAGGCTTTTGGAAGACACAACAGAGACGTTATATGTAAGTCAATCACAACTTTTCTTTTGTTCAAACCATGAATACTGACCAGCTAATTTTCCTGGCATCTCTATAAGATAAGTGAGTTTATGATCCGGTTCTCACGCAAGTCTTCTCCGGCATTTTAATCAGACGAGGCGATTTTATTTCAGTTTATCTCCATGAAATGATTTTCACCAACACCCTGCATTTTCATCAGATTTCCTTGTCCTCGCCGGATGCAGCTGGCACGGGTGCTTAGGTGCCCAGAACGGGTGGACTCGTGAGGCTGGGGAATCACACAGGGCATTGGCAGGGCCACGGCGGATGGCGGGAGGGGCCGGCCGAGGGGCATGAGCCAGTTGACAGTGTCAGGAAGAAGGGCCCAGTGGGTGTCAGTACAGATAAAATCAAAAGCAGGAGCCCAGGCCACAGTCAGAGTCGAGAATCCAGGGCATTTGACAGACGTAGAGAATTGCCCCAGAGTGAGCGGACCCCTCCCCTCATGTCCGCAGGAGTGTTTCCTCTCTGCCACAGATGCTGGGCTTGGCCACGTGGCCTGCTTTGTCCAGTGGGGCGCTAGCAGGTGCAGAAGCAGAGGCTGTACCCTTGGCACAGTTGGGCTTCTGCCAGGCAGACCCAGGAGAGCCTGCCGTGGCAGCACTGGTTCAAACAGGACCAGGGGCGGGTGGCACAGACCTGGACCACACTCACAGCCCTGAGCCAGCCCGGGCAGGCCGACACACATGCACGGAGGCCGCTCTTCACAGCAGGGATCTAGGGCAGCAAAGTTTTCACAGGTGCGGTCTCCTGGCCCTGAGACTCTTCCCAGCCTTCTTCCCTAGGGCTGAGACCGTCTCATCCTTCCAGTCCCAACTGACAAGTCACTTTCTCGGAGACTCCCGCCCCGACTCGCCTCCAAACTGGATTATGCCCCCCTGTTCATTCTTCCTAAATATACCCAGCTATTTTCTTTCATTCGGCTACCACAGTTTCTCTGTTTAATGTGTGTCTCTTCCACTAGGGCAAGGAGCACTGAGACGTCGGCTAGTTCTGGCACAGCCCCAGCAGAGAGCAGGTACTTCGTAAATATTTGTAGCATGAAATCCGTCACGCACTCTGCTGGGGCTAAAACTGCTGCAGTGATGCGCACAGGGCCCTGGCTCACAGGGCTTTGAATCTGCACGGCCAGACCATCAGCCTGCACAGTGATGGCCTAGAGCCGCTTAATGCCTTTGCACTTGTGGTCAGATTGAGAGACCGATAACAAATTATCCCAAAATGTAGTGGCTTGAAAGAAGAATTATTTTATTTTCTCCCAAGTTTTCTTTGGGTCCAGAATTTGGGGAGAGGCTGGCTGGGTGGATCTGGTTCGAGTCTCTCGTGAGGTCGGAGTCGGAGTCAGATGGTGGCCGGCAGGAGCAGCTGGGGCTCCCAGGTAGCTGTGTTTTTTCCAGTTGGGGCCACTCCGTGTGGAATCTGTACGAAGGCAAGGTTGGGCTTCCTCCCAGGGTGGTGGCCTCAGGGGGGGTCAGGACTCTAGTGTAAGTTTTCCAGCAAGCTAGGCAGAAACTGTGTCACCTTTTCCTTTTGATTGTGATTTAAAAAAAAAATCTAAATTTTCACCTGAACTATTTTGAATGTACAGTTGGGCAACGTGGTGTGTATTCGCGTTATTGTGCAACCAGACTCCAGAACCTTTTCCTTATGCATGAGTGTAACTCGCACTCGGTAAACGACTCCCCAGTTTCTCCTCCCCAAACCCCAGGCAACCACCATGCCACTTTCTGTCCCTCTGAATTTGCCTGCACTGGGGGCTCCATGTAAGTAGAATCAGAGATTTATCCTTTTGTAACTGGCTTGTTTCAGTTCGCATGGTGTTCTCAGATTCATCCGTGTTGTAACGTGGGTCAGAATCTCCTTCCTTTTCAAGGCCAAGTAATATTCCACTGTATAAAGGTACCGCGTTTTGTCTGTTCATTCACTAGCTGATGGACACGTGGGCTGCTCCCACCTCTTGGCTGTCGAGGGTGATGCTGGTGGGAACACAGGTGTGCGCAGATCTGTCCTAACCCTACTGGCTGCATCGCCTCCTGCAGCTTTAGCCTCGGAAGTCAAAGATCACCATCTCCTCCATGGCTGTCCACCCGCCCAGACTCCAGGGGGATGAGAGGGGCGAGAGGCACCTCGAAGTCACAGGCCGAGCAGAGCACGTGGAGGGAGAGAGCCGGCCATCCAGGCTTCAGCTCCAAGTGGGGGCGGGGGCAGGAAGGGCCGGGGAGGGGGCAGGGGCTCCGTCTGTGGAAAGGGAAAAGTCACGGAATTAACACGCAGACCCCTGCTGTACCAGGGAGGGTCCTGACCGATACTCTGCTGGCAGCTAGCCTTGGTCTTGCGTGTCCCTCTCCACGACGAGGTGAACTCCCAAAGGGCAGAGACCAACTTTTACTCGCTGCTGGCTCCTAGGGTCTAGCATGCGCCTGACCCGTGGTGGGCAGGCAGTGGAGCCCCTGGGCATGAAGGAAAGAGGAAAATGCAACTTGAGTGCTGTGTTTTAAAGTGGAGTCAGGGTTGTCTGGCGTTTATATACGGGTCAGACAATCCTGAATATGAGTTCTGGTCTTGGAGTTGCCACTGTGGCTCAGTGGACTAAGAACCCAACTAGTATCCAGGAGGATACCGGTTCCCTCCCTGGCCTTGCTCCGTGGGTTAAGGATCCGGCGTTGCTGTGAGCTGTGGTGTAGGTCGCTGACGTGCTTCAGAGGCAGTGTGGCTGTGGCCTTGGCTGTGATGTAGGCCGGCAGCTGCAGCTCCGATTAGGCCCCTAGCCTGGGAACCTCCATACGCCGCAGGTGCGGCCCTAAAACAAAGAAACAAATTCCAGTCTCACCCTTACCATCTGTGTGGCCTTCAAGGAGCTATTTTTAAAAGGAGGGAGGGGAGTCCATAGCAAGGTGGCTGCTGTGATTGGCTATTCTCAAGGTCAGTGTAATCCTGGTTGACAGACAGTTGGGTCAGGGGCTCCTCAGAACGCGTGCGGTCCACCTCCTTCATTCCCCGGAGGAGGAAGGAGACCCTGCCCCGTGAAGGGCCCTGCCCCAGACCTCACGGTGCCAAGACCAAAGCTGCGGCGCCCAAGTCCCTGACTCTTCCTAAACCCTTGGCTTAGTCAGAACTCAAGGTTGCAAGGGCTAGAAATGTGTCTCCAAAGCATTGCATCCTCTAAGCACAGCTGCCACCACGACGGACAGTCTCAGCTCCCAGGCAGCCTGCCTCTCTCTGTCCGTCCATCACAAGGCTTTTCTCTAAAACCGCAGGAGCCACGCAGCCCACACACGCCCCGGGGTCAGTCTCGACCAGGGGGGGTGGGTGCCGCTGGATGGAGGCCCCACCTCCCCCCGGTGGACCAACAGGTCTGGGAGCCGTTCTTGGCATCAGTGGTCCCTGCGGAGTGGCGCCTCTGTCATCTCCAGCAGTGACTTCAGTATGTGCACTTTATTCATGGACCCTTCCCCCCAGAGCGGTCTCCCCGTCCCCTCGGGGAGCGTGGCCTCACTCCCTTTACCTGCACTCCTCACTCCCTTTACCTGCATTGACCAGGGCGATGCTTCTGGAGAAACAGGAGATCAGGCTGTTAGTAACACAGCGAAAAAAAAATGTCCTAGCTAGGCGGAGATTGATCCTAAGTGACCCCTGACCCCAGGACCATCTGCCCCCTTGAAAGGGCAGCCAGGCCATGATGCTGAGGACAAAGGCCTGTGCTTAGGGACCAGGAGGCTCGGTGGTCAGGCCTGGGGAGAGCCTGCCCTTGGTTCTTCCCGGTGGGGACAGAGCCTGGATCCATTTCTGCACGGCCCGGCCCTCCCTGTCCCGTCCGCTGCTCACATTTCATCCTTCCTCCAAGACCAGGCATATGGCACACATGTGACATTCATAGCTTCATCTGTCCTGAGTCGGAATCACCCACCAGAGTGGAAGCTGCATGAGAGCAGGGACCTTTTTTTCACTGCCATGTAACCTACGCCTGGGAGCGTGTACCCAGCTCGTAGTGGGCGCACAGCAAATGCACTGAGTCAAGGAAGCACAGTCCTGGAGGGAATCAGGTCCCGACGTCCCGCTGGCCACTGAGTGAATCAGCTGCTCTCCCACGTGTCAAGAATGGCGCCAGCTTGGAGCTCTCCTGGGCGCAGTGGTTAACGAATCCGACGAGGAACCACGAGGCTGTGGGTTCGATTCCCGGCCTTGCTCAGTGGGTTAAGGATCTGGCGTTGCTGAGAGCTGTGAGGTAGGTCACGGATGCGGTTCGGATCCTGTGTTGCTGTGGATGTGGCATAAGCCAGCAGCTGCAGCTCTGATTCGACTCCTAGCCTGGGAACCTCCATATGCCACAGGTGCAGCCCTAAAAATGAAAGAAAAAAAACAAAAAAGAAGAGTTTCTGCTTGAAGTTCTCCTGTAGCGAGGTGGCTTAAGGATCTGGCATTGTCACTGCAGCAGCTTGAGTCACTGCTACGGGCACGGGTTCAACCCCCGGCCTGGGAACGTTCACACGCCACAGGTGCAACCAAACAGAAGAAAAAGAAAAAGAAAAAGAACGGCACTAGCTACGTCCCATTCCTGGAATGAGAACATTTTTGAGGAAAGAGGCCCTCAGATCACTTAATATGTGTGCTGTGGTCCAATGAGGAACGCCGGGTGAGGAAGTGTGAGTTCACGAGTGAACGAGTGGATGAGAAAAGCCTCACTTCCTGCAGGTGCCTCCTCTGACATCCTTTTCGGGGTCAGTGCGTGACCTGCTAACAGAGTTATCAGAACGTGTCATTTCCACGCAGTTTTGGTCGCTCTCCCTGCATCTGTGGAGTGTGTCCTGGGTGGAAATGGTTAAGATGGAAAGGCTCCTGCTGATGGCTGGGGTGCACTTAGGACAGGGGGGCACAGCTGTCCTGTAAGGTGACGTTGGGGACCCCGGAGCTTAAGGCTCTGTAAACAGATCCAGCCTTTTAAAGGTTGCACAAAAGGCACACGCCCAGTTGAGGCTGCAGTTCTGAGGACTGTCTGGTCCTGGTAAGGCGGGCTGGGCACGCCCCGTTCTATCCTTTCCCAGATCAGCTGCCTTTTGAGAGCCAGCCAAGCAGTACTAAGTGCATTCTTTTTCCAAGCAAAGCATGACAAATACATTAAGATCCTTGCTGACGGCTTAAAAAAAAAAATCTCTGCTTTTACCTGATGCCTGGCCAGTGCTCTAAAGAGAGTCTTCTTCCTTCTCTTAAAGGTGCATTTAGGCTCAAGAGATTCAGTCCTTTCTGCAGGAAGCGCCGTTCTGCGAGGACACTTCTGTTTCAGTTTTCTCTGGTCGTGTGTAAACCAAGCACCAGCGAGTGGGGTGGGGTTATCGGAACTAGCTCAGGATCCAGTGAGATAGTTCTAGGGCCTGAGAACGCAATCCGCCAAGTAATCCAGAGGAAGGGAAGATAGCTGGGAAGAAAATTGGGGTTCTCCAGCAAAGAAGCAAGGAGTGGGTGCTGGCTACGCCGCCAGTGGGGTCCATCAGGAAGGATTTCCTAGTGGTACAGACGCTTAGGCTGGAAATAATTTCAGTTCTAAACAAGAGTAATTCAAAGGATTCGTTCTAGGGCTATGCTTTCAGATGTTCTGCCATCTGCAGTGACCCCACGATTAAAACAAAACCATTTTTTAAACCGAGTTGTTTCCTTAAGGGGTCACTTTTAAACTACTGCATGTCACCTGCGTGTGACTTACGCACATGACTTTGTCTACCCAATGACACGCGGAGATCAGTGACAAATCAGTGATTATACAGCAGCTCGAAAGTGCAGGGCTGTGGTCAGAGCACACGAGCTCGTCAGAGGAGAAATGTTGGCTTCCAGCCGCTGCGCCTGGGCGGGCGAACACAGTGCTGATGCGCAGGCGACATGGGTGTCAGCCCGCTTCTCCCACCTCAGCCCTCCTCACTCCCCTTTGGGATTGCTCTCGTTCATTATTTTATTCATTTAAAACACAGTGTATTAAGACCCTGTCCCTGGAGGGGCGATGTGCTAGGCCCTGGGGTTAAAAGGTACCTAAGATACAGGGTTCCCCCTGTGGCACAGTAGGTTAAGGACCTGGCTGCAGCAGCTCAGGTCCCTGCAGAGGTGTGGGTTCAGCTGCCTGGTGCAGTGAGTTAAAGGATTCGGCATTGCCGCGGCTGCAGCACCGCAGCCTCCCTGGCCAGGGGACGTCCACATGCTGCGGGTGCTGCCATAAATACATGCGTATCCCTAAGATACGGTTCGGTGCTCCTGGAGAGCCCCAGACTGACGGAGGAGGAGACCAGTGTGCACGTGGTCCCTGCCAGGAGCGCGGACACAATCTGTGACCGGAGAGAGGAAATGATTCTACAGGAACTCGGAAGAGCCACATACCCTGCTTAGAGAAGCTGAGAGATGAACTTGGATTAAATTCATCTTTGTTGGTGTGGCTCAGAATCCAGCTTCTTCCCTGAGGCTTTCAAAGCTTTTTGCAACATGCCTTATTGCCCAGTCACCTGTGTGGTCTCCTCTTCTTCTGCTCCACAGCCAGAAAGACGTAAAACCTTTCATGTAAGAGAGCGGCCAGAGATGTCCCTGCTCTTCCATTGGCTCCTGTCCTGAACTGGAGGCTGGTCGTATTACCATCCCACCAGCGGACACAACGAGTACGACTTCGAGGTCTTTGCCGGTGCCGTCACCCTGGAACAAGTTGTCCCATGTGTGTCCTACCCTTTCCCTGCTTTTGCTTTTGCACTTGGAGCCCAGCCAACTCGGTTCAACAGCCCTGCTTCAGTGGCTCCATCCCAGCCTCTTCCCCACTGAAGCCCCAGAGCAACTGTCTTCCAGTTCTCTTGCAGATGCCCTTACATTTTTTTAAAAAAACTGTATGAGCTGATATCAAAAAATTTTTCAGCATATGTTTAATTTCCAGCATATTTTATGATGCTTGCTGTGGGCTCTGAGTACATTTTTTGTCAAGATCTCGAAGCTGCATATTTAATTCATTCAATCTGTAGGCAATATCCACCACATACATTGGCAAACCCAGTTCCCACTGGCAAACAAATCTTCCCAGTCATAGTCTTACTTCACTTTTCAATCCGAATAAGCATCTTAATGCTCCTTCCTATGACAACCATCTCAATTTTGAATTCTAACCAGAAGATGGATGGATGGATGGATGATGGATTGGATGATGGATGGATGGATGGATGGATAAGCAAGCCCCTCAGACCCTTGTTCTGCGTTTGTCTCTTGGGTGAAATTGGGGACAGCTCCCTTCAGTATTTCCTGCTGGAACCTGTAGGATTCTCAAGGCACCCCAGGATAGCCCCCTGGTTTGGTGCCCAGAGGCAATGCAGCATCATAAGACTTAGGATGGGCAAGACGTTTGTCCTTCATTTAAAGAAAGAGATTTAAAAGAAGTAGGAAGAACCAGCAGACCACAGACTTGGCAGGTTAATTTCAGGGAAGAATCCAACTGCAGCAGCTCAGGTCACTTAGGAGATGCGGGTTTTTTCCTGGCCTGGTGCAATGGGTTAAAGGATCCTGTGTTGCTGCAGCTGCAGTGTAGGGCACAGCTGTGGCTTGGATTCAATCCCTAGCCCAAAAACTTCCATATGCTGTGGGTGCAGCCATTAAACAAACAAACAAACAATGGTTTTGGCTGCACCTCCAGCATGTGGGATTTCCCAAGCCAGGGATCGAACCCAAGCCATGGCAGTGACAACACTGAGTCCTTAAAACTGCTAGGCCATCAGGGAACTCCAATCTAGATTTAAAAATTTTAAAAACACTGGCGTCGTTGTACAAAGAGCACAATACGAGCGCTGCAGGATATTTGGTCCTGTGCAAGCATCTCTAAGACATTTGATTCCTGTGCCAATTTCACCTTGAAATTTGGTTCAACCGAACTGTGCATAAGCATGCTTGGTCCACGCCAAGTGGTTTTGGCCAGGACCAAATATTAAGGACGTTTTGGTGTGGACCAGATGCCGCCATGGAGACTCTGGACAGAACCAAGTGTCTGCTCGCTGAATCTGGTGATAACCCCTTGCTGTCGTATCGAAACAAGATTAGCACTGAGGGCAGGCGTGGTCTCCATACCTGGAAGGTCTGAAACATCAAATGAATGAGCACTGGGGCCTTCAAAATGCGTGTGTGTATCACATGTCTCAGGCCAGATTTGATCTGATCTAAGTAGAACAAGTCAGGGCAGGAGGTTGTGGGGCGGGGGCAGGTCTCCCCTGGCAAAGAGAACAGCCTTCCACCAGATGAACAGTCTGGAAGCGACTGGGATTTCCCCCCCCCCCTTTTTTTTTTCTTTTGAGAACAAACATGTGTCTGAGGGGAGAATAATGAAAGCATTCTCTTAAGCAGCACAGCAGCTGAGAGTCAAGTGCAAGCTGTGGACGACCAACTTAAATTCTCGCCCCCTGCCGCCACCCTTCCCCAGCGCCTCCACCTCTTCATCCAATGCTCTCCCTCCTCCCCACTAAAGATCAGCCAAGAATTGCCGTGATTAATGGCTGGGAGCAAACAGTACAATCCTTATTCATTTTAGGATCAAATTGACTCCCAGCCCCTCCCTCCTAAAGCCCCGCCGTAATCCTTGGCCATGAGGCCCCTCCCTTTTCCTCTCGGAGGCAGGCGAGCCAAGCTTCCAGGGCTGGCACGGAAGGGGGACCCGAGCTGGCCTTTCCACGACGATCCCTAACTCTCTTAAGCCCCCCGCGCCCGCACTGGCCATGCCGGCAGGAGCCAAAGCCAGGCAACTTGTGCAGCAGCAGCTGCCCATCCCTCGCTCCAGTGCCCATCCCCCTCCCCAAAGAGAGATTCTTCTGTTGTCACATTCTTGGCAATGTTTCAGGATCTCACTCATCCCGCCTCCTGTTTTCCCACCCCCACCCCGCTGCCCCCAGATGAGACATTAGGAAGGAAACCTTTGAGATTTGATTTTAGCCTCGTTGAACCCTAGCCCTTATTTCATGTTGAGGAAGATAAACAGGCTGCCCCACCCCACGTCTCTTTTTCTTTGTGATGCTTCCTCTCTCTGCTGTTTCCTAAAGCGTTAAAAAGCACGTTGCAGCGCCTGCTGGGGAATTGCATCAAAGAGAGTCAACGGAACAGGTGAAGACACAAGAGAGGCGGGGAGATAAGGTGCCTCCTAGGAAAGTTCAGATTCCAGACCGATTAGAAAGAATGGCCTCCCGGCGTCTGAATTCAGCGGCCGGACATGGCCTTTTCTCTTTGGGGTTTCTGTAGGGCAGTTTCTGCGGGGCAGGGCAGCTCCGGCAGGTCTTCCGAGGGCCAGACCATGGCGGATAACTGATCCCCACGGCGGATAACTGATCGCAGCCATTCAGGTCCAGGTGGTGAGAAATCGCCTGAATTGCGAGATCCTCACAAGCCATTAGCATCTTGGACACACCTCTCACCCCCAGGGAGGACCCTCGGGTCCAGTCTTGCTCAGGCTCCGTCCCCGCTGCTCCACCCGTGATGGTTACAAAGGTCAGCACCGGGTCAGGAGCCCGGGGAGCTCACCCGCTGGGAGTTCTCGCCCTGGGTGCTGTGGGGCCTCGGCGAGTCACTGGACGTCACTGCTGCGTAGTTTCTTCCTTGCGAGGTAGAAAGGACGCCAGTTACAAGGAGCAAAGGGGGGAGAGAGCGGCTGACGACAACATTCAGGACCACCCGCAGTTACAGGGGGCAGTGCCGAAGAGAAGCTTACTCTGACACTTGTCAAATGATAAGGAAGCTCAAAAAACTACAAATAGATCTGTCGGGGCTTTTCAAAGGTATTGATGCAGACGCCGCGCGCAGATTTTTGTCACCTGAATATTCGGCTGTTGTGCCTTGTGTCTCCACACCTTTGATTTTTAAGAGTCAACGGCCCTGCCCTTGAAATAGAACCCAGTGCAGGAGTTCTGTCGTGGCTCCGTGGTAAGGAATCTGACTAGTATCCATGAGGACACCGGTTCGATCCCTGGCCTCGCTCAGTGGGTGAAGGATCCGGCATCGCAGAGAGCTGTGGTATAGGTCACAGACGTGGATTGGATCCCATGTTGCTGTGGCTGTGGTGTAGGGCGGCAGCTGCAGCTCTAAGTCACCCCCTGGCTTGGGAACCTCCATATGCCCTGGGTGCGGCCCTAAAAGAAAGAGAAATCCCATTCACTCTTCACTCTTCCACCCACCTTGTGATGTTTTTAACTGCTTAGAATTCAACTCATATTCATAAATAAAAATCCACTAAATTGAGCGTTTCGGGGGGGGCAGGCACCAGCTTGTTCATCTTCACCTTCCTGGCATCCAGCCCGGGGCTGGCAGACAGCGGTGCCCGAGCAGCGAGCCCGGCCAGCTCCCCACCCAGGCCCAGCCTGCACGGCTTCCCGCCCGCCGGCCTCATCCTCAAGGCACCGCCCGTCCCGCCGTGTCGGTCCCGCCTCCGAGCGCTGCCACCTTCTTTCCGCCTCAAAATTCTGTTTCATCATCATTCTAAATTCTGCCAAACTTAAAAGTGACTTAAGACTCATGGACACAGGAGTTCCCGTCGTGGCTCAGTGGTTAACGAATCCGACTAGGAACCATGAGGTTGTGGGTTCCATCCCTGGCCTCACTCTGTGGGTTAAGGATGCAGCGTTGCTGTGAGCTGTGGTGTGGGTTGCAGACGCAGCTTGGATCCCGAGTTGCTGTGGCCCTGCCATAGGCCGGCAGCTACAGCTCCAATTCGACCCCTAGCCTGGGAACCGCCATATGCCGTGGGAGCGGCCCAAGACATGGCAAAAAGACAAAAAAAAAAAAAAAGACTCATGGACACAGACATTAAGAAGGATGATTTAAGGCGTCCCCATCGTGGCTCAGGGGATTAAGAACCCAATGCAGTGTCTGCAAGAACATGGGTTCGATCCCTGGCCTCACTTGGGGGGCTTTACGTGTGTCCCCAGAAGCGTAAGTAAGCACATGGTTCCTGCGCTGACCCATGTGAGCAGAGGCAGGGCCCTGGGCACTGAGAAGGGGGCACACGCAGGGAGCCGGGATCCTGGTGCCCCAGCACCCTCGCCCACGGCGAGTCTGCCTTTCCAAGTGTCCCGCCAGGTTTGGATGCCCTGGGGGGGTGCACAGTCCCCCTCATTCCTGCTCCTGGGTCCTGCACACTCCCTCCCCAGATTCACCCCCCGCTGCATGTGGGCACATGGAGTCATGCCCTAAGCAGAGCTCCTCAAGGGGGCACCTCAGCCCACTCCCCTCTCAGGCCTCACGGGGCAGCCTCCTGTGGCCTGACTTTCTGGACCCAGCCTCGCCCTCGTTTCTCTTGTGGAAGTGAGAGGACCCCAGGTCCCGTTACCCACCATGTGCAGCAAAGCATCAGAACTGACATTTACGGGGGGTGCAGTTCCCACACAGTAGCAATAAATTCACACAATAATTTAATTCCCAGTTTTCAGATGCAGAACTGCTGCACTGCGAAGCCAGCTGACCTACCCAAATCGCCTGCCAGGTGAAAGCCCTGGTCTGTTGGACGCCTGGAGCCCAGTTCTCCCCGTCAGGCTACCTGCTCTCCTGCTGGCTCCGCAAGTTCTCCCTGGGCCCCGACGCCGCCAGGCCCAGGCTGAGTGCGACCAGTTCTGTTGCTCGGGCTGTGAGCATCCACGTGCATGGGGGAGACGGACGGTAAACAAAGACCACAAGTGTCCCACGCGCACAGAGAAGAGCCGTCACCACACAGCAGTCGAAGGTTCAGGCCCCGGAGCACAGCTGTGTTGGAAGCCAGATGAAAGAGCGTATAAGCCCAGTTACAGAAAACTCGAGGAAGTCCCCAGTGACCTTCAGTGACAGAAGCAGCCACGATCGCCCGGGGACCGGGCAGAGGGAGTGGGAAGGGCTGGCCGCGGAAAGGAGGCTCCCAGAGGCAGAGGATGCTCTGGGGGGGACCCCCCTGCCGGTGGTGCTGGATGTTGGCAGGTGTGTGCACCTGTCCGAGCTTCTCATGTTGTGTGCATTTGTCGTGGTCAGTTTCTTGCTTAGCAACTCAATAAAGCTTTTTCTCTTTGAAGAGAAAAATTACGGGAGGGCTTTCGCTATTTCTATTGGAGGATGGGCTTCACTGTGTTTTCCTTAATACTCGGTCTTTCTGCCTCGTATGGGACTTGCTATGCATCACAAGCAGGACTCAGCCCACTGCTCTCCGCCTTTGCCTGCATTGCTGGCACTGCCCTCAGTGGTTGGGACCTATCGTTCCAGAGACCGCCTTCCACCGTGGGACACTCTTGACAGCTGCCGGTGGGTGGGGGCCATCCAAGCCCCTCACAACTGCTCAAACAGCTGAAGGATTCTGGGGGGGCAGTGCCGAGTTAGTGGGAGGGGTGGGGAGAGGCACACACCTGCCACAGGATGCGGGGCCGACACTCGGCCCCCACTCAGGGTCAGTTAGGGGTGACTCATGTACCATGCCAGGGCAGACAACCCGTGTCTGACGGCATTCCAGCTCCTGCTCTCTCCGGTCCGCTGCATTCATCTGTCTGCCATTGTCTGGAACTTGCTTACAGATGGGCTGTTAGCAAGCCTGTCTCTTGTTTCTTTAAGCCTGAGAAAGAGGAGCTCTGACCTCTGTTTCCATGCATGTAAACAAAAGCCTTCCTGGCCACCAGAAAGCGCAAAGTGCTCAGTCAGCAAGACGTTTGTGGGCCAGCAGTTGAAATGACATCAGGCTTCCTCCTGGAATTCAACCAGAGGTAAAAATCAGGTCCTTCCATTTACACAGAGAGAATGGTCCGTCTTCTGCCAGTGTTCAGAGACGCTGGCTCTCAAAGAGAACACGCGAGAAAAGAGCCTCCGTGAGCTCGGGCTTTGCCAGTGTCCCTCACGCCACCTCCTCTCAGTTCCTGATAACACGCAACGCTTCCCACTGCAGATGCCCTGGTGTCAGAGAGCAGAGATGCTCCTCACGGCCCTCTTCTGAGTCTGCAAACTCAGTGTTGCAGGTGCGCTTCCTTCGCTGGTCATGGGAAACCCACAGGGCTCTAACCAGGTAGAGGGAAGATGTCTTCGGCTTTTCACTTCTGCAGTAGCAGTTTGACACAGGACAGAAAAAGGTGTGACCTTTAAAAAGTCCATTCAGATTCTTTTAAGATAAAACCAAAGGAAAAAAAAAAAAAGTACAACTCTCAGGGGATGGTGATCTATTTTCCACGTTATTTATTTACTTTGAGACCTTGTCGACTTAAAAACTCGCACAACTTAAAAGTGGAGGGTTAAGTCTTATTGGGGGCAAAATGAGGACTCTAGCCCCGGAGGCAGCGTTTCAGAGAGCGCCCAGACGCGCTCCAAAGAGGCAGGTGGAGGGCAGCGTATGTGCGATTTTACAGAAGGCCACTGCTAGGCTCCTGAAGGCCACTGCTAGTCATGAGGAGCAGATGTCACCACGGAGGAGTTTAGTGCTTTTCTAGGTACAAGGAGATGTAAGAATTGGGCTCATGAAATCTTCTGAAAACATCTGCCTGAAGACCTGTTCTGCCAGTTTTCCCAGAGTCCTCATGCCTGCTCTCCACCCCGAGCTCCTTTCAGGGGGTTTTGAGAGCCAGCAGCTGCAGCGGCTCATGATTCAGTCCATGCAGAGGCAGATGGCACATGCCAAACTCCAGCTGACAACCTCTAAAGAGATATTACTGCCTTTATTTGGCGATTCATGAATGGAGTAGCATCCAGCCCAGCAGAGAGGAAGGAGCTCGGAGGAGCTGTCGAAAATAAAAGGCTTATAATTTATAGACAGAAGGGAGTAGGAACAGGAAGTTATACTAGCCCCCGCCCCCCCCCCAAAAAAGTGGATTGGTTATTGCCAGGTTACTTTCCTCTAGGGTGTGGCAGGTGCCTTCCAGGCAGATGACCTAACTAGTGCTGGTCAGGTGACTCCCGACTCACTGCTTGAAGATTCCATTTCTGGGAGAGCTGAAGTTTCAGTTTGGTGACAGGGGGCTTAGCATAAGTGACTGCATTTTGGGAGTGTTCTCTTGTTTTTAAAAAGATGCTTTCACAAAGACCCTTTTCCAGAAAAGAGGAATCGAGAGACAATGCATCTGTACCCAGTTTCCAGATCTAGAATTTACAGATAATTTCACCAAAATATTAGATATACTTAATAAAAAATAAAACAGAAAAGACCAAATACCTACAGGATAAAGTTTTTTTAATAGTCTATGCTACTTTTTAAAAAATTTTTATTAAAATAAGCAGCATTTTTTGTTTTTTAAAAATATCTTTAAAAACATATTTTGGTCCCAAGCAAGTAATATTAGTCTTTTAAAATACATTGAAAACACATCCATTTCACAATTTACTAACCACTCCTTAGCCCATCGATGACTTATGAACCGCCTCGAAGTTCTCCTGTTGTTGAGAAAAACGATTCCAAACTTGGAAATGAGAAGATAATTGCATGACTCGGGGTCATATGCTCAGGCGTTTTCTAAGAAGCCCATCCGTGAGTCATTACGTGACTTACTGTTGAGGGAAGCAGTTTCCTCCGAGCTCTCAGGTTCTCCTGCTTGGTCTAGGAGTGGAGTTGCCATGAGACAGATAAACAGGAGGAAATCCAGCAAAAGTGGAGTAACACAGACACATGGGGGGCCCAGCAGAACCTCGTGACTCGTCAAAACGCCCAAAGCCCTGACCTTAAATACCGTCTCCAGCCAAAGATAAAGGAGGACGCCAGGGTGGTGGTTCGGAACTCGCCTGGGGAGGGAAGCCATTTACATGGAGACCGAAACGCCTATGTTTGGAGAACAAACGTTTGCTGGGCCTGCAGAGCTAAGGGGACGCAAGAAGAAATTTTCACAAGCAGGCTTTGCTGGGCTCTCCCCTAGAGCTCACACCTACACACAGAGCCTCGTTCACACTGTGGTCACCTACGGCAGTGGCTCCCTCCCTGGAACAGGTCCTCCACCCGCCTTCTTTTAGGCCCTGAGGGGAAAAGCAAATATTCCAGAGCCTTTGGGGCTTTAAAAATAATCAGCCTCAATTAAGTCTCATACCAAAGAGGCACAGTTTGGGATGGCAAATTTTGCTTCCGTATGTCACCGATTGATCAGAGGCTCAAATCTTGTTTAAGTCTGCACAGGTAGAGTTTATCTCTGTAGGAAAGCAAAGCTCTGGTGATATTCGTTCCTCTAAGCGACAGTATAACTCAGGAGTTCCCTGGTGGCCTAGCGGTTAAGGATCTCACACTGCCATTGCTGTGGCTTTTGGGTCATTGCTCTGTTGCGCGGTCACACCCTAGTCCAGCAACTTCCACCTGCCGCAGATACAGCCAAAAAGTAAAAATAAAAAAATAAAAGCGATGGTATAACTCAAAGGTTATGATGTTATTGCCTTTCAGCTGGCCATGAACTAATTTGACGTCTAATTTAACCATCTTATTCAGCATTGCTTTTTCTACTGCCAATTACATTGAAGCAGCTATGTTATTCTGCCAGTTATTCTGTGTAATATTGTGTTATTCTGCTCTCAAAAATGAATTAAACAAAACCTTGACACATGTTATCCATTGTATGAGAATTACCTTCTTAACAGTGTGAAAAACACGCTCTGATAGTCTACCAGCAGTTAACAGAATTCGCAAAGGCAGAATGATCCCGTTTTTAACAAACAGGCCTAAGTTTGGGTTCCCCAGAAGCAAACCCTGCACAAGGATGTGAGTGCAGTGGCTTATCTCGGAGGCACAAGGATCACCGGAAGGAAAGTGGGAAGTGACACAGGTAAGGGCACTTGCAACCCCAGGATATGCCCCTTGAGCAGGTGGATTATTTCGAGCTGAAGCCAATGAAGACCCAGCGGAATTAGTGGAATTAGTGCTTTACCTCCTCTTTAACTGCCTAAAAGAAAGTGTAAATTTCCCCATTGTGAGGGAATTCTACATCTATAAAAGAGACACCCATTAGAAAAGGCACTTGTTTCAGTACTTTTTTTTTCACCTAAGAGACTTTACCACGAGAATTTCTGCCCCCTGCCCTCTAGAGCCTCTCCTTCCCCTCCCACCCCCATTCCTTTCCTTAGGAGCCGGGCCAAGCTGCTGAACCTTCCTGTGTGGATAGGTGAGTTTTCCCTGTTAATCTGTCCTCTGCCAGGTTAACTCCTAGATCCCAGCTAGAAGGTTAGGTGGGAGAATTCCTCCTCCCCTTCAGAAGACAGCTAACAAACGGTTACATTTTTAACAGCTCATTTGGGCAAAAATGGATTTGAATTGGGCGGCGCCAAAACAGAAGTGGGTTGGCCCATTCCCCTGACGGGAGCTGGAGGAAGACTTTTACGGAGGAGGCAGAAGCAAAGCCAGGAAATGATTTGATCGCCGTCGTTTAAGGGGCTCCATTATTTGGGAAAAAGCCTCACCTGCTGTGATTAGCTGCCCTTGTTCACACTCTCAAGCCTGAGGCCTAACGAGCTGCGGTTGGGGTCTGCTCAGGCTCTTCGGCCTTGGAAGCGCCTCAGCCTGGCGGCCTTTTGGCGGAGTTCATTGGAGGGTGGGTCCCTACGTCTGTGACCGTCGGGTGTTGGAGGGTAACCCTACTGGAGACTGCAGGGGACCCCAGTGCCGGGGCTGCGCTCCCCAGGGAGGACGGAGCTGGGTATCTACATCCCCATCCTGAGCAGCCACTCACGGAGGGCCGTTCCTGAAGAGGTTAATTCTGCAGCGATTCCTGCCGGCCTGCTCGGTGGCAGCTTTTTTCAGTTTTGGAGAAAGTCTCAGGCATGAAGAGATAAGCGCAAGCAGGTGGAAATCTTGAAGTTTACTGAAATAGCGGAGTCCGAGGGATGTGGGCAGGACCCCAGGACTTTTTCTTCTTCATAGAAAGCGCATTTCCACTCAGCAGGGAAGGGTATCATCCGCAAGGTAATAGAACGAGTTGGGTTTTGAAAGAAACAACTATTTCCAGGCCATGGAGGGCTTTCGTGTAAGTACACTTGCCATCAGAAGTAAATTTAACTACAAAAGATGGTAAATAAATGTTTTTGTAACCTAAGGGAAACTTCCAATCAAATATTTTATTATCAGTATTTTTTACAAAGTATATGTAGAATTTTTCATAATTAAACAAAGACCTTTACAAAGTCTTGCCCTAAATGACTTTATTAAACCATTGATTTGATTTAGTGTGGCTTAAAAAAAAACCCCTCATCAATATTATTTACCTTAAAGGGGACTTCCAGATACAAAAAAGAGAGAATTGGAGTTTTCTTTGGTGCGGGAGGTTAAGGGTGCCGCGTCGTCACTGCAGCAGCCTGGGTCACTGCTGTGGCACGGGTTCGATCCCTACTCAGGGATTTCCATGCGCCCCCAGCACAGCCGCAAAGAGAAGGGAGACCATGGACCTCTCCACCCGACTGATTAAAAGACCCATGTGTAGCCCGACTGGTAGAAAACCTCCTGCGAGCTTGGGGAGGCTTCTCTGTGCTCCAGCTCAGCGGTGCAGCTCCGAGGCATCTGGAAAAACCACGCTGGGGCCACGTGGACAGAGAGGGAGTGAAACTACCCCCACGCTAGAGATGTGGGAACCAAATCCAACTCACACTCAAATCCTGCCCAGTGTGTTTTCTGCTTGTTTCCTTGAGCCAGCCTGTCTCATTCAAAGATCACGCCTCCAGCCCAGAAAATGAGATTTCTCTACAGTTTTGCCCAAATTACAGGGGCACAGGTGAACCGCCACCCCACCCTCCTTGCATTCACACACGTGCGTGTGCACGCTCACACAGACACACACAAAACCAGGAGCTCAGCCCTTGCCCTCAGGTCCCCTCCCCCTCTCCCCAGGTATTTCTAAAAGGGGATGCATGTGGGCTGGGAAACTCTAAGGCTGCATCCCCCACTGCAGCCGCCTGGTTCTCCTCTTCCCATTTGGCTCCGACGCCACTGCCTCGAACAGCTGTCGTCGGGTGCTGTCCCCTCCCACGCCTCGCAAAGACTCACTGGAAAATTCTGTTTCTTTCAACCGAAGAGACGAGTTGGGATGGAGACCCACACACCATCCACGGCCCTCCCCCTGCTGCTCCCCCTCCCCCATCCTCCGGCCCTTAGCTCGGCTTGGAGGAATGCAAGCCCTCACCAGTGTGAACAGGAAAAGGGCCTCCCATCCAACGATCCTGGGGCGGGCCTGCAGCCAGAGTTTAGGAACCTTCCGCCCCCGGGCCCCAGTGGCTTCCAAGGCTCCAAGGAGTGTCTGCACTGGAGGTGGCAACTCCAGGTCCTCTGATTGCTCTTCGGCCAACCCATCCGAACAGAAACCAGGCGCTGTGCCGAGGCGGCTGTCCGGAGGCCGCCCCACCTGCCGCGTCCCCATCGCCCCCGGCGCGGCACCCGCGCCCCGCTCGCCTCGTCGCCAGTCTCGCCAACCCCGCACGGTCTGCCTGTCGCTGGAAGAACTGCCCAGCACAGACATTTAATCCTGCTCCTCGCGTCTCTAAGAAGCGGGGCTGCTGTCCCCCCACCGCACGGTAAAGGCCAAGCGCAGAAAGACGCCTACGAGAGTCTCTCTGATGTCACCTCTGCTTATGTTCGCGCGCACGGCCTGTCCCCGACCGCGTGCTCTCTGCTCACGATTCCCTCCGTCACAGCAGCTCCCTCTGCCCGTCTCCTCCGCTCTTTCCCGCTCCCGCCTCAAAACCTCGCCTGCAGAGGACACCCCTGAACGCGTCCTCGGACCCGAGGCCGGGGCGGCCCCTCTGGGGGTGTCTGACCTGCCCGCGCACCGCGCCGTCTCCTCTGGGGCGGACCCCCCAAGATTTCCAGGCCGTGGCTCCCGCGGCCTCTTCCCCCTGCGACCCTCCAACTTAGGCCAGGGCTGCATCTGAGAGGGGGACGTAGAGACACCATCCAGCCTCTAGGGACGACAACCTGCCAAGACAGGCGCCTGCGGGGTGGCTGCGTTTCTGCGGGAGGACACGGAGCCGGGCGGCCAGGCTGCAGAGACAAGAAGCAGCCGAGGTCCGGAGGCGGGGAGGCCTTCGGCCCCGACGGCTTTTCCAGCCCCGCCCCGCACCCTCTGACACACGTCAGAACGGTCCCCTTCGCTTAAGAAAGAGCTCGGCTGTTGGCTTGGTTCTCATGACCAGAGAGCCTGTTCATCCTAACCCCCGACTGCCTGGTCGCTGCTCTGAGCCAGAACATTCTGCTACCCATCAAATGTGCAGCCTCCTTAAAGGCGAAGACTGTGTTAGGCTCGTTACGCTCCAAACAGAGCGTTTGCCCGACCGTAGGAGTTTTTGAGCCGTGATCATAGCTGACACTTATTGCACGTTGTAGCTTATACCCACTTTACACCTTAGAAAATTAAGGCACAGAAACGTGAAGTTACTGGCCCCAAATGACCTGGGAGCAAGCGGCTAAGAGGGAGGACCGTGCGTCTCTACAGTCTGGCTCCGGAGACCGTGCACTCGACCCCTGGACCACGGGGCCTCACCGTGGTCGCCAGAAATCCGGCGAGAGGGAGACGCGACACGGTGTCTGTCCTCGAGTAGCTTACAACACCGCTTTCGGTCTTGGCCGTGGGCTTTCACGTTTTGGTGAGGCCCGCGTGGCACTGTGTGTGGCTCTGTGTGTCGTCCTATCTGATGTCCCTTAGGCGCCTCTCCCGTACGCCTGCTTATCCTGTACGGGCCTGTGTCCCCGACCTTTACGGGCGGGAACTGAGACCACTTCTTTTTCTCGTCTTCTGCTAATCCCGGACTCCCAGCGGGTCCCTCGAGCCCTCTCCCTTCCGTGACCACAATTCTTCTTCTTTGTCTGAGTCTGTTTCTCTTTTGTAAATAAGCTCATGTGGACCACTTTTAAGACTCCGCGGGAAAGTGAGATCATGGTATTTGTCTTCGTCTGGCTCAGGTCACTTAGTGTGATAATCTTTAGGTCCATTCTTCCAACTGTGGGCCCCGTTTTGGTTATGACGTTTCATTTGCGAGGAAAAAAGAAAACCCACTAAAGCTGAAACAACCAAGGGACTTTATTTATTCGCGACACTGAAAGGTCTAAGGGTAGGTCTGACGTCTGCTAAGTCCTGATCCAAGATTCGACGATGTCACCAGGGTCCCTTTCCTTCCCTCTTGGCCCGTCTCTGAAAGTTGGCTGCCGTAGGGTCTCAGGGACCTGCAGCAGTGACGGGGCTTCTCGCTTCCTTCCTTCCATCTGGCAGAGAAGAGAACGCATTATTTGTTTGAACAGCCTTGACCTGTTCCTTATAATGTCATCTAAAGGGATGTGGCCAAGGACCACTGAATCAATCATTATGGCTGCGCGTGCGTGCGCGTGCGTGCGCGCGTGCGTGTGTGTGTGTGTGTGTGTGTGTGTGTGTGTGTGTGAGAGAGAGAGAGAGAGAGTGTGTGTTTAATTGTGTGTGCGTGTCTGTGGGTATCTGTGTAACTGTGTGTGTGTGTGGGTGGGTGTGTGTGGGTGTGCATCTGTGGGTCTGTGTGTGTCTGGGTGTGTTTGGGTGTATGCATGTGTATGTGTGTGTGTGTCTGTGAAGATCTGTGTGTCTGTGTGTATCTGTGTTCTGTCTGGGTGTGTCTCTGTGTCTGGGTGTGGCTGGGTATGTGTGTGTTTGTGTCTGAGGGTCTGGGTGTGTGATGAGCTGACTGGCTTGGCCAGGTCACCCACTGGGCCACACGGAATGAGCTTCTAGAATCCGGTGGAGTGCCCCCACCGTGCTGGGGGGTGCTGAGAAGAGAGGGGCTGCCCACAGAAACGTTCAGGATTGGAAGGGGCTGCAAAAGTCGACCAGCGGGGCCTCCTGAGGATGCTTCTCCTTCCTGACGCTGTCCTTTTCTTTGGACGAGTCAGCCCTTGAGAATACAGCTGTCACTTTCTCTACAGCAGAAAGGAACACATTACGAATCAACTACAATTCAAGAAAGATTATAGCTAGATAGAAAGGCAGACAGACAGACAAAAAACCGTTGTCTCGGTCTAGACCCCAGTGGCAGATGCACAGCCTGGCCCCAGTTCCTTTAGAACGAAGCTAATCTCTCCTGCACTCAAGCTTTTCGTGTCTCAGGACCGCCGTCCTGCTCCCGTGCAGCTGTTCCCGGCGGCGGTTTCGTGGCCCTTCAGCACCTGTCAGCTTTGCTCAGAAGCCCCCAGACTGCGCGTCTGTCGGGAGGGAGCTTCCCATGCCCACTCTTCTTGTTGGCAGCGGGGAGGCTTCTTCTGGCTGCTCTGGCCCAGGGGGAGAGAAGCCGAGTGGGTCCCTGTGCGGTTTAGGAGCCGTCGCAGAGGGTGTGAGCGGAAACTCACGGCTGAGGATCAAAAGCCCAGTCTGGGCCTCATGTTGCTTCCGGGACCGCTTCTGCTGCCGGGTGCCTTTCCTCGGCGGCGGGCAGAGACAAGGGGGCAGGGAAGGCACGCTGCCAGTGCCCCAGCGACAGCGCCGGGTCACCAGGGGACGATAGCCGCACTCCTGCCTCCGACACTGTGACTCGCCAGTGAGACTGAGCTGCTGGACGCCAAGCTTCTTGAGGGTTCCCGAGCGGGCAGAGCAGGAGGGGCACCGTCAGATGCAAGGAGAGGTTTGTCTCCTCTGAAGCACACGGACTCCTTGCTTTTAAAAAACTGGCATGTCACTGTTGACGGCAAAAGCAAGTTTAAACCTGGGCCGCAGCAGGCAGAGGCCCCCGTTTTCACTGCTGGGGAATTTCCCGCCTGCCCTGGGCATATTCTGCTTTCCCAAGGGGGCACTGAAGAATGTCACCTTGGGCATCACAACCCAAATTGTATCTCCCTCTTTTTTTTTTTTTTTGTCATGCCCGCAGTGTGCAGAAGTTCTGGGGTCAGGGATTGAACCCTCACCCCAGCAGTGGCAATGCCACATCCTTGACCTGCTGCACCTCCAGGGAGCGCCCCCAGGGTGTATCCTGAAGCAACAGTGACAGGGCTCTGGGCAGAATCATGCCCTTCTGGAAGTGCTGCTGCCCAAACTCTCTTAGACAGAAAACCCGAGGATTCCTGGGTTTCTAGTGACACCGCTCACCTGCACCGCTGGCGGTTAAGACCCTCCGCCGGGAGCCTTCAAGCATCTTCCAGATGCGTCAGTTTTTCTCTCTCTGCTCTTGCTTATATTTAGCCTCTTAGCATCCATCTTTTCTAAGTATTTCTCCTGGCAAACCTCTGGGTACCGAGCCAGGAGGTCGACCCAGCCTTCTCTCCACTTCGGCAGCAGAAATATGCTCTTATTTTATATATTCTCTTGGGCATGTGTTAGGTGCGGGGCAATAATCAATCACTGGTCATTACCTCCACACTTACCGTGCCTGTTTGAAATCTCCGGTAGTTATCTAAGCCTATTTCTAAACGGAAATATTTATTAATGATGTTGAGGGAGTTCCTGCTGTGGCTCAGTGGGTTAATAATCTCGCCTGTCGGGAGTTCCCGTCGTGGCTTAGTGGTTAACAAATCCGACTAGGTATCTTGAGGTTGTGGGTTCAATCCCTGGCCCCACTCAGTGGGTTAACGATCCGGCATTGCTGTGAGCTGTGGTGTAGGTCGCAGACGCGGCTCAGATCTGATGTGGCTGTGGCTGTAGCTGCAGCTCCAATTGGACCCCTAGCCTGGGAACCTCCATATGCCGCCAGTGCCGCCCTAGAAAAGACAAAAAAAAAAATCTAGCCTGTCTCTGTGGTTTGATGCTCAGCCTGGCACAGCAGGTGCAAGGGGTTAAAGATCTGGTGTTGCCACAGCTAAGGCATAGGTCAAGCTGCGGCTCAGATACGATCCCTGGCCTGGGAGCGTCCCCTGCCCATGCATGTGGCCAAAAGGGCGCAAATGGTGTCCAGGGATGTTTTGTGCAACCTTTCACGTTGTTTCTTGTCCAGGTAAGTTTGTATCCCTGCCCCCAGTTCCTATCAATGCAGCCTCTTCCGGCGCCGTCGATGAAGAGCAAACCTCTGGCGCATCTTGTGATGGGTGAGCGATGATGGAAACAGTTCTGGACCACCTACCCTGGACACGAGGGGTAGACAGCAACTGTGGCACGACGTACAGCCCTCCACTGTGCATGTGTGTGCGTGAGTGTGCGTGAGTGTGCGTGTGTGTGTGTGTGTGTGTGTGTGTGTGTGTGTAGCTGCAATTTATGGTGCGGTTGCTCTGAGCCATGCTAAGGGCTTCACTTCACCTCTACCTCTGAGGTAGGTACTGTGGCTCAATTTACCAGCTGTGGGACCTGAGGCTCAGATTTTAACTTTCCCAAGGTCACATAGGTCGGAAGAAGCCACCCTAAGATCTAGACGCCGCCTCTCGGACCCTGAGCCGGGCTCTCGGCCAGCGTGCGTCGGGGGCCTCGTTCCCAGGGGGTGTCCACCGGTCCCCTTCAGAGGACAGACACGGAGAAGGGTCAATGATAAAGCAAAAGACGATGCATCGGAGAGGCTGACAGCACATTTCAGATGAGGGGATATCGGAAAACATTTCCTATGTATAAAACTATCAAATTACTTTCTGAATATTAAGCCTTGTGCAAACAGGCTTGTGACACCCGTGACTGATAGAAAATACATGAACATGGAGAACAGACAGCACGTTAGTAATCTGAATTTTAAAGAGGGGTTTTTTTTTTCTGACAGCTCAGAATTGTTTTATAAATTTTTAAGAAATGTTAATAAGTGTCTGACATGAACGATGAAAGGGGACTGTTTAGTATTTTGCAAAATGATTAAAGCTTAAAATGTCTCCACACAATCATGAGCAGAAGCAAAACCGCTGCAGCCGGAGTCATGAGTTGGAAGTTGCTGCTCCAAAGAAGGCAGAGGGAGATCTGAACGTCATCCCTCCACAGAGAAAACACGGCCCTGGGCCGGCCCGGGAGGCCGGGGCTATAAACCCCGCACAAGACATCCAGAGGCGATGCACCTGACCTCTTCGCAGCGGGGGAGGGAGCAGCGTCCTGATGGCCCTGGGACCTCCTCTCCCTGTCTCCCACCCCCCCCGGGGGGTGGGGTGGGGTCCGCAGCCTCTCTCTTCTAGAAGTACACTTTCTCACCAGCTGCTGAGAGCGCTGGCCGCTGCTCGGGGCAGGATAACTCCTTCATCGTGTGTTGAATACCGTTTTCCCAAATTACCACCTGGTACATGGAGAGCTCTGGAGCTCACGGTCCTCCGAGGTGAAAGTCCCCATGACGGTGAATGTGCCAACGAAAACGTCACTCTTCCAGGCACAGATGACGCAGTGAGCCTGGGGATCCGCTCACGACACGGGGGGGCCATCTCCTTCACCTGGAGCGAACCCTACAAGAGGGAAACACCCCCAGCCCCAAGGACGTCCTTCTCCATTCCCACACAGGAAGGGTCCACTGTCCATGTTTCACAGGACAGCATCTTGGAGGAGTTTACCCTCTCTGTTTTGAGGAGGAACACTGAGTTCGTCCCTAGTTCTGAACTCACTGGGAGAGCAAAAGCTGCGGCTATGAATTAAATGTCATTATTTGTCATTCATCAAATGGTTATTCTTCATGCCGTGGAGTGTCATCAAATACTCGATGGACGAAGAAGCAGAGGTGCTCGCAGGCTTGACGGTTTTAAGGAACCTGTGGGAACTCGAGTTCGGACTTGATTCTAGTAAGCCACATGCCATTGTGACTGAAACTCTCAAAAGCATCACCTGTCTTTCTCTTCTTGCAGCGACCTCTCCGAAGACAGCTTGTCCTGTTTGGGGTGGATGGTCTAACAAATTATAACCAGTCGAAATACCATGAAGCTGTTAAAAATGAAGATGCAAGTAGGTAATTTTCATGCCTTTTCTTAAGGCAGCTTTGTCTGCCCCATCCACAAATCTCATGCAGAAGCCTGCCTCACAGAGACGTCTCGGAACCCTGTCGGTGGGGCTTGCGGACCAGACGCACCCAGATTCCAGGCATCCTGGAGCAGATTGAAAAGCATATGGCATATAAAATACAATTAACGATTATCCATAGATAGTAAGATGATTTTATTTACTTCATTTTCTTTCTGTAATTTTAAAATTTCCCCGCAAAATTTATTTTTATAAAAAATAACCTTTCATTTTTTTTTTCTTTTTAGGGCCACAGGTGCGGCCCGTTCCCAGGTTAGGGGTCAGACTGGAGCTGCAGCTGCCCGTCTACACCACGACCACACCAACACGGGTTCTGAGCCGCATCTGTGACCTACACCACAGCTCACAACATCACCAGATCCTTAACCCAGTGAGCAAGGCCAGGGGCTGAACCTGAATCCTCGTGGACACTCACTAGTCAGAGTCGTTTCCACTGAGCCACAGCGGAACTGCAACGTCCAATCTTTAAAAACATGTATAAGGAAAATCAGAAAGGTAGAGAACGCGGGTCCCTGACTCTCACGGGGGGACAAGTAGGGGACAAAATAAAAGACTCGTTTTGACCGCTGTGGGGCCGCGTGAGCACGAGGAGCGCAGGAGAGCAATTTGGTTTTCCGGGCGCACAGGCTCCTGTTTCCCTTTCCTGCGCCGGGACGTCTGCTGACTGGCCGGCGCTGCGGCAGCTCCGGCAGGTGCGGGGCACACTCTGCCCTCCTGCTGTCCCCCCGAACCCAACTCTGACGCCTTTCCCGGAACGCCCGGCTCTTGGGAGCCAGCCTGGGGCGCGCGGAGGGTGAGATGGGAGCTGCCCGCAACGTCGCGCACCGGCCGGCTCTGCCCTTTTCCTGCTGAGACGCCGTCGCTGCCTTTTAAACTCCGAGCCTTTGCCGGTCCCTTTGCTCACACAGAACTGTCTCTTCTCAGCACTGTCTCCTGCGCAGTTTCCCGCGTCCTGACCTCCCAGGCCCCTGCCGGGCCACATCTCTCATGTGACAGGTGTCATGGACCCTGGGCTCAGGGGTCCACCGTGCCACGGGGCCATCCCCAAACGCCCTGGTAGCTGCAGAAGTGCCAGCTCGGAGTCAGGGGGTCAGACGGACACCCCTGCTCCCCTGTTTCCTCACTGCAGGACTTTTGTCCGATTACTTCGTCTCGCTCAGAGCCAAGGTGTTCACGTTTTAAACGAGGATAATAAGCAGCACCAGCTCCCAGGGCGAGGCCAGGCCCCCGCGAGCTCCTTCACGGAGAACGCGGCGCGCGGTGCTTGGCTTAGAAGAAAACGCGAATGATAGCTGCTGTTCTTCTTATTAATTAATTTTATTTAGTATTTAGGTTCTAGACTCCAGAGCCGGGGAGGTGGTGACAGCGGGGTGGGACAGAGCCCTGAGCTCGCCCAGGAGGTGTCAGTTCTGGCTCGTGCAATCATCTTTCTCAAGGTGTGGCCCCAGGCCAGCCCAGTTCATGGACCGTTCAGTTCCTGAGTTCAGAAGCTCCATGGGAGTTCCCACCGTGGTTCAGCGGTAACGAACCCGACTAGCATCCATGAGGACGCAAGTTCGATCCCTGGCCTCGCTCAGTGGGTGAAGGATCCAGTGTTGCTGTGAGCTGTGGTGTAGGTCACAGACATGGCTCAGATCCTGCGTTGCTGTGGCTGTGGTGGAGGCCGGAAGCTGCAGCTCCGATTCGACCCCTAGCCTGAGAATTTCCATATGTGCAGGTGCAGCCCTAAAAAGCAAAAAACATAAACAAACAAACAAAAACCCCCAAGATTCTCCATAGCAATACTTTGTCTTTTAATCTAATAATGAAAATGTCTGGGCCTGTATTTTCTGTGTCCACTTTTTAAAGATCATTTTTCTAGTGATTTATTTTTGTTGTGTTTTACAAAAGTATCTGTCAGCAGAGGATGAAAAGTTAAAAAACAAACCGAAAAAAACCCCAAAGCTGGTCTTTCAGAACGAGTAGTTTGCGCTCCGCTCTGGAAACACTCAGATCTCGGATCCCACCCCCAGAGGTTATGGCGTAACTCCCCGGGGATGGGCCTGGCACAGGGATTCGAGAAGGACGGCGAGTGACAGGAGAGACACTGTGCTGAGGGAAAGCTGAGGCTCCCCGCCTCCTGGGAGTCGCCCTGCAAGCAGAGGCGCTGGTTCTCAGCCCTGGCGGCACAGAGGACTCCCCGTCCCTGTGCCTTGAACTTGTGCCTCTGCCTCCCAGAACCAGTTAAACCAGAACCTTTGGTGGTGGGTCCTGGCACTGGGATGTACAGATGGCTCTGGGAGCAGAGAGCACTGGGTCAGAAAGCCTGCTAGCAGATGGGAGTGTTCCTCGTGGGGAGGTGGGTTCGCTGCGTCCCCAGGGCCTGGAGTCAGAAGCAGCCCTTGGGATTCAATCTCTTACCTTCTCTGGGTTCACACAGCCCGCCAGCCGTGGCTGCAGCTGGGATGGGGGCTGCAGGGAGGCTGCAGGGTGGGGGGCGCATGTTGGAGCCAGTGGGCGGCTGACAGGTGCTGGCCCTGGGGCATCCTGCGCTCCTGCCTCGCTCCTCGCCTGCGCTCCTGTCTGATGCTCTGACTTTGGGGGCGGGGGGGCGGGCAGCACCCCTTCTGCTTATTTTCTGCTGAACCAGCGTGACCCTGGGAGGCAAGTTTTCTGGGAGAGGGAAGAGCGCGGCTCTTTATGCCCAAAGTTGTATCCTTTTGTGTTGAGCAAGTGCGTCCAGCGCTCACAGCTGTCTCAGCACAAACCCTCACTTCCCCGCGCCCTCGCCAAGGGCCCAGCAGTCTGTGTCCATCAGTCACTGAAAAAGGTGCCTTTAGCCTGAGGAAGGTCCAAAGGCATTAGGACTCAGGACTGAGAGGGAAACAAGAGCAGCGGGGGAAGCGCTGTGCAGCGAAAGCTGGTAGAAGCTGGGGACAGGTCAGGACACTTAGTCTAAAATGCTGGTGGGAGAATGATGGGAAGGCCTGGCAGCGGGGACTTCACCTATTACGCTGCTGTGACGGGAGGTGTGTCAGCAGCGACTTCTCACAACAAGGCTCTGAGACACGCCCTTGTCCTGCCTGTTTGACCAGCACCCTTTCTGCCAAAGGCTCCGGGGCAGTGGTGTTTGAAATTGTTTTGAAATACAACTTTCACTGAAATTCTTAGTTTTAAAAATCTGCTTGAAATAACATTAGACTCCCAAACCAAAGAAATATTTAATAACAACAAAAGCTCCAGAAAAGACATCTTGTTACCCTGGGAAACTCAGCTCTAGAGGGAAAAAGGGCAAGAAAAAGCAGGTTTATTTTAGGTGACAAAATTTGCTTTGGGATTGAGAAAAGTTGCAGATGATTTGAGCAACGTAGACACTGGAAATTGTTCAGGCTATGGCTCCGCGGTTGTATTAGAAATCATTCGATAGCCATAATTTTGCTAGTGTTACTTTATATGACAACCATTTATTCCAAAGCATATTAAGCACCCACTGTGTGCAGGACAGAGCACACAGTAGGTGTGGGATGATTCAGGCCACAGTGAGCAAGGCAGACATGGTCATCACGGATTTTACATTTTGGCAGAGAAAAAGTACAATTACACACATAAATAATTACAACAGTGGTAAATAAAAATTAAAATGTACTACTTTAGTGTACTACGTTAAAGTGGCCGCCCTCTTTCACTCCCCTGCCTTCCCTTAAAACTGCACGCTGCCCGCCCTCTTCCTCCCCCTCGCGAAGCCGTCAGGCAGCCCCCCGAGAGCGGCCAGGCCCAGGGGAGGCGGCCGGCCGGGCAGGGCCTCCAGCCGGCTCGGGACGGGGCTGCAGGCCAGCGGGGTCCAGACGACAACCCCGCACCGGAGGATGGAGCAGACGAGGGAGTCGACTGGGGGCAATGGGGGGCTACTCAGAGGGCGACGCCCATCGGTTTGCTCACAAAGGTGGCAGAAATACGGAAAAGGGAAGACCTGACAGGCACCCGGGGTGGTAAATGGGAATTGTGGCCAACGTGTGAAATCCTGACTTCCGTACAGACAGACGGAAGAAGAGGCGTGCGTGTGTGCGTGTGTGTGCGCGTATGTGTGTGTGTGAGAGTGTGTGCATGTGCATTTCCCGCCTCTGCCAACTGAGAGGAACCTGGAGCAGCCCCGCTCTGGCTTCCCAGCACCTCCTCAGCTCAAAGGAACCCGGGCTCCTGGACGTGTGGCCGATTCAGGGCTGAGCAGAAAAAGGACCCGCAGAGCCTGGACCTCCGTGTACAACAGAAAGTAGGAATGTGCTCCAGGAAAGACGAGGAACATTGAAAGGGCTCCAGAGGGGGCTGGCAATACTGGGGACAATGCAAGTCCCGAAATGAATAGCGAGAGTAACGCAGCCTCTCCACCCAGCGAACGAAGAAGGAGCCTATGAGGACACTTGGCTGCGTACGTGAACCAACGCCCGGGAAGACGAGAGCAGAGCAATGTCCCCGGGCGTGGAAGGCTGGTCAACAAATACAGAAGGGACATCACCAGCAGCAACAGCCCAGCCCCTGAGAGAGGCTCGCATGCTGCCCTGCAGCCGTGACGGCACCCCGGCCGGGGCGAAAGGGCCTGGGCCCAGGATGACGGGAACGACCTCGGCCCGGAGGCTCCTCCAGGTGAGCCCAGGGGCTCACGAGCGAGCTTCTGCGTGAAAGAGGCAAGCGGCTCAGAGAAGGAGACGCGAGGACAGACCCGGGGTCAGACCCAGGAAGACCTGAAGATGCTGTCCTGCCGTCTTTGACGACGGGAGGAAGGGCCACTGGCCAAGGAATGAAGCGGCCAAGAGAAGGTGGAAAGTCAGAAAACAGATGCAAGTAACACAGCCCCAGGATGCGGGGTTTAAGTCAGCGAGACCCCTCAGACTTCTGACTCCAGACCTGGAAGATGACAAAAGTGTGTTTTAAATCACTAGGTAAGTGTGTGGTAGTTTGTTACAGAAGCAATAGAAAAACCGTCACACCAGGGAGTTCCCACTGTGGCTCAGCGGAAACAAATCTGACTGCATCCATGAGGACGCAGGTTCGATCCCAGGCCTCCCTCAGTGTATTAAGGGTCCGGCATCGCTGTGAGCTGTGGTGTAGGTCGCAGACGTGGCTCGGATCTCACGTTGCTGTGGCTGTGGTGTAGGTCGGCAGCTGCAGCTCCGATTGGACCCCTAGCCTGGGAACCTCCATATGGTGTGGCCCTAAAAAAGACTCCCCCAAATTAATAATAATCAAAACAGGAAATAAGTAACTTTAGGACGAAGAAATCTGACAGAAGCCATCTGAATGAAAGTGATTAAATCCCTACCAGCCTAGGCACAGACTCTGCATGCCGCCAGATGGGATGCAGTGAAGAGACACAGCCCGTGTTATGTTTTACCCAAAATGCAGAAACTGAGTTTTATTATGAGTCAGCATCAGACGATTCAAACTGAGGGACATTCTATAAGGTGACTGGCCTGTCATTTTTTTTAATGCTGTGGTCGGGCCGCTCAGGACGGCTGTGCGCCTGCTCCTTGCACCCCCCCTCCCCCAGTCCCTGCTCCACTGCCCCCTCCGCACGTGACCCCTGGGGCCAGAACGGTTCCACCTGCCAGCTCATTAGAGGGAAGCGCTGCCTCCTGACAGTCATCAGCTTGAGGGGCTCTGAGGATGGGCGCCAGCTGCTGGCTTCCCTGGTGACCGATGAGCCAACCTGACGTCAGTTCCCCTATAAACGGGAGCCTCCTTCGCTGCTGGGCGGTGAGCTGCTGCCTCGTCCTGCCCCTTGTCTGCCGCGCATGATGCCATTTTGCTCCAGGACTTTGGCTCAGACATGTAAGCTCCCCAACTACTCGACCTCTGATGGCTCCCATGTCACTGTCTCCAGGCTCCTTCCTGGAGCTTGCGGGCCTGTGGGGTGCAGCCCAACCAGGGCCAAGGTTATGAAAGTAGAGGAAAAAGTGAGGAATGTTCCAGATCGAAAGATACAAAGCGACCTTGACAAGGAGAGCAACAGGTGATCTCGGAGTGAATCTGCTGCTCTAAAGAGCTACTGGGACAACTGGGAAACTTGAACGGGGTCTCTGAGAGAACACAGGGGACTTTGTCTCATCCTTGCAGCTTCTCCGAGGGCAGCTCTTGACCCATAAACTTGTGGAAGGGGTGGTGGTGGTATTTCAGGTCTTGAGGATGGAGGCGGGTCAGGGAGGTTGGTGGAGAGGGAGGGGCCGTGAACGTGTGGCTCTGGCAGGATGCTTGTGGAGGATGGGGATGTGTCAGTTGAGGGCTCACGGCTGGAGAGGTCCCCTGATGTCCCCAGGGCAGTGAAATGGAAGCTTGTCTCCGTGTTCCCGAAAGGAACTCAGCCGCCTCCGGTCTTTGCCCAAGCACCTTAGCCTTGAACCAAGGCCCACGGCCTCTCCAGGCAGGTCTCGGCGAACAGCGCTCTGGGCAGCCCCGCAAGACCCTTGGGAAGCAGGTCTGGGCCGGTGGGAAACTGAGGGACGGGGATGCGCCGACTTTGACGGAATCTGGCCAGCAGGTGGCAGCAGGCCCCTCGGGAGGGAACAGACCCGCCAACTGGGAGGTCCCAGGGCGGGGGGCCGCCGGGAGAGGCAGAGGCCCAGCTGCCTGCCGGGGTGCTGGCTGCCTCCGAACTCAGGGGCTCCTGCCGGATGAAACCGCAGGCCCCCCGGCCGCACTCTCTGGAAATAATGGAGGCAGGACGAGGACCAAGAGAAAGTCCGCATTGTGCTTTAAAGAAAGAAGCATTTAATTCTTCCTAATGATGCAAAGAGATAGGAGCCATCCCTGAACAGACCCTGAGTCAGACGCCTCCAGGGCCCTAAACGTTACAAAGAAAGAGCTGGACGCACATGTCATGGGGCCTGACGTGGCCTCGAGCATTGAGATAATCATGAGAATAGGGCGTTGGTTTTTTATCTGGGAGACAGGAGCAGGAGGCTGAGAACTGGGGGGAGAGGATCTGTAGTGTTTAGAACAGAGACTAGAACCGGGTAAGCATTTGGGAGCCGTTGGGGGCAATCATTTCCTGAGCCCGAAGCCGGGCCTGGCCTGCACTGTGCTCCGCGTGTCGCACTCTTCATCATGAGCCTCTGGCGCTGGGTGTGTTGGCTCAGCTCTTTAGCTCCGAGCTTGGACAACCTGGGCGCTTCCTCGCTGCCTCCCGAGGCCCCGTGGGTCCAGCAGAGATGAGGGCAGACGTGGCCCCGCCCGGCGGAAACCTACCAGCAGGGTAGCTAGTCAGGATCAAGGCCAGGGTTTAAAGCCAGGACTCTGATTCAAACACCTGCTTCTGTGTCCCCGTCGTGGCTCAGCGGTAACGAACCCAACTAGTATCCAAGCCGACCAGTATCCGTGAGGATGCGGGTTCCATCCCTGGCCTCGCTCAGTGGGTGAAGGATCTGGCGTGGCTGTGGGGTAGGCCAGCAGCTGTAGCTCCTATTCGACCCCTAACCTGGGAACTTCCACATGCTGCAGGTGCGGCCCTAAAAAGAAATCAAGAAGCCACTTCTACTACCTTCCATAATAAAGACATCTAACTTTTCCTGGTGACTGTTTTGTGCCAGGAGCTTCGCATAGTCAGTTTTCACACAGACCCGGTGAGGAAGGAATTATCATTGCTGTTTTACAAATGAACTATTGAGGGGCTTGTCCGGGGCCGTGCTGGTCAGCAGTCAGGGTTTTCCGTCCTGGGAGCCCATGTTCTCTGCAGGGTGACGCACTCTAGTGACCTAGGCTCAGAAGAGAGCTGCGCCAGCATCGTCCTTCTGTCCAGGCATGAATCCCAGCGCTGACGGGTCAGGAAATCAGGAAAGAATCTCTGGGCTGAGGATCCTCTGAGAGCTTCAGGTTCAATGTTTCTGCATGTTGATGGGACAGCATTAGCCTTAGCAGCATGGATTCAGATTAAAAAAAAAAAAAACCCAAGATTGAGACTTGATTCTTTCATGAGTTGCATAATTTTATTTTATTTATTTTTGCCGCGCCTGATGCATGTGGAAGTTCCCAGGCCGGGGACTGAACCTGAGCCGCAGCAGCCCCCAGGCCGCTGCCGTGGCAGCCCAGGACCCTTAACCGGCTGTGCCACAGGAGAACCCTGGAGCTGTGAGATGCTAAGCAAGTCATTTAGCCTTCTGGGACCCGTGTCCCCGCCTGTGACCGGTCGATACCATGTGCGTTGTTGGGAAACTAAAGGTTCAGTGAGGCAACTGGTGTAACACTGCTCTGTGCAGTTTAAGGGGAGACCTGTGAATTATGTCAAAGCCTTGAGACAATTTTTTGCTGTTGAGTCTAGTTCAAAACCTGCTATTCGAGGTCTTTTGTGCTCTGCTTTCAAACTATCTTCCCAGTCTTAACTCTTTTCTTATGGTTTTAAGTAGACATAGAAATCCTATATAAAACTGGCTCTGGAAATTAAGGGAATGTATTGATTAACACTTGATGGGGAAGTGAAGGACTCAAGGCGTATGTCAGCTTCAGGAGTAGATTGATCAGAAGCCAGGTTTTCTCTGTCTTTCGATGCCTTTTCTTCTGTGCTGGCTCCGTTCTTGGGCTTTTCGCTCATGGTCACGGGCTGGTTGCAGCAGCTTCTGCCTCTACGTCCTCCTAACTTAGACGCCGTTGGAAGAGCTCACCCTGGATTCTGGCTCAAATACAAGTCCTGCGCCTTATTTTTCATTGGTCCAGACTGAGTTACATCAGTGAACGGGTCGCCTTGGCCCTGGGCTAGAGGATGGGGGTTAACTGAGCCCGGTTGGGGCCCACATTTGCAGCTGAAGGTTGTCAGCCTGTCAGACCTAATGGGTTAACGGCAGGGAGGGGTTTATTCTCTAAGTGCAATGTGGGGGGTCACTTCCACCAGAGGGGTGAACGCTTGAGCGTGAAAACAAATCTCCTTCATCTACGCTGCCATCAAATCGAACCGCGTCCAGGGTTGGGGGCACGTTTTGTCTTTGACCCCTCTTGGGTTAGATGTATTCCTAGGTATTCCTTTCCCCCCCACTTTCAGGGCAACACCTGTGGCGTATGGAAGTTCCCAGGCTAGAGGTCAAATCAGAGCTATAGCTCCCAGTCTGTGACACAGCCACAGCAACGCCAGATCCAAGTGGCGTCTGTGACCTACACCACAGCTCACAGCAACGCCGAATTCTTAACCCACTGACTGAGGCCAGGGGTCAAATCCACATCCTCATGGATGCTAGTCCGGTTCGTTTCCACTGAGCCACAATGAGAACTCCATAGACCTAGGTATTTTTTTTAATGTGCTTTTAAATGAGATTTTTCTTAATTTCTCTTTATGATAGTTTGTTAGTAGTGTATAGAAATGCAATAGATTTCTGTATATTAATTTTGTATCCTGCAATTGACTGAATTCATTTGTTCTAAGAGTTTTTGGGTAGTGTCTTTAGAACTTTCTGCATATAGTGTCATGTCTATAGCAAACAGTGAAAATTTTACTACTTCCCTTCTAATTTGGATTCCTTTTATTTTCTGATTTCTGTGGCTAGGATTACAACTCTCTGTCAAATAAAAGTGGTGAGAATGGCCATCCTTCTCTTGTCTTGATCTTAAGGGAAATGATTTCAGATTTTCACCATTGAGTATGATGTTGGCTATGAGTGTGTCACATATGGTCTCTATTATGTTGAAGTATGTTTCCTCTATATCCACTTCTAGAGGTTTTTTTTAAAATCATAAATGTTGAATTTTGTCAAAAAATTTTCTATACCTATTGATATCATGTGAAATCATTCCTCGGTTTGTTAATGGGTGTAGCATGCTGATTTGTGGGGATTGAACCATCCTTGCATCCCTGGGATAAATCCCACTTGTTTTTGGTGTATGGTCCTTCTAAGGTATTTTTGAATTCAGTCTGCTAATAATCTGCTGATTTTTTTATCCATGTTCATCAGTGACCTTGGCCTATAATTTTCTTTTTTTTTTTTGTAGTGCCTTTCTGGTTTTAGTATTAGGGTGATGCTGGCCTCATAGAATTAGTTCAGAAGTATTTCTTCCTCTTCAGTTTTTTTGGAATCGTTTGAGAAGAATGAGGGTTAACTCTTCTTTAAAACATTTGGTAGAATTCACTTATGAATCTGTCTGGTCCATGCCTTTTTTGTGCAAAAATTTTTTTAAATTACTGATTTAATTTCATTACTAGAAATCAGTCTGTTCATACTTTCTCTTCTTGATTCTGTTTTGAATGGTCAGTTGCACATTTCTAGGGATTTATCTGTTTCTTCTAGGTTGTCCATTTTATTGGCATATAACTAACTGTAGTAATCTCTTATGAGCCTTCATATTTCCGTGGTGCCAGTTGTAACTTCTCTTTTATTTCTGATTTTCTTTATTTGGGCCCTCTGCTTTTTTTTTTTTTTTCCTGGTTAAATTTTTGTCAGGTTTGTTTATCTTTTTAAAGAACCATCTCTTAGTTTCATTGATCTTTTCAATTGTTTTCTTCATCTCCATTTCATTTATTTCTGATCTGATTCTTATTATTTCTTCTACAAATTTTGGGTTTTGTCTGTTTTTTCCATAGTTGGTTTGGGTATAAGTTTAGGTTGTTTGAGACTTTTCTTGTTTCCTGAGGTAAGCTTGTAATGCTATAAACTTCCCTCCTTTTGCTATGTCCTGTAAGTTTTGGATTGTTATTTCATTTTCTTTTGACTCTAGATATTTTTAAATTTCTTCTTTGATTTCTTCAGTGATCTATTGGTTGCTTAGTAGTGTGTTGTTTATCTTCTACATGTTTGTGTTTTTTGCAGTTTTTTATTGTAGTTGATTTCTAGTCTCATACTGATACTGTCAGAAAAGATGCTTAATGTGATTTTAATCTTCCTAAATTTGAGATTTGTGACCTAGCATGTGATCTGTCCTGGAGAATGTTCTATGTGCACTTGAAAGAATTTGTTTTCTGTTGGTTTGGGGTGAAATGTTTTGTGTATATCTGTTAAGTTCATATAATCTAATGTGTTATTTAAGGCCAGCATTTCATTTTTGATTTTTCTGTTTGGATCATCTGTCCATTAATGTAAGTGGGATGTTAAATTCACCTAAAATTATTGTATCACTGCCAGTTTCTCCCGTTATGTTTAATATTTGCTTTGTGTATTTAGGTGCTCCTGTGTTGGTTGCATACCTGTTTACGATTATTTTATCTTCTCATTGCATTGACCCCTTTATCATTATGTAATGTCTTTCTTTGTCTCTTTTTACAATCTTTGTTTTAAAGGCTACTTTGATTTAAGTATTGCTACCTCAGATTTTCATTTAAGTTTCCATGGATTACCTTTTTCCATTCCCTCACTTTCTTTTTTTTTTTTTCTTTTTTTAGGGCCACACCCATGGCATATGGAGGTTCCCAGTCTAGGGGTCAAATTGGAGCTGTTGCTGCCAGCCTATGCCAGTACCACAGCAACGCCAGATCTGAGCTGAGTCTGCAACCTACACCACAGCTCACGGCAACACCAGATCCTTAACTCACTGAGTGAGGCCAGGGTTCAAACCTGCAACCTCATGGTTCCTAGTTGGATTCATTTCTGCTGAGCCATGATGAACTCCCGTTCCCTCACTTTCAGTCTGTGTGTCTTTAGGTCTGAATTAAGTCTCTTGCAGACAGCACGTGTGCATGCATGCACACACATCTCCTTTTTCTTTTTATCCATTAAGCCACCTTTTGTCTTTTGATTGGAACATTTACTCCATTGCATTTAAAGTAGTTATTGATAGGTGTGTACTTATTGCCATTTTGTTTAATTTTTTCTGGTTGTTTTTTGTAGTTCTTTTTTTCCCCCCTTTCTTCTGTGATTTGATGGCTATCTTTCAAGTTATGTTTGAAGTAATTTCTCCCTTTTTTTATATGTATACTATAGGTTTTTGGTTTGTGAATACCATAAGATTTACATATAGCAAACTATTTATGTGATAAAGTTGATTTTTTTAAGTTGATGATCTCTTAAGTTCAAACACATTCTGATCATCCTACATTTTCACTCCTTTCCCTCTCAACATTAATTTTTTTTATATCATATGTTACATTTTTTTGTGTATCCCTTATTAAGAATATAATGACTTTACTGCTTTTGTCTTTTAAACTTCCTACTAGGTTTGTAAGTGGTTGATCTACTAGCTTGTCTGTATGTTTGCTTTTACCAATGAGATTTTAACTTTCATTATTCTAGTTGTGGCCTTTTCAATGGTCTCTAACTTTTTTTTATTACTCAAAGGAATTTATCACATCTGTAGTTGTATATTGATCATAACAATCTGATTTCACAGGATTTCCATCCCACAGCCCAAGCACATCGCCCCACCCCTCAAACTGTCTGCTCCGAAGACCATAAGTTTTTCAATGTCTGTGAGTCAGCATCTGTTCTGCAAAGAAGTTCTGTCTGTCCTTTTTTCAGATTCCACATGTCAGTGAAAGCATTTGATGCTGGTGTCTCATTGTATGACTGACTTCACTTAGCATGATAATTTCTAGGTCTATCCATGTTGCTGAAAATGCGGGTATTTCGTTCCTTTTAATGGCTGAGTAATATTCCATGGTGTATATGTACCACATCTTCTCAATCCACTCCTCTGTCGATGGACATTTAGGTTGTTTCCATGTCTTGGCTATTGCAAATAGTGTTGCAATGAACATCAGAGTACATGTGTCTTTGTGAGTCATGGTTTTCTCTGGATCGATGCCCAGGAATGGGATTGCTAGATCAAATGGTCGTCCTATGTTTGGTTTTCTGAGACATCTCCATACTGTTTTCCACAGTGGTTGTACCAATCCCACCAATAGTGTACTAGGGTTCCTTTTTCTCCACACCCTTTCTAGCACTTACTGTTTGTAGACTTTTGGATGATGGCCATTCTGGCTGGTGTAAGGTGGTACCTCATCATGGTTTTGATTTGCATTTCTCTAATAATGAATGATGTTGAACATCTTTTCGTGTGTTTTGGCCATCTGTGTGTCTTCTTTGGAGAATTGTCTGTTTAGATCTTCTGCCGATTTTTGGATGGGGTTGTTTTTTTGGTATGGAGCTGCAGAAGGTGTTTATAAATTTTGGAGATGAATCCCTTGTCCATTAATTCACTTGCAAAGATTTTCTCCCATTCTGTGGGTTGTCTTTTCGTTTTGTTTAGGGTTTCCTTTGCTGTGCAGAAACTTTGAAGTTTGATTAGGTCTCATTTGTTTATTTTTGTTTTTATTGTCAATACTCTGATAGGTGGATCTGAGAAGATATTGCTGTCATTTATGTCAGAGAGTGTTTGGCCTATGTTTTCCTCTAAGAGTTTGATAGTGTCTGGTCTTCTATCTAGGTGTTTAATCCATTTGGAGTTTGTTTTTGTGTATGGTGTTAGGGAGTGTTCTAATTTCATTCTTTTGCATGTGGCTGTCCAGTTTTCCCAGCACCACTTATTGAACAAGCTCTCCTTTCTCCATTGTATATTCTTGCCTCCTTTGTTATAGAATAGTTGGCTGTAGGTGCATGGGTTGAATTCTGGGCTGTCTATCCTGTTCCACTGATCTATATTTCTGTCTTTGTGCTAGTACAATACGGTTTTGATGACTGTTGCATTGTGGTATAGTCTGAAGTCCGGGAGCCTGATTCCTCCAGCTCCATTTTTCTTTTTCAGGATGTCTCTGGCTATTCTGGGTCTTTTGTGCTTCCAAACAAACTTTAAAATATTTTGTTTGAGTTCTGTGAAAGATGGCCTTGGTAATTTGATAGGGATGGCATTGAATCTGTAGATCACCTTGGGTAGTATAGTCATTTTGATAATATTAACTCTTCCAATGCATGAGCATGGTATCTCTTTCCATCTATTTGTGTCATCTTTGATTTCTTTCATCAGTGTCTTATAGTTTTCAGAGTACAGGTCTTTTGTCTCTAGGTAGGTTTACTCCTAGGTATTTTATTCTTTTGGATGCACTGGTAAATGAGATTGCTTCCCTAATTTCTCTTTCTGATCTTTCATTGTTAGTGTATATAAATGCCATCGATTTCTGTGTATTAATTTTGAATCCTGTGACTTTGCCAAATTCATCGATGAGCTCTAACAGTTTTCTGGTAGAGTCTTTAGGATTCTCCAGGTATAGTATCCTGTCATATGCAAATAGTGATAGTTTTACTTCTTTCTTTACTTCTTCCTTTCCAATTTGGACTCCTTTTATTTCTTTTACTTCTCTGATTGCCATGGCTAAGACTTCCAAAACTAAGTGGAAGAGTAGTGGTGAGAGTGGACAGCCTTGTCTTGTTCCTGATCTCTGTGGGAATTCCTTCATCTTTTCACCATTGAGAATGATGTTCACTGTGTGTTTGTCATATATGGCCTTTATTATGTTGAGGTAGGTTCCCTCTATGCCCACTTTCTGACGGGTTTTTATCACAAATGGGTGTTGGATTTTGTCAAAGGCTTTTTCCACATCTATTGAGAGGATCATATGGTTTTTATTCTTCAGTTTGTCAATGTGGTGTATCACACTGATGGGTGTGTGGTTATTGAAGAACCCTTGCATCCCTGGGATAAATCCCACTTTATCATGATGTACGATCCTTTTAATGTATTGTTGGATGCAGTTTGCTAGTATTTTGTTGAGGATTTTTGCATTGATGTTCATCAGTGATATTGGCCTGTGGATTTCTTTTTTTGTGGTATCTTTGTCTGATTTTCGTATCGGGGTGATGGTAGCCTCATAGAATGAGTTTGGGATTATCCCTTCCTCTGCAATTTTTTGAAATAGTTTCAGAAGGAGAGGTGTTAGCTCTTCTCTAAATGTTTGATAGAATTTGCCTGCGAAGCTAAATTTTGTTTGTTGGAAGTTTTTTAATCACAGTTTCAATTTCAGTTCTTGTGATTGGTCCATTCATCTTTTCTAATTCATCTTGGTTTAGTCTTGGAAGATTGTACTTTTCTAAGAATTTGTCCATTTCTTCTAGGTTTTCCGTTCTATTGGCGTATAGTTGCATATAGTAGTCTCTCATGATCCTTTGTATTTCTGTGATGTCCGTTGGTACTTCACCTTTTTCATTTCTAATTTAATTGATTTGCGTCCTCTCTCGTTTTTTCTTGATAAATCTGGCTAAGCGTTTATCAATTTTGTTGATCTTTTCAAAGAACCAGCTTTTTGTTTCATTGATCTTTTCTATGGTTTTCTTTGCTTCTATTTCATTGATTTCTTCTCTGATCTTTTTGACTTCTTCTAACTTTAGGTCTTGTCTGTTCTCTCTACAGCTGCTTTAGATGTAAAGTTAGCTTGTTTATTTGAGCTTTTTCTCATTTCCTGAAGTGGGCTTGTATTGCTATAAACTTTCCTCTTAGAATGGCTTTTGCTGCATCCCAAATGTTTTGGAATGTCTTATCTTTGTTGTCATTTGCTTCTAGGTATTTTTAAATTTCCTCTTTGATTTCTTCAGTGATCCATTGGTTGTTTAGTAGCATGTTGTTGAGTCTCCACGTGTTTGTGATTTTGCAGTTTTTTCTTTGTTGTTGATTTCCAGTTGTATAGCGTTGTGGTTGGAAAAGATGCTTGATATGATTTCAATTTTCTTAAAGTTAGCAAGGTTGGATTTTTAGCCCAGGATGTAATTAATATTAAAGAATGTTCCATGTGCACTTGAGAAGAATGTGTATTCTGTTGCTTTTGGATGGAATGTCCTATAAATATCTATTAAGTCCATCTGGTCTAGTGCTTCATTCAGGGCCTGTGTTTCCTTATTGATTTTCTGGCTGGATGATCTGTCCATTGCTGTAAGTGGGGTGTTAAAGTCCCCCACTATGGTTGTGTTATTGTCAATTTTTCCTTTTAAGGTTGTTATCTGTTGCCTTATATATTGTGGTGAACCTGTGTTGGGTGTGTAGATATTTGAAATTGTTATATCTTCTTCTTGGATTGATCCTTTGATCATTATGTAATGACCTTCTTTCTCCCTTAAAATATTCTTCCTTTTTAAGTCTATTTTGTCTGATATGAATATTGCTTACTCTAGCTCTCTTTTGATCCCTGTTTGCATGAAATATTTTCTTCCATCTCTCACTTTCAATTTGTATGTGTCCCTAGAAGTGAAGTGGGTCTCTTGAAGACAGCACATATATGGGTCTTGTTTTTATATCCATTCAGCCAGTCTATGTCTTTTGGTTGGGGCGTTTAGTCCATTAATATTTAGGGTAATTATTGATATGTATGTTCTTATTGCCATTTTATTAATTGCTTTGGATTTGTTTTTGTTGCTCTTTTTTCTTCCCTTCTTGTTCTCTCGTCTTCTGGTTTGATGACTATCTTTAGTGTTGTATTTGAGTTTATTTTTCTTAGTTGTTTGTGTATCAATTGTAGATTTTTGGTTTGCAGTTATTCTGAGGTTTTGATATAAGAGTCTATATGTATATGAGATTGTTTTATGTTGTTCTCCTAATTGCAAGTTCATCTCCAGTGACCTGCATTTGTACCCACCTCTTCTCATGATTTCTGATTTTGGTGGTATAATTGTGCATGGATGATTTCATATCTTTACTGTATATATACCTTTACTGGTGAGCTGTGTCATTTGTGGCATTTTTGTTTCCTGTTGCTGTCTTTTCTTTTCTGCCTAGAGAAGTTCCTTTAGTACTTGTTGTAAGGCTGGTTTAGTGTTGCTGAATTCTCTCAGCTTTTGCTTATCTGTGAAGGTTTTGATTTCTTCTTCAAATCTGAATGAGAACCTTTCTGGGTAAAGTAATCTTGGTTGGAGGTTTTTTGCTATCATCACGTTAAGTATATCATGCCACTCCCTTCTGGCCTGCAGAGTTTCTGCTGAACAATCTGCCGATAACCTTATCGGGGTTCCCTTGTATGTTATTCGTTTCTTTTCCCTAGCTGCTTTCAAGATTTTCTCTTTGTCTTTAATTTTGGTCAGTTTTGATTAATATGTGTCTCAGTGTATTCCTCCTTGGGTTTATTTTATATGGTACTCGTTGTGCTTCCTGGATTTGAGTGAGTAGTTCCTTTCCCATGTTAGGGAAGTTTTTGGCTATTATCTCTCGGAATATTTGTTCTGACCCCTTCTCTCTCTTCTCCTTCTCGCACTCCTATAATATGGATGTTGGTGCATTTAACGTTGTCCCAATGTTCTCTGAGACTCTCTTCATTTGTTTTCAATCTTTCTCTTTTCTGTTTTGCATCCGTAATTTCTTCTAATCTGTCCTCCACCTCGCTCATGTGTTCTTCTGCCTCCTGTATTCTGCTGTTAGCTGCTTCTAGTGAATTTTTTATTTCAGTTATTGTATTTTGCATCTCTTCCTGTTTAAGGTTTTTTTTTCTGTCTTTTTACCATTTCTTGGGCTGCTCTCACGGCATATGGAGGTTCCCAGGCTAGGGGTTGAATCGGAGCTGTAGCCACTGGCCTATGCCAGAGCCACAGCAACGTGGGATTCAAGCCGTGTCTGCAACCTACACCACAGCTCATGGCAACACTGGATCCTTAACCCACTGAGCAAGGCCAGGGATTGAACCCGCAACCTCATGGTTCCTAGTCGGATTCGTTAACCACTGCGCCACGATGGGAACTCCTCTTCTTGTTTAAGTTTTATGTCTCGTATTTCTTTGGTCAGTGTTCCCTGTAAGTTATCCATCTTTGCCTCCAGGTTATTTCTAATGTCTTGCATCATCTTCAGCATCAACAGTCTAAAGTCTTTTTCTTGGAGGCTGAGAATCTCCTCCTCACTTAGCTGATTTTCTGGGGTTTTTCCTTTCTCCCTCATCTGAGTTATAGTTCTCTGTCTTTTCATTTTTATAGGTTTTTGGTGTGGTGACCTTTTTACAGATAATAGAGTTGTAGCCTCTCTTACTTCTGGTGTCTGCCCCCCTTGTGGCTGAAGTTGGTCTGGGGGCTTGCTGTAGGCTTCCTGATGGGAGGGGCTGATGCCTGCCCACTGGTAGGTGGAGCTGGTTCTAATCCCTCTGGTGGGTGGGGCTTACTCTCTGGCCGGCATTAGAGGCAGCTGTGTGCCTGAGGGGTCTGTAGGCAGCCTGTTTACTGAGGGGTGGGGCTGCGATCCCACCTGGATTGTTGTTTGCCCTGGGGCTTCTCAGCCCTGACTGCCGGGTGGGCCAGATTTTCCCAAAATGGCCACCTCCAGAGAAAGGTGGCTGCTGAATATTCCTGAGAGCTTTGCTTTCAATGTCCTTCCCTCGCAACAAGCCATATTCATCCCTGTTTTCCCAGGATGTCCTCCAAGAACGGCAGTCAGTTTCAACCCAGATTCCTATGGAGACTTTGCTTTGCCCTGGGACCCAGTGCATGTGAAAATCCGTGTGCGCCTTTTAAGAATGGGGTCTCCGTTTCCCCCAGTCCTGTTGAGTTCCTGTGCACAAGCCCCACTGGCCTTCAATGCCAGATGCTCCAGGGGCTCTTTCTCCCAGGGCCAGATCCCCACACTTGGGAGTTTGCCGTGGGGCTCAGAACTCTCACTCCTGTAGGTGAGTCTCTGTGAACCAGTTAGTTTCCAGTGTGTGGGGCTTCCCACCCAAGAGGTATGGGGTTGTTTATATCACGAAATCACCCCTCCTACCTCTTGATGTGGCCTCTTCTTTTTCCTCTGGAGTCAGATATCTTTTTTAAGGTTTCTGGTCCATTTGGTTGAAGAATGCTCAGCCTTTAGTTGTGAATTTTGTTGTCTTTAGGAGAGAAGTCGAGCTCCAGTCCTTCTATTCCGCCATCTTCATCCCATCTCCAATGGTCTCTAACATTCTTATATGCCATGTTCATGGTCCTGAACTCTTTTAGCTTTTGCTTGTCTAAAAGGCATTTTATCTCTCCTTCAAGTCTGAATTATATCTTGCCAGGAAGAGTATTCTTAGTTATAAGGTTCCCTGCCCCCACCCTTAACACTTTGAAGAAATCATGCCATTTCCTTCTGGGCTGCAAAATTTCTACTGAAAAGCCAAATGAAAGTTTTATGAGAGTTCCCTTTTGTAGAACTATTTGCTTTTCTCTTACTGCTTTTATGATTCTTTCTCTTTAATTTTTGCATTTTTAAAAATAATTTTTGCCATTTTAATTAGAATGTCTTGATGTGGAACTCCTTGGATTCATCTTGTTTGGGATTCTCTGTGATTCCTGGGCTTGGATATCTGCCGTTTCCACAGATTAGGGAATTTTCCATCTATTATTTCTTCAAATAAGTTTTCTGCCCTTTTTGCTGTCTCTTCTTTGCTGGGACCACCCAAATGTGAATGCTAGATACTGCCCCAGAGGTTTCTTAAACTATCCTCATTTTTTTGACAAGAAAAAAATCTGTTTTTCAGTTCAACTTGGGTGATTTCCTCTACTGTCTTATGCTTCACTGACCCATTCCTGTTGTCATCCAATCTACTGCTGCACCCAATTCTTTACAGGTAGACTCTTCTATCTCTACTTTATTTACTTATCTGAGGTTCTATCTGGTTCCTTCATTGGGAACATCGTCCTCTGTCTTGTTTTGCTCAGTTCTGTTCTTTCTATGTGTTAAGTGGGTCAATTAAGTGGTCTTATGCAGAAGAAAGTCTCTGGGGCCCAGCAGCATGCTCCCTTCCGGTCACCATAGCTCTATGTTTTAGGGGTGCCCCCTATGTGGGCTGTGTGTCCCCTCCTGCTGTGTGGCTATGCAGTGGTTACAGGCACTCAGGGTGGGGTGGAGAGTGGTTAGGCTTCCTGCTTGGTTGGCTGCACAGCCTTGTGGGTATGGGACTGCCAGTCCACTGATGGGAGGGACCAAGTCCCTGGTGCTAATAGGCCAGAGGGAGTCTTCCAAAAAATGGCTCCATCAAGCACAGCACTATCAAGGTCAAACAAGCTCCTCTAAAGGGCTGCCTCCAGCATCCCCATCCCCAGGGGAAATCCCAGCCACCTCTTGTCTCTCTAGGAGGCTCTCCAAGATCAGGCAGATCTGACTCAGGCTCCTTTGAGATGGCTGCCTCTGCCCTGAGATTCGGAGCCTGTGGGATTTTGCGGGTGCCCTTTAAGAGCCGAGGCTGTTTCCCGTAGCCTTCTGGCTCTTCATGAAAGCCCCGACTGGTTTTCAGGCCAGGCGTTCTGCAGGCTCATCAGCCCCGTGCTCCCCTGACTGGGGAGCCTGATGTGGGGCCCAGTCCCTTTGCTCCTTGGAGACGACGTCGGCGACTGTGATACTCCTCCCATTCGTGGACATTGACCCAGGGCTGTGAGCCCCCCCCCGAGACCACGTCTCCGTCCCTCCTCCCTGTTTCGTTGTGGATTTTTTTTCTCATATCTTCAGTTGTGGAAGATCTTTGCTGCTGCTCTTCAGGTTGTCCTCGGAGACACTCTGTAAGTAGCTGTAGTTGTGGCGATTCTGTGGGGGGCCCTGAGTGCTGGGTCTTCCTGCTTTGGCCACACTGAGCACCTTCTCCAGTGAGGACGCTCAAAGAAGGGCCTCTTTACAGCAATGGCTCCATAAAGCAGTCACAACCTCATTGCAACAGGATTCCAAGGGGTGGCGATGTACCCCAGGGCAGCGAGCCAGCACTGCTCCTAGATGGGAGTGGGGCAGAGGATGGAGCAGCCTCCCAAACAGCTGATGGAGGGGACCACGCACTAGCAGCTGTGGCTTTGAACCTAGCCGCCGAGCCCGAGGCATCAATACCCCACGCTCTCTCTTTCATCTTTTATCTGCTATGTTCCTATTGACCAAACCCAACAGGAAGCCAGAGCACAGAGAAGCTACGTACGGGTGCATCCACCTGGGCAGGTCAGCCTCCCAGGACACAGACAGGGAGAGAGGTCCAGGAACAAGCACAGATATTGACAGAGCCTCAGGATCATCTAGTCCCAAGGTTAATTTTTTTTCCCCACAGCAGAAAGCTTTACTCTTTGTACATTAGACTTACAAAGGAGCCCAGTGGCAAGCAGGAAAGATGACGCGATTGGATGAAGGTGGGGGGAGAGCAGCACTTGCAGGGCTCCCCCCGCTCCCTGGCAAACTCGAAGGCACAGACACGGAGCCCCCTATGCTAGTGGGGTAGTTTGAACCGTTACAGTTACAGATGAAGAAACAGATTCCAAACAGTGATTAAGTAACTGACTAAAAGTCACCCAGTGAGTCAGCTGCATGTCACCAGCGGGTCACCAGTTCACTGACGAGCACCATTCAGGCGCCAGGGCTGTGGTAGGGAATTCCCAGCAATGAGGCTGAGGCAGCGCAGTTCAAGGTGACAGTCCAGCAGCTCTCGGTCCCAATCCTGGCCGTGGACTTAAGACCAAGCTATTCTGTCTCTCATCCTTATTCACCTCATTAGTAAATTGGAAATAAAAATGCCTAACGTTTACAGCTGTTGGAGGATAAAGAGGTAATACTTATTCGGTACTTAGTACCTTACCTGGCACTGAAATGTCATCAGTAAACACCCTTTAAAGGGTCCTGAAATTACACAGGGGCTCGTCAGCATCCCTTGAGACGACGCGACCACAAGGAGGAGGAGGGAGCGGTCTTACAGGGGACAGGGATGTTGCCTTTCCGGCCTTCCTTCCCCTTGGACAGCCCTCCCTGTTCCCGGGCCGTGTTGCTTGGGGCGGCTGGTCCAACCTCAGCACCAGGATGCTGTGCCCCCGGCCTAAGCGCCTCAGTGAAGATCCATCTTCTTAGCCGAGAGGCACCGATCCGAGGACGGGTACCTCAACCAAGCTGTCAGTTTAGAGCAAACCCTCAGATTTTGGCAAGAGTTACTGAAAAAGAGTGCCCTTTTCAGTTATAGGAATATTGGAAAAGAATGATGTCGGCATGGAGGTGCTGGAGACGCATGTGAAGCCGTCTTAGAGCAGAACCGAGGGCCAGAGCTTAGCGAATCCTCGTGACACCCCTGAGCCCTGAGGTCTAGGAAGAGCCACCTAATAATACTTTAGGCTTGGCTGACCATGTGGCCTCTCTTGCAAGCACGCAGTGCTGCCCTGGTCGCCTGAAAGCAGCCGTGGACAACACGTGAAAGAGTGAGGGCTGCTGTGCGCCAGTGAAACGCCACAAACACAGGCACCGAGACACAGCTGGCCGGCTCCTGCTCCAGACGCACCTGCAGCCACACAGCCTTAGGGCTCCCTCAGTGAGGTTTGCTGTTCAGTTCGCGGTTTGCCTTTGGTTGCCTTCTGCTGCGTGCATGACACGGCAAGAGTCCTGACACAGGCTTCCCTTTGATGAAACATGACCTTTCTTCGTCTAGAGAGGTCACAGATGGCCTCCTGGCAGAGACGCTGGACATCTCAGTCCTTGAATAGAGGCTTTTAGGGGAGAAACATGCCCTTTCCAAGTCCATTCCGGTGCTGGTTGTTTGTCCCAGAAGTTGGGTTTTAACTGGTGTGTCTCTGCTCCTTGTCACGGAGGAGGAGCAAGCGGCCGTGTGGGCCTCTGCCTTGGAGCGCATGGCCCACGAGAGACCAGATGCTCCCGTGGGTGATGGAGGGAAACGACCTCAGACGATGCCAACTGCAAACCCTTCCGAGCCCTGCTTCCTCCACGTGCAAAGGGGAGCAGGGTGTGTCGCGTGGAGGGATGGGAGGAAGGGGGCCTTCAGCAAACTCAGGCCCACCATTTACCACCTTCTCGGAAAGGACTTTGCTCGAAGGAGGATCACGTGCTTCTGGGATCAGGGCTTCCAGTTCTTTTCTGACCAATGTTTTGCTCTTACTCAGGCTATCCTGGAATTAAGCTGATTTATTTGAAGGCTGAGCTGCAGTCCTGATCTCAGAACACTGAGGGGCTCCTGCTGGCTGGTTGCAGATAAAGGGCCTGCGGACGGAGCTGGGGTCTCTGGCCCGCAGGTCAGGAGCAGCCAGGAGCTGAACGGTGGACTGCGTCTCCTCCGGAGAAGAGAAGGGACAGCTCGGGGTGAGATGCAAACGCTACCTGGTGCCCCAGACCTGAGATGCCCTCCCTGTTAGAAAGAAGGAGATGATTTCCGTCAGACTGGGCTTCTTGTCACGAAGTGTCACGACTGGGTGGCTGAAAAACACAGGTTTGTTTATGACAGCTCTGCAGCCTGGGAAGTCCAAGGTCCCCAGATCTGGCCCCGGCTCGCAGAGGGCCATGTGCTGGTGGTGTCCTCCCGTGGTTGAAGGGATCAGCTCTCTTGCGTCCCTCTCTTTTTTTCCCCTTTTTTAGGGCCGAAGGTGCAGCATATGGAGGTTCCCAGGCTAGGGGTCAAATCGGAGCTGTACCGGCCAGCCCACACCGCAGCCACAGCAACACAGGTCCTTAACCCACGGAGCAGGGCCAGGGGCCGAACCTGCATCCTCATGGATACTAGTCAAGTTCTTCACCCACTGAGCTACAACAGGAACTCCCTTGGGTCTCTCTTCTTTTAGAGAGCAATTTGAACCGCTTCATCTTCTTGCTTTTTGGTTTCCGTCTCGGGGGGAGCACAGTCGACTTGCAGTGCTGCGGTGCGGGTGCACGGGAAGGAGAGGCAGTTACACCCGCAGGTATGTCCACGCCCACTCAGATCCTTTTCCATCTGGTTACGGCGGAGCACTGGGCAGAGGTCCCTGTGCTTCAGGGAGGGGACTGATGAGACGGCATTCAGCCCTTTCATCTGGGCCGCGCCGAGGGCTGGGGGATGGAGGCCGAGGGTGGCACGTTGGTGGGAAGCCTGAGCCTTGGCCTTGGCTTCTTCCTGAGCCTCTTTGTGCCTGGCACCTTGGCAGCCTGGATCCTCTCTCATTCCTCGCTGAGGGCAGGGGCAGCTTCACTTGTTCAGAACTTGGCAAAATGAGGATCAGTGATTGTTGAGCCAAACGGAACCGGCCCTCGTGAGCACATCATGGATAATAAGCAGCTGGGTTTTTTCATACCTGCCCCCAAGAGCGATTCCTCCGGTACAGCAGTAGTAGCTTCGGCGGGCACGAACATGGCTGTGTGAGATTATGCACCTTTGCCAGAACTTTCTCAAGAAAATACTTTTTTTTGCTTTTTTTTTTTTGCTTTTTCAGGGCCACACACACAGCATATGAAGGTTCCCAAGCTAGGGGTTGACTCAGAGCTGGAGCTGCTGGCCTACACCACGGCCACAGCAGCTTGGGATCTGAGCCACATCTGCGACCCACACCACAGGTCAGACCTACATCACAGCAACACTGGATACTTAACCTGCTGGGTGAGGCCGGGGACCGAACCCACATCCTCATGGATCCTAGTCAGGTTCGTGAACTGCTGAGCCATGAAGGGACCTCCTCCATTGTTTTTAGAAATGTCTCCTGAATGGACAAGAAAATGTACCTTCAGAGGTATGGTTTTCATTCGGATTCTTTTTTAAAACAAGTTTCCTGATAGAAAAATGACCTTCAGTGAGAAAAGATGGTAAAGAAATACCTATTTGAGGTGCTAAGCCCAGGAGAAGAGGCTGCTCCACGACTTCCTGGGCAGCAGAGCAAAGTACCGTCGGGCGCCGCATGAGTTCTGCACGAGGGTCCCATGTGAGGGTTAAAACCCACTCCGGGTGGGCTTCTCGGGTGGGAGGAAACTTCGGGGCGCACGGGTAATGCCTCTGGGAGAAAACAGAAAAGGGCCTTTTGGAAATCTAAGGTTTGGAGGACATCACCGCCACTTAATACTGTTTGCGCCCGGCAGCAGCAGGAGTGGGTCCCTAGGGACCAGCCCGTTGTGCAGATTAAAAGTGCGGCAGGCCCCTGAACTCAAAGTCGGGAGTGATCGTGGTTTGGTTCTCCAGGGTTGAGCGGTTCGCGAGACACCCTGTCGGTGGGTCCCGTCCTCCGAGTCCTGGACAGGACGCCCCGGGGGCTGAGAGCAGCGGGTCAGGAGGCGGCCGTGCGGCCCGGGCCCCTTCATGCAAGGGGCTGATGCGCCAAGACGGCACGAAGACCGCGTCTCGGGGGTGGGCGCCCCCCTCGCAGGGGCACAACCCCTCTCTGCCAGAGCGCCCTGCACTCCCTTTATATCTGCCCCTGGCCTTACCTGCTCCGCTGGCACCTGCTGCCATTTGAATTGCTGACGCGGGAGAGGGGAGGGACAATGGGGGGCCACTTGCCACATCTGCAGGGGAAGCAGAGGAAGAGTCCTCCCGAAGGATGGAGGGTGAGAACCAGGGCAAAGGGGTGTGCTGCAGGCCGAAGCTGCCAAAGGCAGAGGTGAAAGGCACAGAAAGTTCCAAGAGAATGAGGCGAGGGATTAGCAATTAGGTTACTGTCTGAGGTGGGATGAAACTAGATTGTAACGGGGTAAGTGATGCAAGAAATTGAACTCGGACCAGTAGCCAGTGTGGTTTTGACTAAAACCAAGCGATTGAGACTTAGAATCCAGCCTCGCACTGATGTGCAGCAATCACCACCCAGCTCGTATGTTTCTAGAAAAAAAGTTAGATTTTCCAGCAATTGTCATACTGACTCTGAGGCTGGTGGAAGGATCCTGGCTGAAGTCACTGGGGACATATGCAAAGATGCCAGGAATTAAACAGATTAATTTCTTGGCACAAGGAAGCATGAGGTCTTCTGGAAGCCACTAATGCATTTTACATGACGGCTTAATTGCAGGAAATCCTGACTCACTGCCCTATAGGCCAAGAAGCAGAGACTGGTCTCAATTTACAATCCTATAAAGCAGCTTTGAGCAGAGCTGAGATTATTCTTGGCAGAAATATGTCTGTTCGGTGCCTATTTAAAATGTCTTGGTATGTGTATGTTTCATTTTCTTTGAGAAAAAATGGGTTTTTGGGGATGCTCCGGGAATAGTCAAGACTGAATGGGCAATGGCATGCCTCCCAGCTTAATTTCTGAATGAGAAATGGATGTACCAGCCTCAAATCTAGGCAATCAGATGATGAGTCCTTGATAAATGGCCCAGGTGAGGCTTGAATTAAATAACGGGGTTAGGAGTTCCCGTTGTGGCTCAACTGAAATGAAGCTGACTGGGATCCACGAGGATGCAGGTTCAATCCCTGGCCTCCATCAGGGGGTTAAGGATCTGGCGTTGCCATGAGCTGTGGTGTAGGTTGAAGACATGGCTTGGATATGGCGTTGCTGTGGCTCTGGTGTAGGCCAGCAGCTGCAGCTCTGGTTTGGCTCCTAGCCTGGGAACCTCCATGTGCCATGGGTGTGGCCCTAAAAAGACAAAAAAAAAAAAAAAAAGAGGTTAGAATCAGTTTGCTAACCCAGGGTACCAGTGTTAGGTGATCGAAGAAGCAGAATGCTGCTAAGCGTGTCCCTTAAAATTTAACTACTTTCTTTTTCAATCCTCTCGATAATGTCTTCACAGTAGCTGCTGTTCCACAGATGAGAATACCATGAAAGAGAAAAACTGGGTAACTGAGCCAAACTCACACAGCAGGTCAGTGAGGACGCAGGGCTGGATCCAGGTAGGAGGCTGAGCGCCTCCCAGACGTGCCCTCCCTCGAGGCCCCGCTGCCGTCCTCAGCCTTTCTCCCAGACCTTCTTTAGAGACAGTCACTCGGCCCTTGCCTGCTCTCTCAGGTCCTGCGTCCCTGAGACAGTCCCTAAGGTCCCCTGCCATGGCTCTCGTCCATCCACACCCCTGTCCCCCACACCCCCTGCCCGAATCTCTCCTCGCGTGGCCCTTCTCCCTCCTTGACTTCTGGAAAAGGGCAGACCGAAGTTCCAGGCCAGGGATCCAACCTGCACCACAGCAGCGACACCAGTAGATCCTTAACCTGCGAACCCAGCAGGTAACTCTGATTCATGTTTTCCATTGAGATGTGGCTGATTTACAAGGTTGTGTTAGTTTCAGGTGTACAGCAAAGCGATGCAGATTTACATACGTATGTATATTCTTTTCAGACTCTTTTCCCATATAGGCTGTTATAAAATATTGAGTATAGTTCTCTGTGATATACGGTAGACCCTCGCTAATCTACTTTATGCACACAGATGTTTACACACTACGCCAAATCCCCAGTTTATCCTTCCCTTCCACCTTTCTCCTTTGGTCACCATAAGTTTGTGTGTCTTCTAAGTCTGTGAGTCTGTTTTGTAAGTAAGTTCATTTGCATCCTTTTTCTTTTTTGAAAAGATTTCGCATGTACGCGATATCATAGGCTATTTGTCTTTGACTCACTTCGCTTAGAATGCTAATCTCTGGGTCCATCCATGCTGCTGCAAATGGCATTAGTTCGTCTTTGACGGCTGAGGAGGATTCCACTGTGTGCGTGGACCACATCTTCATCCAGGCATCCGTCCATGGACATTGACCTTGTTTCCGGGCCCTGGCCATTGTGACTAGGGCTGCCGTGAACTTAGGGCTGCATGCAGCTTTTGAAGTCTACTTTTGACCAGATAGCTGCCCACAACTGGGGTTGGCGAATCACATGGTAGTTCTGTTTGTAGTTTTCGAAGGAACCTCCCTACTGTCCTCCACAGGGGTGGCGCCAGCTTACAGTCCCACCAACAGTGTAGGAGGGTTCCCTTTTCGCCACACCCTCTTCAGCATTTATTATTCGCAGACTTTCTGATGATGGCCATTCTGGCTCATTGTAGTTTTGATGTGCTTTTCTCTAATAATTACTGACGTTGAGCATCTTTTCATGTGCCTTTTGGCCAGCTGTCTGTCGTCTTTGGAGAAATGCCTATTTAGATATTCTGGCCATTTTTTTATTGGGTTGGTTTTTTTTTGATATAGAGCTGCATGAACTATTTACATATTTTTGGAGATTAATCTCTTGCTCGTGACATCATTTGCAAATACTTTCTCCCATTCTGTAGGTCATCATTTTGGTATTTTATGGTTCCCTTTGCATGAGCTTTTAAGTTTAATTAGGTCCCATTTGTTTATTTTTGTTTTTATTTCCATTAGTCTAGAAGGTAGATCAAAAAAAGTTCCTGCTGCCGCTTGTGTCAAAGTGTGCCCTGGCCATGTTCCCTCCAGGAATTTTAGAGTTTCCATCATTTGACTTTTTCACTGACATCTTCCTGTTTCGATACAGCACTCTCAAGTTTCTCTCAGCTGAAAATCCCTCCTCCTTGGACTTTCAAATCCAGTCTCGCTCCTTCCTACCTTTTTTCCCAGGCAGCTGTCCCCACTGTCCACCACCTGCTGTCCCTTCGGCATCCTCCACCTCTCGCCTCTCTGGAGTTTGGGTCCTGGCTGTGTGATGGGCTGAATCGACTCCCCAGAATCCTGTGTTGAAGCCCGAGCCCTCGGCGTCGGCATGTGATGGGAGCACAGAGAGACAAAAGCTCTAATGCACCAGGGATCTTGAGAAATCAATGCAGGCAAAATATTGAAAAGAGAGGGCAGAGAGGTTACCTTCCTAGAGAGCTGGCATCAGGGAGCAGGAGTGAAACAAGTGAGGTGTCACACGGAGGGGAAACCAAAGTCAAGTGCTGACGGGAAAAGTGACAGTAAGATCACCCCCAATTGTCAGTACCCCCCCCCCCCCCCCGCCGCCTCAGCGATGCACTGACAATACTGTGATTCCAGCAAGTCACTCATGCTGGGTCCTGAAGATGCCACTTACGGTGCCCAGTATTGACACTGATCTGCTGAAAATAACTGAGAGCAAATACCTCGGCTTTCTCACGTGCACTCGCTCAAGAGCCGAGGTGTTAGAGGCTATTTTTTCCTACTTTACAAATAACTACATAGCATCTGACAGGAGAGAGCACCTGGAGATACTGAAGATGCGTTATATCCAGTACCCCCTGTTCTAACAGGCTAATAACACTGCTCAAAGAGATAATTTTTTTCTTTTTTTCTTTTGCTTTTTAGGGCTGCACCTGTGGCACATGGAGGTTCCCAGGCTAGCAGTTGAATCAGAGCTGCAGCTTCTGGCCTACACCACAGCCACAGCAACGCAGGATCCAAGCTGCCTCTTTGACCCATGCCCAAGTTGTGGCAACGCTGGATCCTTAACCCACTGAGTGAAGCCAGGGATCGAATCTGCATCCTATGGAGACTAGTCAGGTTCTTAACCCGTTGAGCCACAACGGGAGCTCCAGATTACCTGAATTTAACAAGAGCTCTTTCTTCTCGGGCCATGCTAGTTTAATACCCAGTACTTACTCGCTTTTGTTTGCAAATCAGTTACAAAACATATTTTTCTCGTTGTTTTACCTTCCAGCAACTTCTGAACCAAATGATATCACTGTTTACACTCAAATGATGGCTTTTTCCTTTTGACATCTGTTCAGTCTTTTCCTGTAAAGCGTTAAATGACTCATTTAATCGGCTTTGATGGTATGTATGGGACAGTCAAACATAAACACAATCTCATAAGCTACAGCAAAGGCGGAAACACCGCCACCCTGTCCAAGGCACTTTGGTTGGGTGGCTCTGAGGAGGAGCCTGTCAAAATTCTGCTAAAACTGGAATTCCGGCCGTCTTACAATCTCTGGACATAGGTTGTGTAAAAAGCCTATGGAGTCCAGACGCACGGTGATCCCTTTACTTGCAAAGCTTTCTAAGTGAAAGTTAATCATGAAGACGGAGCATTACAAGAGCTATCTTAGGGTTCTTTAGAGACCTCCAACAAATAGAATCCCTTTGCCCCCTCTTCATATAAACAACTTTTCCCCCTTTTTGCCCCCCCGCGGGCATGTGGAGTTCAGCTGTGGTCATGCTGGATCCTTAACCCCCCACGCGGGGCTGGATCGAACCTGTCTTAGGGCTCCCGAGCGCTGCGGAGCTGGTTGCACCACAGCAGGAACCCCGAGATACGCAGATGTTTAAACCGCTAGGCTTTGGGATAGTTTGTTATGCAGCGATGGAACTAGACTTGGAGAGCTTGGCTGGGCCGGGCCGGGTTTTGGGATGAGCTCCGGCGCTGATGCGGAGTGGACGGCGGAGGAGTGCAGGCCCCTGTCCCTCCGCAGGGAGGGGCAGCGGCTGCGCTGGGTGGCCAAGCTGGAGAGGTGAGAATTCCAGGCCGCCGAGCCGGTCCTTGTTCACAGGATGCGCTTAGGCAGGACAGCACTGAACTCGGTCGAGTCCGGGCTGTGGGTCCAGACGCCCAAGCCAGGAGGACGGAAGGCGAGGACACCCAGCCCCGGTCCGGAGGACAGAGCCGCCTGCTTGGGTCCTGTGGGCGGTGGTCGGGCCGTGGGAGGTCAGGTTACAGGAGCCAGTGCTTTGGGCCAAGGTCTGAGGGCAGGAGGGAATGCCCGCCCAACTCCGAGTCGCGAGGCCGAGCCTCGAGGCCGCAGGGCCGGAGCCGGAACTGCGATTGGCGCTCAGCCTGAGGGTGGGGCCAGGAGTGCCCGCTGCGGGGGGAACCAACCGGCACCCCGATTAGTCAGCGACTCGGGAGTGCTGCGAGTGCTTTGAATACAGATAAATGTGAGTGTTGGAATCTCATCAAACTGAACATTTCTGCTTAGGCTTGTCTTTTTTCTCAAAGCAAGTTGTTGAGTAGTTTTGAAAAACGACTTGGATATACTAACCGCTGCTAAAGAGGCTATTAGTGCACCGGCTTTTAAAGCACCCAAGTGATTGTAGAGGCATAAAAATATCTGCCCATCATGACTTTGAGTTGATCTTACTGGATTTTGTCACCCCTCCGTTTGAGGTTTTTGCCTCTTCTGGTTTTACTCCAAAAGCAATTCAGGGAGTTCCGTTGTGGCTCAGCAGGTTAAGGACCTGACGCTGCCTCTGGGAGGATGCGGGTTTGAGTCCTGGCCTTGCTCTGCGGGTTTAGGATCCGGAGTTGCTGCAAGCTGCAATCTAGGTTGCAGATACCGTTCAGACCTGGTGTTGCTGTGGCTGTGGCCTAGGCCTCAGCTGCAGATCCGATTCGACCCCTAGCCCAGGAGCTTAAATATGCTGCTGTAAAAATAAAATACAATCCAGCTGTAATTCTTAGGTAAATTCTGAAGACGGTGTGAGCTGGACCTCCTGACCTACCTTCCCAGCCTCATTTCCTGCTACCCGCCTCCCGGTGGGTGAAAGTGCCAGATTTTCTCCAAGTCTGGCTCTTTGCATGTGCTCGTCCCTCCCACTGGAAGGCATTTCAATTTTGTCTTCTCCTGAACAGCCTCTGTTCAGTTTAGGCTTTGATGTGTTAGATCTCTAAACTCACGAATCTCTTTGCAACTCTCTCCCAGTGACTTTGTTCTGGCTTTTAGTGTAACTGCAGTGACGTATGTGTACCTGTTTATGGTTCCCTCTCACACGAGAACGTGCCCTGTGTTAGATGTAGGGACATATAGGTCTTTTCATGACGAAACTGGGAAAGAGAAAAATGAGTTAAAATCCAATCCAGCGGGAGAGGCTGGAGAGGCGAGAGGAAAATGCGCCCCCGAGGAGGGGCGGGCACGGCGGCCCAAGCCCCTTCGGTGGAGGCGAGTGTTGGACACGCTTCCACGTCCGGGTGAGTGTGTCCGGCGAGTCCCCTTGAGAGATGCAGAGCACAGGACGTGCAGAAACAGGGGCTCTCGGACTCGGCTGAAAGGATGGTGGGTGGAGCGGCCGCTCTGGAGGCCCGGCAGCTCCCCAGCCAGGTCAACACTGATGGCACGTGGCTGGGCAGTTCCAGCCCTTGGTTATGTATCCGAGTGAAAGGAGGACATTTCCCCCAAAACGCGTCCATCAGTGCCTACAGCTGTTACTTCCAATTGCCCCAAAGTGCAAACAACCCAAATGTCTATGAAACAGCAGATAAAATGTGGTTTATTCGCATAAAGCAATGCCATTCAGCCACAAAAAGAAACGCGGATGCACATGCTGTAACGTGGATGAAAACTGAAGACGTGCCCAGCGCAAGACACCCACAAAAAGGCCACAGGTGTGTGGGATGCCGCTTAGACGAAACGTCCCCATCGGGGAACTCCAGAGGCCACCTGGACAAAGTGTCTGGGGCCGAGCGTGGATGGATGTGGGAGTGCCCGCTGATGGGGACAGGATTGCTTTTTGGATGAAAATGTTCTACGTGTAGACTGTAGCGATTAAGTCGCATAAATCTGTGACTACACTAAAAGAAGACCCCCATCGATTGCACACTCCAGGTGGGTCAATTTCTTTTGTTTAGGGCCACACCTGCGGCATGTGGCAGCTCCAGGTTAGGAGCTGCAGCCGCCGGCCTACGCCAGAGCCACAGCAGCTCGGGATCTGAGCCGTGCCTTCGACCTACAGCACAGCTCACAGCAACGCCGGATCCTTAACCCACTGAGGGAAGCCAGGGATCGAACCTGCATCCTCATGGACACTAGTCAAGTTCTCACGGGAACTTCCCAGGTGGGAGAATTTTAAATGTGAACTGTGTCTTGATAAAGACGTTAGTTGATTCTCGCTGCTCCTAATAGTCACTGTGTTCTACAAGCGATGCGAGCACGAACCATCGTCCCCAGAGGACACGGGCTTAGACCCCTGGGAGCCTTGGGTCACATTTTTACCCATTTATCAACACACAGCCTTGTGTTTGTTTAAAGACATCTTATTTAAGAGAGACTGCTGATTCACTAACACTGAATTCGAGGCCAACGGCGCCGTAACTCACGTCTGAACAACACTCACCTGACACGTGTATGTCCCATAAGGCCCATCACAGCTTCCCCGCCCTTCCTGGGAACCCAGACGACACTCCAGCGCTGGGCTTGGGGCCCGTTTTGAAGAGTGACGTCACCAACGAAAGCCACAAAAATGCACAACATGTGACACCAAATAGACTGAGAGGGTGCTTGTGGATGGTATGAGCTGATCCGTGGCGGGGAATGGGTGTGCTGGGGGACCCACCTGTCTCCTTGCTCCGGGAACGACTTCCCGAGCGCCCAGAGCACTGGGACGGCCGTTACAGGTGCATTTGAGCGAGTGGGTGAATTTTCTTTAATTATAGTTATTCTACCAAAGTGGTTTTTTAAAAAAGTTTGGAATTTCAAGGTCTAAATTTCAATCTCTTCGTGAAACTAGATAAAATGCTATATCTGTAGTCTGTTGCAACAGTGGCTTTAACAGGAAAGAACTCGTTTTCGAGGTTTCAGACAATTCTTCGTTTGATTCCTTCAGTATTTCTAGATCACTGTACTTCAAGACGGATTCCTGGGTTGAGGACCAGTTTGAAGGTAAAATGTTTATTTTAATCAGCGCAAGTCTAACTTTAATTCCCAGAAAAAGCCCTGTCCCCACATACGTTAATTAGGGCACTCTAATTTTTAAGCAGCAGAGATACGTACCCAGCTGTGCTCAGAGCTGCAAAATCTGCCCGCCTCCCTCCCGTGTATTTGCAGGCATGATCGCACATGTCGTTACTGCCAATTCTAATTTCCAAAGTTTTGCAGTATTTGGTTTCAAATATATTCTCTGCATTTTATTACCTTTAATTTTAGACTGGATTTCAAGCCTCAAATCCTCTTAAAACAGGAAATGTCAGCTCTTGCTCATGGCTCCTTGTAAGAGGCGTTTTCCAAATTCAGGAGCTTCGAGAGAAGTGAACTGTTTTAGCTTATAAGTAACATAGTTTTGGCAGGAGGAGCAAAGTTATAAATACCAAGGGACTGTTACATGTCCATACTGTGAACCTGGATAAGCGTCATCAGATGTCAGCACTGGGCTCCAAACTGGAACCGTTTGGATCAGTATTTAAGGCCCCTGTCTTGGTAAATCAAGATTTGCTTCTTTAAAAAGCTTTTAGCTGTTCTTTGACTGGAATTGGTGAAAAACAGTTGGAACTGGCTAATTAATTCAAACCTCCCAATGAAACTCCGAGAGCTTGGGAGACACACATTTATTCATCAGTTCGAGTATTTAGAGCTCTAAGTTCTTCCAAGTTTAAGGTTCTTCACCTTCTCCGGAGCTCCAGCAAGAGGCTCAGTGGAACAGACTTTTGAGGCCTCTCTTTTTTTAACCCCAGTGCCAGGTACTCATCTGACTGGCTCTTCCCGTGCCGCCCAGAAGGCGGTCCAGAGCTTTCTCGGCCGGGCCCAGCAGCTCTGAAATCTCACTCCTGTCCTGCCAGTTCTGTGCGGGTGGGCTACTCCTCTCCTGCGCTTTTCTCCAACCGTCCATGGCTGGCCCCCCCTCCTGTTCTAAGGGAAGAATCACCATCCAGGTTAGTACATCGCCCGGGTCTGGACTGTCAAAGTCACGGCCCCCCATCCCCTGTTTTGGGGACGATCACAAATGGGCCAGTCTGTTTGCCAGGACTTCTCATGGTTTGACTAATTAGCTGCCCAGGATTGATCCATTCTCCAGCTGGCTTCAAAAATGTCTTAATTTTAAATACATGATTAATAATTGACCTCTGTTCAAAGATGCTATAAACATTTTCTGGTAGAACTGTCTTTAAAAGACTTGCCAATATCCTTTCTTAAGAGTTTAATTCAACATAAACAATTGAAGTTTCCAGATTATTAGAATTTATCCTAAGATTGTGTTGACTTAATAGGATATTAGACCCATTTGTTTAGTAAGAGGTTTAAATGACCTAAAGTCGATTGGATGAATGCTGGTCTTGGTGAACCATCTTTTATGGAGAAGTCACTCATCAGGTAGAAGGTAAGCAAAGAAAAATCGTTTTTAACGGCTCATTAAAAATTCTACATTTTAAGACATTTTAAGCAATGAAAATGTGTTCATACATAAACTTTGACCAAAAAAAAAAAAAACCACCCATATACAAATATAAAGCAGTATTACTCATAAGTTTTAAACAATGTAGCCATTTCAGTGCTTCTGGTGAAAAAAAAAAAAACTTATAAGAAAATAGAAATGCACCAAGAAATGTGTCATTTTAAAACTTATTTTTAATTATTTTGGTCACAACCACGGCATGAGGAAGTTCCCGCCATGGATCACACCTGTGCCACAGCTGGAGCAACACGGGATCCTTACCTTGCTGAGCCACATGGGAGCTCCATTTTTTGGAGACATGTCCTTTCTAAACATGGAAGGGTGAGCTCCCACTGTGGCTCCACAGGTTAAGGATCCGACAGTGTCCACGAGGGTGCAGGTTCAATCCCTGGCCTCGCTCAGTGCAGTGAGGATCGGGCGTTGCTGCGAGCTGTTGTGCAGGATCACAGATGCAGCTCAGATCCAGTGTGGCTGTGGTGCAGGCCAGGAGCTGTGGCTCCAGTTCCACACTTGGCCTGGGAACTTCCACATGCCTTGGGTGTTGCTCTTAAAAAGACCAAAAAAAGGGGAGGGGGGACTAGAAGAACTTCAAATTCACATTCGATTTCTGAAACTTTTTTTTATTAATATTTTGGTCTTACAAATGATCATTTATTTTTAAATTGACTCTTCTATGGGAATGTAAAGCACAAAAATTTGCTCAACATCAGATCCACACAAATCCTCAAAAAGGTTTTCTGTGTAGTCTTCATTAATGCGAATCTGTGTGACTGTTTCACTCCTACCATAGATCTTGAATCTGTCTCACAAGAACAAAGCCACAGAGATGTTATGCAGTGCATTCATTATAAATGATAATGTTTCTATTAACAGGGAGGCTGGGTAACACAAAACCATGAGGATCTGAGAGGCTGGCCACCTGCGGAGGCCCAGGATCCCTCATCTGCTTGGCAGGGCTGTCATTACCTGCCGGGAGCACACAGCCCATGAGGCACAGCAAGCATCTTCCTTATTAATCCCCCTCATTTAAAAACTGGACCAGTTATCACAAACTATCATTTGCATTGATTAGCCACAAGATTATCACCAAGCATTGTTAGTGGTATCAACAGGTGCTGGAGGACGGAGCTTTATAACAAGTGGATGATGCGAAGCTTGCCCCTTCCTTACCTACCCTGGGCTGCGCGGCCACTTCCGTCTTCTAATTCAATGCTTAATGCCTCACGGTAAGAGACTGATCAATGGAAGAAGGCAAAACTATTTTCTAGGTGCTGTTTCATCTGACAAGGTAACAAAAGGACAGGACGAAATTTAAGCAAGATTTAGACGCGCTGCAGCTTTTCACTCAGGAATTCTTCCACGCTGTCTGTGTTCCACTTGAGGATACTCAGTTCTTCAGCAATGTTCCCGTTGTCGTCCAGAAGCTTGAGCACAGGGTCCGAGCCACGAACATACTACAAAACAGAGCAAGACCATCATTTTCTGCGTAGGAAGAGCCTTTTCAGCTTCAACCAAAATCCACACCACCTCAAGCAGCTTCATTGTCCTGGGTCTTCCAGGGGTGAGCGCCAGAGATGCAGGCAAACTCGATGGGGCCACCAGCCTCTGATCCTTTCCCAGCCCAGCTGAGGGTTTCAGAAACAGGCCCTCCAGCGCAGGAAGCAATCACATTACGACTTAAACCTTTTGGGTCACGTTATTTAAATTCTTAAAAATTTGATTTTTAATTCAAAATTCTTTAAAATATTAAAAATTACACAGAACATAGCTACAAAAATGTTCTAAATATTAAATCAAATCCAACAATGTGTAAAGAATTATATACCATGCATGATCAATCTGGATTTACTCCATGTATGCAAAAGTGGTGCAACATTTGAAAATTAACGTAATCCAACAGGGTAAACCAATCATATGATCCTATCAACAGAGGCAGAAAAAGGGTCCCCACACAGGCTGGCACTGCTGAAGCTAAAGAGGACATTCTGCTAAAGTGAAATAAGCCTACATGGAAGGACAGGCACTGGGTCATTCCAGTGCCACAATCACAGAGGTGGTGGCCCCGGGCTGGAGGCAGGAGGGGGGACGAGTGTTTAAATGGGTGAAGAGTTCCAGTTCTCATCTGCAAGCTGAGAAAGTTCTAGATCTGCTGCGCAACAGTGCCTCGACCTGACACTACTCAACCGTATATTTACCATCTTAATGACTTTTAAGTTTGTTTGTTTTTTCACCATAATTAACATTTTAAAAAGTGGGCAAGAGATCTCAGACACACTAAAGACTCAGATGGCAAATCAGCATGTGGAAAGGTGCTCCGTTAGGCTGCAAATCACCCCCATGAGGTCCCACCCACGCGCGGCAGAATATGGAGAAAATCCAAACCCTGCCAAGAACAAAGCTGAGGAGGCTGTGGAGCAGCAGGAATGCCTGCTCCTCACTGGCGGGCATATGCCAAGGATACAGTCACTCTGGAAAACAGCTCAGCTTTGTAAGAAACTGCCAAAGAGTCTTGCTCTAGGATTCAGGAATCGCCCGAATAAGTTAAACTTGGGTCTACACAAAAGCCTATGCAGCAGTGTTACTCAGAATTGTCAACAACTGGGAATGACCGCTGTGGCCTTCCACAGGTGACCAGAAGCACCGGGTACAAGGGACTAGGATTCATCTCACTCAGCACTGCAAAGAAAGAAACACCGAGCTCCAGAAAAGACACGACGGAACTGTAAATGCTTGTACGTTAAATCGGGAAGGGCCATCTACTGCATGATTCCACCCCAGGACCGACCGGAAAGACAGGAAAAGGACCAGCCGTTGCGCCTGCCGGGAGTTTGGGGGGATGCGCAGCAAAGGGACTGGGGGACAGCGAGACTCCTGTGTGTCCCTGTAATGGTGGGAGAACAAGCGATAATGCAAACTAGGAAAGTGAGTTACTAACAATGTATTTGCGCTGCTTATCAACCGTAACGAATGTGCACCATCGACGCGAGGTGTGGACAAGGGAGCCGGAGGAGCGAGGAGGAGACGGGACACTTCAAAGCAATTCTTCTGTAAACTTAAAACGGCTCTAAAAATCAAGTGAAATATTTTTTCATTAAAAAAGCGAGGATCCCATTAAAATTATATTACCTTGATTTGTAGTCCTCTGAATAGTTTGGGCTTATCACTCCTGACGAAAGCTTAAGAGAAAAGAAAAGATTCAAATTGTTCACTTTCAATTCAAGCTTAACAATGATCAATAAAAAAGTAGAAATAAACTCAGTAAAAATTAGATCCTATATGTAAAAACCAAGGTAATGAAAACAGAGGGAAGACTAAATATTTTTAAATGTTAATTGTTTCAAATTACTAAAAATCCCAAGTTACAGTGGGATTTTGAGGGTTTGATAACGTGACAGTAAAGGGCTCAGCTATAAAAGTCAATGTTTCAGAACAGTCAGGGCAGTTTAGATAAAGAAAAATATGGGAGAATTGGTTCAATGTTTGATGACTCTATTATGTGATATTTATACCAGAATGGATAAAACAGATTAGGAAATCTAGCGAGATAAAAATGCTTTTTAATATGGTAAAGCTATCAAACCAAAGAGAGAGAGTGTGTGCATCTGGGGTGTGTATGTGTGTGAATTATTCAATAAATACTTCTGAATATCTACTGTACACCAGACAGCAGAGATGAAGCTACAGAAAACAGACACGATTCCTGCTCTAGTGGAGTTTACAGTCTGGTAGCGAAGAAAGACGCTAACAAGCCATCACATAACTGATCACTTCAGTTCTGTTAAGTGTTACAAAGAAAAGAAAAAAGGTTTAGAAGACGACTACCACAGCATTTCACACAGACAACCTGGATATGGAACATAAAATTCTTCTCCTACGCACAAACCTAAAGAAAATGCTTTATAGAGGTGCCTGTATAAAAAAGGAAACGTGAGCACAGCCAAACACCACCATCAACAAAGTTCAAAGTAAAAGTGACACACTGGAGAAAATTATCTCTGACAGTGTATAAGAGGGTTCCTATTAATAAGAAAAAATAAATACTAGGTACTAGAGAAATGAACTAAGGGCAGGAACGTGTAATATACAAACACACAAACGGTCAATAAACATTCAAAAAACTGTTCAATCTCACAAATAACTGAAGAAATGAAGTAGCCTCAGAGTGACAAAAATAAAAAGACTATTTACAATTAGAGACGGGTAGAGAAGATTTCGCTGAGGTTCGTTGTAAAAGGGAATATTGGCGGACACGTCCTTCCTGAAGGGTATTTAGCAAAATGAACCAACTCTTCAAAAGTGCATCATCTTTCCTACCATGCCTTTGGCAAATGCTATATGCACACTTGTGCAAAAACTCCACTTAACACACAGTACGTGGGTTCACTACTACCTGAGAAACTTCTCTGGGAAAAGGACTATTCTTCAATATTTTTTTTTATCTACAACAAAACCTAGCACATTCAATAATTTTCTGTCATTCAAAAGATTTTAACAGGCTAGAATGAGTGTAGAAATTTAAAAGGAATATTAAGCTGAGTCACTAATGACTATTTTAATCAGTTCTTTTCTCTTCTCTCTGCTACGTATTATTAAGCCTGTAAGTTTTCAATGAGAGGAATATCTACTAAATACCCTGTGGCAGCAAATCACGTTTTACAGGCAGCAAGTTCATCTTTCCACAGATATCTCAGTACTAACTATATACACTGGCAGCAGGACAGGCTGTATGAGAATAAAAGGGATTTGCAAAAAAGACCTCAGAGCAACTGACTTTCTCGTTTACTTTCTGCTGTTTTAAAAATAGCTAAATGATATCATTTTGGAGATTCCTAAAGAAATTAATTCAGTTACTCTATCTCAAGAAGATGTTCTTATGCCAACTTAATTATCTGTCAATTATAAAGGCGGACCTGTGAATCTGGGGATGAGGGGTAACAGGAAGGGTATGTCTGGAGGTCAGCGAAAAATGTTTGAACTTGACCTCAAAACAGTCAGGAATCGAACTCGCGTTCTCATGCGTCCTAGTCAGACTGGTTTCTGCTGAGGCACCATGGCAACTCCCAAGCTCTTCTAAACACTCTACTCTCCTTAATGCAATCATTCCTCAGCGTTTTCTCTAAATCACATTTAAAATATTATTTGGAAGAATTACATTTCCATTTGGTCAAAGACTCTCAAAAATTTGTACTGGGTAAAGGAAAAGCTCTTCTTTTAAGAAAATCATAACCCCATCCTGTGCTGTATTTAAATATAAATTTCAAATTTTTTGCTTGCTTACAGTAACCTAGTAGTCAACAATTATAAAGCCTACTCCCATGAAAACAAATGTAGAGAAAAGTCATATACTGTTGAAAAAGTATAACCTTAAAGATTCTTATTCCTGGAAGTATTTAATGAAATCATTCTTTAAATCATTAAGTTTCACTGAAGTTAATTTCACATACCTTGGACTTGAGGGAACCTCCCCAACTTTCATCCGCAGACTTCGAGGATAGCTCCTGCATACAGCTGCAGAAGAAAGAGGAGAGTTTAAAACGCTGCTATCAACTTAAACAATGTAGCTACAAATGTAAGATTTCAGAGCATATCATTACAGTCAAGCAGACACACAGATCAAACAAGCATCGGAAGAGAAAACGGAAGCCTCCCGGGATGCTCTTACACTTAGCCAAAGAGATTGAGGGAGATGCAGAGACTTGACCATGAACTTGACAGGTAAGGGGTGCTAGGAAGTTCCTCATAAAGTTTTAAAGATTTCTCACAGTTTTTTAGGATGCAAAGTTGAAAACAGCTATGTGTGCATCTATTCAACACAAATACTTAATGATAATTCTTTTTGGCTGCTTTTAAAATTAAGTGATTGATGTTTTAAAATTAAATGAAACAAAACCCCAATACCTTTAAAAAGTAATTGGAGTATCACATAAAAATATTACAGAAAAGCTACCAAAATCTCATTATAAAGAACTTAAATGCAAACATTTCCCTTAATGAAATTCAGCTGAAATGGATTCAGTGGTAAACACTGCCTTTCTAGCTACAGGACCTACACGTTCTCTTTACAGTAAAAGCTCATTATAAAAAATGCAAATGCAAATATTTCACAGCAATGAATTCGGCTGAAATGGATTCAACAGTAACCATCACGTTGCTGCTGCTGTGACAGTAGAGCCTCGCACATTCTTCTGAAAGAACTGGGAACGCAGGCAGGCCGTCAGAACATACGCTACCCATTTCCGACGTTTTCGTGTACTTTTTTAAACGGTAGGTCCAAGCGCTAAGGAGGGGTTTTACTTTGTAACGTCTAAAACAGCACAAAACCCACATGCGCCATGCATGTTTATTTTAGATATTTTGAAAAATATAGAAACGCAAAAAATAGAAATTTAAAAATCCCCTTAATTCCAACTCTTCCCCAAAGAACGACTTTTTAACATGTTGGTGCTTCTGGGTTAGACCAATAGGAGCTCTTACGTTTTTGAGGCGAATTTGCTTTAGTTCAAACTACCCATGGATGCTCTGAAACGCTGACAGATTTCAGAGTAAGAGCGCCGATGATCTCTCAAGATTTTAAAATAAGATTTGGTTAATTTGGGTAGAAAAAACACCCTCCCCCCATCTTTAAAACTCTAAGGTCATATTACCAACAAGTTCATAAAAAGACGCTCAACCTCACTAATCATTAGGGAAACACGAAACCGCAACGGGATACACGTCACCCTCATTAGAAGCTACTATCAAAGCCAGAGGACAACAAGTGGTTGGCGAGGATGTGGGGAAAACAGAATTCTTGAGCACCGCTTTTTGGGAATTTAAAGCAGTACAGCCACTACGGAGAACAGAACGCTGGTTCTTTAAAAAATTAAAAATAGAATTATACGGCTCAGCAATTCCACATCTAGATACATACGCAAAAGAACTGAAAGCAGGGACTGGAATGGTTACTTGTATACCAATTATTATTCACAGTAGCGAAAAGGTGGAGGCAGCCCACTGTCCATCCACAGATGAAGAGCTCAACGAAATGTGGTATAGATAAGGGAATAAGATTATTCAACCTGAAAAAGGAAGGACATTCTGACACATACTATAACTAGGATGAACCCTGAAAACATTATGCTAAGAAATAAGGCAGCCACAAAAGGGTCAGTATTGTATAACTGCACTTCTGTGAGGTATCTAGAGAATTCAATTCAAATTCAGAGACAGAAAGCAGAATGGTGGTTGTCAGGGGCTGCAGGGGGAGGAATGAGGAGTTATTATTTAATAAATATGGTGCTTGGAGTTCCCTGGTGGCCTAGTGGTTAAGGACTCAGCATCGTCTCTGCTGTGCCTCAGGTTACGGCTGTAGCCTGGGTTCGATTCTGGCCCAGGAAATTCAGCATGCTGCAGCTGAGGCCCAAGGAAAGACAGACAGACAGACAGAAAGAAAGAAAGAGTTGTTCCAGGTTGGGAAGATGACAAAGCTCTGGGGACCGACAGTGAAGCGGGTGGACAACATGAATGTATTTAATGTCACCAAACCGTACACTTAAAACGGCTACGATACGTAATTTCATGTACATTTTATCCGAATTAAAAAATAAACATATAAGGCATACTAGATGTGGTTATTAGATTTATCTTTTATCTGCAAGCGTAAGGACCCCCGGAAGCTCTAGGCAGAGATTCCACTACCTTCGGAGATGGCTCTATGCGGCGCCTTCCCCCAAGTCTTCCTACTACGACTCACAGGGGGCGGCTGCTTATGACAGGAGAGGACGAGCAGGCCCGTCTGGGTGCCCCACGGACGGAAGGATGCAGCTCCCTGGCACACGTGGAAACCATTCTCTGCATCGCGACCCAGAAAGTTAGCGAGACTCGCCCTCTAACGAGGCGGCAGCTCGGCCGGGGGCTTTCTGGGCTTTTTGGGGACGTGCCGGCCGCCCTGCTCCCGCTGTGCTGTGACCCCATCTGCAGCCGGACGCGGGCTGAGGTTTAAGGCATGTGCGCTGAACGGGACAGAATTAGTCCTTTAACAGAATTAAATGACTTTTTTTATCGTGTGACTGGAAAAATCAGTTCCAGTTCCTCTGATACACTTGGTAGAGCAGACTATGCTTAGTTCCAGTCTAGGGTAAACAAAATGTAATTCAAGCTGTAAAACTTAATATTTAAGTCAAAATTCTAAAAACATTAACCTATGATGCTATAGCTAGTTTGGCATTTTACCTATGAATCTGTAGTGTTCATAGGAAAACATTTGTTTTTCACGGTGAAGAAATAAGTTAAGCTAACTACAAATTGTGGTAGATTTTCAATGCCTCCTAAAGTAATCCCAAGCATCTCTGACAATGCACAAATTCAGACAAAAGGAAACACATGCCATTTAGAATTTATCAAGGCTAGAAAGTATTATGGGATTAAAAAATGTTAAAACTTGAATGTTTTTGGTTTTTTTTTTTTTTTGCCTTTTTGCCTTTTCTAGGGCCGCTCCCACGGCATATGGAGGTTCCCAGGCTAGGGGTCGAAGAGGAGCTGTAGCCACCGGCCTACACCAGAGCCACAGCAACGCAGGATCCGAGCCGCGTCTGCGACCCACACCAACAGCTCACAGCAACGCCGGATCCTCAACCCATTGAGCAAGGCCAGGGATCGAACCCACAACCTCATGGTTCCTAGTCGGATTCCTTAACCACTGCGCCATGATGGGAACTCCAAAACTTAAGATTTTCTTGATGTCACTTTTAGCATTTCTACTTTTTTTGTTTGGCCATGCCCACGGCATGCAGAAGTTCCCAGGCCAGGGACTGAACCTGAGGCTCAGCAGTGACGAGGCTGAATCCTTAACTGCTAGAATACCGGGGAACTCCACAGCATTTTACTTCTTTCTTATTTTTTAAAGTAACATCACTGGCATACAAAAATGCTGACCTTCAAACATTTGTGGAAAAACATCAATAGAAATCAAAGCAGCAAGTTATGTAACTTTTACACAGCAAGCTTGTTTTGATACCACGCTGGGAGGCCTCTTTTCCGTATGCATCAGAGAAGCCGTATTTGTGTAATCCAACCCAGACAGACACTATTCCATTAGGATTATATTGTACCGGCCCGGGTAATTTAAATGGAAATAGATGGACACCTTTATAAAAATATGAAAATGATGCTCAAAATTGCATTTTCCCCTTCGGAATCCATACCTATCTCCATATTATTATTGGTTTTCCTAAAGGTCTGATAAGGTCTTTGGATGGCCAGTAGAGACACCTAACTACTAAGAGCTACTAAGTTATAGCTCTATAACTTATTTATAACAGGGTTTTTGAATATTCTCATTTCCTTCTCATTTAAAAATAAGTTATTTTTATTACTCTTAAAATAAATCTCAGCTTTGCAGTTAAATAATTTTTTCCACAATTTAAATAAATGTATTTTAAGCATCACCAAGATTATTTTTTATGCCTCTATCAATTTTAGATTCTGTACATCATATATTTTCCTAATATTCTGGGACAATGTACTCCCTTGACTGTAAAGACTTCCTTAATAATTTACTGTTGGAATATAATTTTTTTTTTAAACCACCTGACCATCCTCTTGTTATAAAATTTTAGTAAGGGTTTATAATGAGGTTTTCCCATATAGGAAAAGGCCAAAATCTTTATTCTGTGGTGATAACTTTGCCATAAAATGACTCTGATCAATGGCAAGACAAAAAATGGTGCTATGCTGCTTTTTAACAGGTAGCCAGATTCTTAGATTTATAACCCTGAACAAAGGTAACACATGCGAGTTATGTAAATTTCCTAAAGAATTTTTAAAGAGTATTGCATTTGTTAATTTTTACTGCCCCCATCATTACAACAAATTTGTAAACCTGGTCCTCGTGAGATATATTTTACTACTTTAGAACACCAAGCACTTTATATTTTTATTGGTGATGGTATCTATGGCTTAAGAAAAGTGACAGCAAGAAAACCTTGAAATAAACTATTTAAATTGAGTCAAACAAAAAGTTTTCATACAAACAAAAAGTTTTCATACAGCAAAGTATTGTTGTTGATAATTACTTATTTTTTTGGTTGTGCCCACAGCATGTGGAAGCTCCTAGGCTAGGGATCAAACCCGTCTGCAGGAGTGACAACACTTGGTCCTTAACCCACTGCGCCACAAGGGAACTCCCAGAATGGTACTGCTAAATTAAATGAGGCCATCACACTGAGGTGATGATGAGGTGGTTCTTGGGTATTAGCAGCCTATGGAACCAAACCAAAAGCTAAGTCTATAAATACTTCAAAGTTAAGAATAAAACCTAAAGCTAACTAATTACAAACAGCCAACTAGGCTTTCCCCCAGAAGAAAACCACTTAAACTATAGCTAATCAAAAAATTTCCTTGCTTTGCTTCTGCATCTTCTTTGTAAGTTGTACTTCTAATTCCTGCTGGTAGCGAGCTCCTAGGCACTTCTGGTTTGATAGAACCCAATGTGAATGGAGTTTTGCTCAAACTATTAAATTTTTTAATATGCCTCACTTTATCTTTTAAGTGTATAGTGAAAAGAGCTCAAGTTATAAAATCAGATGTTTCTGTGGTCCAACTATGGTGCTGGCACTTACAAGCAGCAAGCCTCCTTGCATAAGCTTTCAGTTCTGGGACTAGACTACTTAGGGCTATCACTTACTATTCCTCTGTAATTAGAATAGCCGCTTCAAAATTTCTCAAGCTTTCAAATTCAAATCACCTTAGTGCAGTGTTTTCAACTCCAACTGTACACCTGACTTACCTGAGAAGATACTGAAAATTACTGATCCCTGGATCCCAGCCAGTCTAGGCAGATGGGGACCGCTGGGGGTGAGCTCCAGGCATCAGTGTTTTAATTACTGTCACTACTTGTAAGGCTACCCCAGTGACTGTCACGGGCAGCCAGGGATGCTCAGGACGGTTCTCAAGTATTAATGAGGCAAAAATTACAAAACAGTCAAACAGTAGTCTTTTGCTCAACAGACTAACCAAATTAATTCTAAAAGGTAAACCTTTAGGAAAACACTGCCTAAAGCAAGATAAGTGCTGTAGTACTGTTTTTCTTCTCATCTGAACTACCGCTTGCAGCCATACATTCTTCTTTTCAAAATCTTTTGTTTAAAGAAAAACTTAAAAAAAAAAAACGGAAAAAATTTGAACATTAAGTAGCAAAATGACGAAAATGCTCTAATGTTAGGCGAACAAAAGGAAACATTTTGACTGCTGAAAAGAATGCAGATAGGAGTAACTATTTCATTGATCTGAAGGTTTACTCTTAAATAAAATGTAGATATTTAAAAATAAGGAAGTATGGCTATAACATGACGAAGCTGAGTAGTATATTATTTAGGGATCTTAGATGAAAACATATTTTGATATGTTCCAACATATGTCAGCCACTCTTGCAAACATCAACTGTAGCCGGTGTAATTTCTTAACGTCATCTTGACTCCCTTTACACACAGATCTTCCCGTACACCTCCTGTACGTGAAAAGTGCACTACCACACCCTGCCGACTGGGCATCGCAGTCGAGCCCATCTCTGACCAGCTCGGAACACGGACATTAGCCTACGACTGGGCCAAATCGTCCAACACAAAGCCTACTGTATAGAAGGGCTGAATATCTCAGGTAATTTACTGAATACTGTACTGAAAGTGAGAAACAGGACGGTGAAATGGGTACCGATAGCTGTAGCTTGCTGCCACGGCCCAGAATATCAGACTGCGTACTGCCACCGTGGAAAAAGATCAAATTTCAAAGTGCAATTTGGACTAAGTGCCTATAGCTTTTGCACTATCACAAAGCTGAAAAATTGCAGTTGAACACTAAGTTGGGGACCAGCTGAAAAGGAAAAAATCACACAGAAGTTATTTTTAGCAAGATTTAGCCAGTTCATTCTCAAGGAAAATGTCTCCAACTAAAACCATGTCTAGCGACCTGCTGACGTTTTAAATTTTAGTTCATTATTCATCAAGTCATTCCTGTATTTCCGATTTTTTTAAAGTACCTGCAATGGTAAAAACATTAAGCTACCATCCCACATGGACAAATAATTAGGGTACTGAATGCCCTGTGATCTTACAGTAAAGCTTTTGTCCAGATTTCACGGTAAGTCACTAAAAAGCAGATGTGTAAATGATAACTTATTGGCACTTTCGCACACAGTCTGAAGGAATTCTAGCAGGAACAATGACGGAACACGGAGGATTAGGGAAAAGATTCAGTCTCACAATTTTAGCAAACCAAGCGGGTCAACATAACTCTCTAATACTACACCCCTGAGATTAAACTATTCATTTCTGGTGTTTTCTATCAAACTCTGACCATACGAAGCAATGACGATGCCCAAGGAAGCTCCCCGAGTTTACAACTCATCCTACTGCACCGTTAAACTGCTCTTCCTTTCTGTGTCTTGTGTCTGAGAAAACTACGCAACAAGCAGGTAACATCTGCTTTAACTTAGGCCCCTAAGAAGGTAGAACATACCGGGGGAATCTTTCCCTAAAGATACAATCCACTAAAAAGCTCAAGGAAAATGTACAGAAATAAAATAAAAGCCTTCCTCTGACAGCACCACCATCTAAACCAGACCACTCCAAGTAGGACAGCGAGGAAGGAGAGCAGGCGGCTTCTCTCAATACTGTGCTGAGGAACACGTGAAGCTTAGAGAATTTCATCAGCAAGAGGTTAAGACGGTAACAATGAGACTTTCACGGAGTTAGAGCTCACGGGAAATGAACCTGACTAGTATCCATGAGGACGAAGGTTCGATCCCCGGCCTTGCGCAGTGGGTTAAGGATCCGGTGTTGCCGTGAGCTGTGGTGGAGGTTGCACACGTGGCTCGGATCTGGCGTGGCTGCGGCTCTGGCGTAGGCCGGTGGCTACAGCTCTAATTGGACCCCTAGCCTGGGAACCTCCATATGCCGCAGGGGCAGCCCTAAAAAAAAAAAAAAAAAAAAAAAAAAAATTAGACTTTCACCTGTAAACAAATATGCCCACAGACACACACATTCCTATACATGCTTCAGCTACAAGTATGACTAATTCAGGATATCATTTAGGAACAATTTATTCAATTCTACAAATATTTAGGGAATACTGTACATCGAAAAATACTTTGCCACAATGCCGCTACATTTCCTGAGGTCAGAATATCCAAGAAATGGTAAAAATGACTCTAAGCTTGAATATCTCAGTAATTAGTTTTTACATAAAAAAAACTAGCACTTTGGAAATATGTATAAGTAAAACTATGTTGGAGAGTGGCGAACCATTCTGTGTAAGTGCACGATAAAAAATTCAGTGGCTTTTTGGTCCTAGATGTTTGAAAATTATAACCTATACTTGTGTTAATTTGAAACCCTGAGATCTTGTTACAACACAGCTCAACATCCAACTGTTCAACAGCCTCAAAAAATGAGCATGAACGTGCCGTGTACGTATAGAGAGAGTTTAATTCACTGTGTTAGCGGTCCGACCACCACCCCATACTGACCACCACTGTCATAAAAAGAGGGAGAGCTAGGACCCTCTTTAGAAGGGTTAGAAGTGTCTGAAACAAAAGAGTTGGTACAAACTGAATGATTTCATTCTATTCCAATTAATCACCCAATTTAAACTTTAAGAACAGGTTAAAAAGGTTTTAATGAGCTAAAAGTTAAAAAGTGTACAAAACTTAGGAGCTGCAATATGAAATGAGAAAATACATTAGGCCACACCACAGTCTGACTTTCTGCCTACTCTCTGACCAGGATACGCTCCGTTTCAGAATTCATTACGGTACCCAGATGAATTCCTGGCCTCTAAACTGAAACCTAACACTTACTTCTTGAAAAAGCAAACGGCAAAGGCAGTTTGGAGCTGAGGGCCGCACGCTTTATTAAAAATTATCCTCTGCTGCCACCCCTTCTTCCATTCACCACTGCTGCCTCAAGGCGCTACCTTAATATCAAAACATTAAAATAATATTTTCAGTTCAACTGAACAACTGCGTAAGAGAACCTTTCAAATGACACATATTTATTGCTCCTTGTTAGCTGTATAACTTCAGGCAAGATCTCTATGCCTCAGACTGGGTTATGAAACGCAGATGATAAGGGTACTCACAGAGCTGCTGTGAGGATAAGTTAACTCATAGAAAGATTTGGAACAGAGCCTTTATATACTAAGAATTTAATCAGTCTTAGTAGCTATTATTATTAAGTAAATATTTATGTCATTATTTAGAATTGTTACTACTCAGGAGTCTTTGTAGTTCTTGCCCTGACTTTGAACTGTTGCCAAATATTATTCAGATCTTTTTTAAAAAACCCCTTCTTGCTTAATGTTTTATAATTAGGATAATCTGTTGAATTAAATTTTTGTTCCCTTTCAAGAAATCAGTTTATGTATCTGATGCTACAGACACTTCCAAAGTGAAGCTATTTTAAGCCCCTGTGACATCTCTGTAGTACCGACAATTTCAGGCACCTAAATAGCCTCACCTCCATTCATCCTTCAGTGTTTCACTGGCCAGCAGCGTTCTGTTTTTGACAGGCGGAAGCTTACAATTTGCCACTGTTTTGAATAATGATATTTAAGCTGATTTCTACATTACTATAAAACTGCCTAGAGAATTGCCATGTAAATTGAAAATAAATGTTTTGATGCTCTTTTATTAGAATTAAGAAAAACTATGCGACATATTTAAAATGTTTGGTTGGGCCTTAAATAAAGCCAAGTTTGTTAATATATTCTTGAAAAACATCAAGTAATGGAAGCCATTAAAGTCTGCAGTAAACTAAGGAGTAAAGTTTTGATAATTTTATTTATTTATTTATTTAGTCTTTTAGGGCCACACCTGCAACATATGGAAGCTTCTAGGCTAGGGGTCTAATCGGAGCTGTAGCCACTGGCCTACACCACAGCCACAGCAATGCCAAATGAGCCACATCTGCGACCTACACCACAGCTCACGGCAACGCTGGATCCTTAACCCACTGAGTGAGGCCAGGGATCGAACCTGTGTCCTCATGGTTCCTAGTTGGATTCGTTTCCGCTGCACCAAGATGGGAACCCTGATTTTGAATATATTTTAGTATCAAACCTTTTCTCTTTAAAAGCAATCTTTCACATGGCATTATTTAAAAATGATCAAAATATCACACATTTTAAAAATTCAAATTTGCAGTATTTTCCTTATTAAAATGTGTCAATCAAGGACTCAAAAAGTTGAAAGCTAGGGTTATGTTTGACATAATTTATTTCTGTATTTTGTTGTGCATAAGCAAGTAATTACAAATGGTAAAAGTTTTCATGCTGCTAGTTATTTTATCATATTTCTTCTTGATTCAACTGATCCAGGAGCTTGAAAGTGGAATGAATACCAGAAATTTTCCCACATTTGTATTACTGGCAAATCTACCACACGGTTCAGCTATGTCTCCTGTCCATCTTCCTTTACCCTACTTTCCCAAGTGCACTAATGACTCTGCTGTCCTCTGAGTTCTCCCAGATGAGTTTCTTCCTAGTTTCTTCCTCATCAGCCAATCAGATGCTACAGCTACTACTGTCATCGCCACCAGCCCCAAGTGTTTACCTGGTCCTTACCATCCCAGGCACTCTTCTAAGCGGTGTACATACATTAACTCATTTCATCCTCAGAACACCTTAGGAAGCAGGAGCTATTATCACCCCCAATTTATAAACGGGGAAATCATAATTAGCCAAGATGCCGCCTAGCGTGGCATAGGTGGTTTGGTTTCAGAGTCTGTGCTCTGAGGTAGTATTTACTCTCCACTCCCTCCTGATACAATCAAGACGACATGAACAGTAAATTAAGGTGAAATAACCCGCTTATTGGTTCATATAAATAAATAACTTGGCTATGTGGATTCTTTTCTCCCCAAAGGTGCTCTTGTTTGGTAACTGGCCAAATCTTCAGAATAGCAGTTCAGAGATAAAGTAGGTATGGCCGTAATAGAATAGAAAGCACGAAAACTCAAAGGGCATTCCCTGGTGCTCTAGTGGTTAAGGCGCGGTACTCGCACCGCTGCGGCTGGGGGTTCAATCCCTAGTCTGGGAACTAAGATCCCCTATTAAGCTGCTGCACGCAGTGGCCAAAAAACAAAAACACACCAATTAAATAAAATTAATTTGATAGAAAAGAAAGCAGAGGGACTGCAAGGATTTTGGCAAACAGAAAACCTTAAAAAAGAACAGATACTTAGCTAACATTTAGGGGCAAATAATTCAGCAGAAATGCAAAAGTTCTACAGTAACGATGTTTAGAAGCAGCTGAAGTCATTAAGGTATGAGACTTAGACTACATGTTGTGCTGAATAATTAACATCTCTCCTTCTGGCGAGATCAGGGATAAGCTAGGGCATCCTCATAAATGAAACAGAAACGGGAGCTCTGTGTTGACACTCGGAAGAGCAATCACCACCCAAGCGTCGCTAACAGAAAACTGAATCGCAAGGACAAGTTTCCCATTCCTCATACGTAGGATGTGTAAGTAAAATACTGGAAAAAGGACAGGCACTGACGAAGTCCAAGTGTACTTTCAACACAATTTTTTCACAAGTGACATTTCCAACTTGCTCTTGGTAAAAACAGCCCTACTGAAGGACAAAAAACTCATGACACACTGTAAGCTAAAGCGAGGGATTCAGAAATAAAAAACAGTTCTAGACTTCAAAGAGCGCGATATGTTGGGAGAGAAAGAACAAGCCCAGCGACAGGCACAACACGATGGTGCTAAGTGCAAACGCCGTGTGTCCGGGGCTCTGGACGCGGACGCGGAGGTGGAGCCAGTGAAGGTGCCCGGATGCGGCGGGGGAGGTGGGACACACCCGGGAAGCCTCGGAGCGGGAGAGGGGCGCCTGAGGGCAAACATTTCCATCGGCTCCAGCGAAGGGCTTGCCGTTGTAATCGGGGCAAACCCAGCTTGCTCGTCACCGCTGCTCCCCGCTCCCAGAGCTGCGGCGGCGGCGGCGGCAGCGAACGGTTCTCACATCAGCCACGGGCCTGGCGGACGACCGGCCAGTGACCCGCCCGAGTGAGCAGCAATCCTTGCCCAAAATATTTCCCAAAAGGAAAAGGGAAGGAACTAGGCCTTTTCTGGGGGAAGAGCTGTGAGCCACGACACTCAGGAGCTGGCACTTTCTAGTCTCCCACCACAGGGAAGGAGTCAGCCAGGGTGGAAAAGGGGGTCCCCTCCAGCTGGAGACTCGACGCACAAGAAGCCGAAGTCACTCAGGCCGCTTAGTGCACGCTCACGGAGCAGCGAGATTTAAACATCCCTTCTCTCACTGCTTTGCCTTTTTCACTGTAAGCTACAAATCAGTACACTCTTCACGACTCAGTCAACATCCTTACTAATGTTTGTAAACTACGTACCTAGGTAACGGTTATGAGCAAAACTAGTTAGAACAGTAAAACTGCGCACCCCCAAATCTCATTCTAGTTGCTATCTGTGATGCTTACTTATGTCCTCTTATGATCAAAATGGGGGGAGGGAAAAACAAGACCAAATAAAACCGGAACATCCAGTTGCAGAATAACAGATTTTGAAGACATTTTCTGCTTCTGCCCATCAAAGTCTAAAACTCAGCCTGTTACGTGAGTGAGCACTTGAAAAATGATCAGCCGTATCCCTGGACAGACCTATAGAGCACACAACTAAACAAGAACCAAAAGGAGTATGCAGGTAATGCTTCTTTACTACAGAGAAGTTGTTAAAACATTCCTGCACATACACTACAATTTTCCTTCTAAAGCATATTCCGGAGTTTCCGCCGTGGTGCACTGGAAACGAATCCGACTAGGAACCATGAGGTTGCAGGTTCGATCCCTGGCCTCGCTCCGTGGGTTAAGGATCCACCGTTGCCATGAGCTGTGGTGTAGGTCGAAGACATGGCTTGGATCCCACGTTGCTGTGGCTCTGGTGTAGGCCGGCAGCAACAGCTCCGATTTGGCCCTTAGCCTGGGAACCTCCATATGCCACGGGTGCGGCCCTAATAGGACAAAAGACAAAAAAAAAAAAAAGAGTATACTCCCAATTATTTCCACACACAGTATTTTTAACATGTTTACATAAGGCACTAGTCTCTACATTGCGTATCGTTACTTTCATTAAAGTGGGACCAAATAAAACTAATTTCAAAGTTCAGCCTTAAGCCAGAGCTGAAGGACACAGAAAGCCGGCATCGGCGTCGCCACCCACGACCACGCGCCGGCAGCGAGTGGCACCGCGAAGACCGAACCGAGGGCCGCCCTAGGCCTGAGCGTGGTCTGCACCGAGGCGGAGGCTCGCCCGGCCTGCCAGCCGCACTCGCCAGGACTGTTTTCAGTGTTCTATCCCGCTAGCCTCCTACAGAAAACCATTCGCGGACTGTGTGCAGCACTGGGCCTGCAAACACTTAGAGAGAAGCACATCTTACAGATGAGGGCAAGGAGTGAAGAAAAACACAATGGGTCGAGCAGGAAGACACAGCAGGGTGCAGACGCCCTTGCACTTAGACACCATCACCACTTCAGCACTTAGTTAGGCATACATTAAAGGGGGACGCCTTGCCTGCTGCTGTTGCCGAGCTGTGAGGTGTCAAGACATCACATCCAGCGCAATTAATAATGAAGGTGGAACAGGAATATAGTTAATTGGAGCAGTATGTGACTGAAGTTTGGCTCCACTAAAAGATCACAAAACGTGTGCATTATAAAGAGTTACTGGGAAAGGACACTAAAAATGGCTTTGATATGCATTTGGTTTATAGTTTAGACACATTTGATATCAGTCAAAGGGCAGAGTTTCTCAATTTACCCTTAATTACAAGGGCGTGTGTTAAAGATTGTTTATGATAAACACCTCTTATTATTTAATGCTTTTAACTTAGATGTCTCAGGAAATAATCACTGCTGGCTGAGTAGCTGTACAGAGTAACAGCTTGGAGATGAGAGGAAAACTCAGGCTTCGGCAATTGGTCCCACGTGAATGTCATCAAAACACAAAACCAAAAACAAGAGGGGAGGGTCCCTGGAAATGGGGTGAGGTCCTGTGACTTCAGTCTACTTAAAATCACGTTTTAAAAACTCGTTTAGATTTTTACTTGCAATAAAAACTAACTTACATGTAAGGAAATAAACATTAAACCGTATTATTGCTAATAATATATGAACCAAGACAATGAAGCCCAGGGAAGACCCGGGAGCATTTCTGGAACACGGGAGCTGCAGGTTCACGACTGAGAAATCCAGTGTTAAATTCTGGTGGAATACTAACATTTTTAAAGCTTATCCGTTTGTTTTTCTTAGAGAACTATAAAACTGTACTCAGTGTTAGAAATAAGCCTTTACTGCCTAATATTGAGAAGACACAATTACTGTTTGAAAGCTTCACAAACTATACACTTCAAATAGGGTTCAGGATATACAACTGAAAGGACATGATAAAAGGAAATAAAACACGGAGATGCTAACATTTCTCACCCAGACACAGGCACCTTTAATTCAGCTTTATCTGGATGGTGTAAATGATGTTTTCAAGCTACTTAATAAATTAAAGAAGTCTAAGAATTTAATGAAAAGATTTAGAAATCAAGCAAGTTAATTAATGTGAACAGTGGGCAAAACCCCCTGGACAGTTAGAGCAAGGTATTCCTGGCCCTGTTCAGGTGTTAAACATGAGATTAGGTTAGAAATAGACGCAAATTAGCAGACCCTAGTCTTTGTTAACCAGATTAAAAATCATAATTTACTGTTGACAGCCAGGTAATAGGTACTTTAATCTCAAATTTCATTATAACCCTGGGCTCTTACTATTAATGAATATAAGCATCTAACTGATTATTCTTTGGCTTCCTGTGGCCCTAAGCTAGGACGACCGGACCGCTCCGGGATCTAGGCACGCGGCAGTGGCCCTGCCTCCCCTCTGCTGGACTGCCCGGCAGGATGGGGACTTGGCAGTAACCTCACTTTCCCGCCTTCTTGTTTTTCTTTAAAGCCTGCCCCTGGCGGGGGCTGAAGGCCGGCCGATGCCAGATCCGAGCCATGGCTCGAGGCCATGCTGGATCCTGAACCCGCCGAGCGAGGCCAGGGGATCAAACCCATATCCTCGTGGATACTAGTCGGGTTCGTAACCCGCTGAGCCACAGCGGGAACTCCCGTACCTTTCCTTCTTATTTGCTTTGATTGCTCTACTGGGCCAGGCAATAAATCAGCTGAGTTTCTGAAACCACAAAATGCAAAAGCTCAAGACCTCTTCGCGCTGAAGTTGATGAGGCGAAACCTAACACGGTACCTCACCTCAACCAAACCGTCCCAGGGGCGAGCAATACCAGAAAACGATACATGCCTTCTTGGTTTCAAACTGTGCTTCTTCCTGACAGCACCCTCTACAGTCGGGGTCCAGCTGGAGAAGGTCGAACTGTCCGAGAAGGTCACAGGAGCCGCAAAGCAAATTGCTGGAGAAGCCCAGCTCCCTGCAGGACTCCGAGGAAAACTCTGCCCCGAATGCAGACACCTGAAAAAATGAGGAAAAAACCGTGTACGAGATAAAGCTTCCAAAACAGGGACGTCAAAATCTCACTCACTGAGATGAGTTAACAAAATGCCTCACTTGGAGGTAAATTCTTAATTATCTTTCACATCTACCATCTTATAGGAGTCTTTGGTTTTTTTTTTTTTTTTTAATTTGTTTCTTTTTACAGCCGCAGCATACGGAGGTTCTCAGGCTAGGGGTCGAATCAGAGCTGCAGCTGCCGGCCTACACCACAGCCACAGCCACACGGGATCCGAGCTGGGTCTTTGACCTACACCACAGCTCAAGGCAACATGGGATCCTTAACCCACTGAGTGAGGCCAGGGATGGAACCCGAGTCCTCATGAAACTATGTTGGGTTCTTGACCTGCTGAACCACAGTGGGAACTCTTGAGTCTTTGGTTCCTCCCACCTCCCCCACAAATTGTTTTCTTAAAAGTTTGTCATACTGCACGTTGGCTAAAACATGGATTAACAAAAAAAGATTTTTTTGGGGGGGTCTTTCTGTCTTTTTAGGACTGCTTCTGTGGCATATGGAGGTTCCCGGGATAGGGGTCAAATTGGAGCTGCAGCTGCCAGCCTACAACACAGCCACAGCAACGCTGGATCCAATCCACATATGTGACCTACACCACAGCTCATGGCAACGCCGGATTCTTAACCCACTGAGCGAGGCCAGGGATCGAACCTTCTTCCTCAAGGATGCCAGTCAGGTTTATTAACTGCTGAGCCACGATGGGAACTCCCAACAAAAAGATTTTATATTATTTATGATATATTGTCTATCTTTTGAAGAAAAATGAATTTTCACTTCATTTCAAGAACTTAGGGAGTTCCCATTGTGGCTTGGTGGTTAATGAATCCGACTAGAAACCATGTGGTTGGGGGTTCGATCCTGGGCCTCGCTCAGTGGGTTAAGGATCTGGTGTTCCCGTGAGCTGTGCTGTAGGTCGCAGATGTGGCTCGGATCCCACGTTGCTGTGGCTGTGGTGTAGGCCGGCAGCTGCAGCTCCAGTTTGACCCCTAGCCTGGGAACCTCCATATGCCATGGATGTGGCCCTAGAAAAGACAAAAAAAAAAAAAAGAACTTAGCACAGGATCTATGGAGTGATCCTATTACACCCTCACACTCACCTTCACTCACCTCCAGCGGGGAGGGGGCAGAGGCCGTGAGGTGGGGGAGAGCAGGGCACAGCAAAATCGCCCTCTGGGGTTGAGGGACCAGCTCCACACTTAGAGGAGCTGTAACCCTGGCAAGGGAACCCCCCTCGGCTTTCATTTCCTCACGGGTAAAGCAGGGATTCCCACACAAAACAGACTGCAGGAAAGATTAAATGAAACAACTTATGTAAAGTAACTGAGCAGAATGATTGGCAAAAGCAGGCTCTCAAAAATAATAGTTCTCTTGGAGTTCCCGTTGTGGCTCAGTGGTTAATGAATCCGACTAGGAACCATGAGTTTGCGGGTTCGATCCCTGGCCTTGCTCAGTGGGTTAACGATCCGGCGTTGCTGTGAGCTGTGGTGTAGGTCGCAGATGCGGCTCGGATCCCGTGTTGCTGTGGCTCTGGTGTAGGCCGGCGGCTACAGCTCCGATTGAACCCCTAGCCTGGAAACCTCCATGTGCCATGGGAGCGGTCCTAGAAAAGGCAAAAAAAAAAAAAATTAGTTCTCGTCCCTTACCCACCGCTCAGGTCTCAGAGAACGCGGTACACCTCCACCTGCCTAAGCTCAAGCCCTCGCCCTGCACCTTCTGCCCCCTCCCTCCACAGGGATGACTCCCGCCGATCACGCGCATCTTCCGGGCATCGAGTCCCAGGGCTCCGACCCCCCCTCAGTGCCAGCACTTCTGAATTGTCACCTCCGTCTGGTTTCTGATCCCACCCCTGGACTCCACCTGCCACAAGCCCCGGGCCGCCGAGGCAGCAGAGCAGAGCTGCTCCTCGTCCTTCCACGGCCTCCGCCCTCCGGCTGCATCTACCCGCTGCGGTTCCCACTTCTGTCCTTGGCGCTCTCGTTGCCGGCCGCACACTTTCTACAGAAGACTGGACTTCTTCCACGGCTTCACATACCCATTTATTGAGAACTCTCAAGTGTCAGGCTTCCAAAGCCAACAGCCTACACGAAGTCACATCCAGACGCTGCACAGGTGCTGCAAATTCAAACTCTCCAACAGCAACACAGACCCTGTCCCCTGAAATCTAGTCCTTTCAATGCATTCGGTATCTGAGTAAAAGGGCACCAGCTCCCTGGCCCCCTCGCTGGCCAGGTCAGTCAGCCAGATGCCACACGCTTCCCCACTGTCCCGAGAATCAATTCACACGTTTTGACAGTTCCGTCTCTCCAAGAGCTCTCCACTCTTTTCCTGCCTCAGTGGCTTAAACCATCAGCCAGGCCCACCTGCCACTTCGCAGCCCCACTCTACTTTTCAGCTACCAAGAACTCCTAGAGTGCCTGGAAGTGTAAAACTCCTACCCAAATGGGTATTTGCTCACTCTCTTCCCACTCCCAGAATCCTCTTCCCCTTTTCATCTTGTTCATTTCTACTTATTTCCAAGAACCTGATTGGTATCAGTCTACCTAGGGAAAAAAACCAGATCTCAACCTTTAGCCAAAATCTTTTCTGACAAAGAAATTTATTCGCAGCTGTAAAAAAGCACCACTCATCACCATACTGTGTAAATCCAGGATTGTCTGACTCCTCAGTGACGTCGGGAACTCTTCGGAGGAGAAGCACGAAGCTCTCGGTATTCCTAGCACTTGCGCCAGTCCTGGGTCTTAAACAAATGAACTGGTAAAACCACTGCCTCAAGCAGGGGGAATCTCAGATGGACTGCATCTGGTTGGTCCACTGGACCAAGGGTCTGCAAACTTTATGTAAAGGGCCACGCATAGGTTTGGGTGGCCTTACAGTTTCTGTTGCAACTACTCAGCTACGGCAGCACAAAAGCAGTCACAGACAATAATCAATGAATGGGGTCTGTGTTCCAATAAAACTTCATTTACAAAAACCACGGCTGCTGGATGTGGAACACCAGCAGGCTAATCAGGCAGATTAAAACTCAGCGGCACATCCCGATGTAAAAGCTTTGCTGCTGGCACACTCCTCCAAAATGCCGACCACCCCCCTGGTCTTACATTAAACCAACAAGCTAATCTGATACTGTTTTACGTCTCTGACTTTGTCTCAGTAATAACGCAGAAGGTACGTCGCCTTTGAAACAGATCAGAGATCCCAGTCCAGAGGGGGGGACCTCCGACACTTGCTGAGGTACTAGTACCTTGAGGACCCTGAGTAATTTAGTTGCTAGGAAAGTGATCTGCTTGACCGGCAGCCTCCACTGAGAAGGGGCAGTCCACGTTCCCTCGCCTTGCATCGGGGCAGGGGCGGGCGGCTGTTGTGATCAACAGAGTCAAGAAGTGACGCTGGGAGCTCCCGTCGTGGTGCAGTGGAAGCGAATCCGACTAGGAACCATGAGCTCGCAGGTTAGATCCCTGGCCTCACTCAGGGGGTCAGGGATCCGGCGTTGCTGTGGCTGTGGTGTAGGCCGGCAGCTGTAGCTACAATTAGATCCCCAGCCTGGGAACTTCCATATGCCTCGGGCGTGGCCCTAAAAAGCAAAGCAAAAAAAACAAAAAACAAAAAAAAGTGACACTGTACAATCTCTGAGGGTAGGTTATGAAAAAGGACACGACCCCTGCTTGGCTAGTGCGCCCAGGTAGTGCCTGAGTCCCGAGGCCAAGGGCAGCCCACGCCACAGAGGGAGTGTGGCCCCCAGCTGACAACCAGCACCCAGGTCTAGATGTGTGAGGACCAGGCCTTCGCTTTCAGCCTTTCGGGCTGAGGCTGAGGCACCAAGGAACATGCCTGCCATCCTGCTGTGCCCTGTCTGAACTGCTGACCCACAGACCCTGAAAGTACACTAAACCTCTAAACGTCAGAGTGATTTGTTTTGCAGCCATTGTAAAACAGGCTATAAAAAGGAAATCACTTTGAAACTGCAAATTGCTTAACAAACATAAGAAACCGTGTTTTGCAGAACAAGAGTCTCGAATAATCATGGGATCCTAATAGTTGGGTTTATTCTGGAATTTACGGAGCACATTTTGACAGGTGGCACAAACATCAAAATATGCATTTGATTCTGACCTTACTTCTGCATAGGAATAATGACCCCATGCCTCACAAGGTTTTGGGGGATTAAAGGAGATCAGGTACAGAGAGCACCTCGTATCCTGTCCAGGACGCAGCAAGTACTCCGTCAATGTTAGAACTATTCCCACCTCCCGCCGTGAAAGCAGACTTCAAAACTACAGAACATTACTTATTTTTAAATCGTTGTATTACCGATGGGACAGAGATAAGGGGAGGTAGAAGGTATTTTCAGTTTCATGGGTGAACTACTTTTTTCTCTCTTCTGTCACTGGTTTTACAGACTCAAGGCTTTGAATCTAAGAATATCAGAAGATGTTTTTAAGCACTTCATAGATAAATGCCAAAAGCTAAATAATATAGAAAAGTTCAGAGTTATAAATTACGCCCATCATATTATCAAAAAGTAACAGACTAGCATTTAGATGTGCACAGTTAGGCCAAATATTAAGTTTTAAAATAATCAGCCACCCTTGTAAGGAAGTTGTAGCTTTTAAGGACAGGACGGGACACGCTGGAATGGGATTACGACTTAGCAGTTCTATTTTCTCCAATTCAAAGTATTCAGCTATTTATTTTCTGGTATCACTGAGTTCTTTCCTCAAACGCGAGGGTTACTGGCAGGGACTCTACCAACTACACTGTGACATCACCTTTCCAGGCAAAGGCCTCAGGTGTGGCTATACATTCGACTATCCTTATACATACGCATGATTGGTTGGCTCCTGATCACTCAGAAAACGCAGATTCCTCATGGAATAATTCTGAACTGATTTCAAATCCCAGACATAAGGGAATACACAGGTTTACAGACGAACCCCATATGAGAAGCATAGTCATTAGGGCTCTTATAAAGCACTCGAGACTTTGCTAAACACTTCATATCATTATCCCATTTAATCTTAACCCTCTCGGAAATAGGTATTATCCCTGCTTTATAGAGACGGATGCGGCGAATAGGTGGTAGCATCACAACCCTGATCCTGGCCTGTCCTCAAAACCCTTAACCGCCGTCACCACCACCCTCCAGAGAACCCGTGACGCACCATTTCTGCACACGCCACAAAACCCGCAAAATGCTGACAATCACCATCGCGCCACTCACTGAAGTGAGATGGTAACTGGTGAAGACGGGGGCGGGTGTCTCCAAATCAAAGAGAGATAAAGTCATGTTAGAGTGCCTTTCTCAAGGAAGTAATATTCTGTATGAGCTGAAGAACTGAATTCCACTCAGTTTTGGGGCCTTCTCGAAAACAGCTTCCAGAGGCCATATGCTAAAATATTTTTTTCTAAAGCTTAAGCATAGAGTGCATTTTCAGATTAAACTGTATTATATCCTACCAGTAGTCATCTCATTGGAATGTTGATAACTCCGTGCTGCTATTAACTTTAAATCAGAGCTATTCGGAGGCAAAGACAGAAGGGCCTCAGCTGTGAATGAACAAGGCAGGCACTGGGTCTCCATCCACAGCAGCCACTCGACCTCGGGCACCAAGAGAATGTCCCTCCATTCCCTAGGTAACCATTCGTCGGGTTCCAAAGCTTAGGTGTATTCATATGACTGTCAACTACTTATTCCATCTGCCCCCCCCCCATGAAATGCAGTTTTTCTAATTTCTTAGAATCTTCCCCCAAATCTCCTACACATCCTTTTTCATTTTCCAAGATTTTGGTGCCTTCTTTTTTTAAACACACTAGTCATTACAGAATAAAGAAACAGGATCAGACCATAAGGAAGTTAAAACAGTTCAACGAAGGTGAACTGCTGGGACCTCTCTCAATGTTCAGAGTTGTTATGTGTTTGTGGGACTGGATGGGTTCATCACTGCTCTACTTCAACAACAGACAGCCTGAAGATTTTTTTTTTTTTTGGCTGCACCCTTGGTATATGGAAGTTTCTGGGCCAGGGACTGAATGTGAGCCACGGCTGCCACCCACACCCTAGCTGCTGCAACGCCGAGTCCTTAACCCACTGCACCGGGCTGGGGATCAAGCCCGTGCTACCAGAGACAACGCCGGATCTTTCACTGCTGTGCCCCAGCAGGCGCAGACTTTGCTGCAAGAAACAAACACAAATAAACTAGGAGGCCATTCACACCTCTGAGGGGTTGAAGCGAACAAATACGTAGTAGGCACCATACAAAAACACATAACAGAGAAATGGTCCCTGGACTCCCTTGGGCTACACTGTCCTCAGCCTGGAAGCCGCAGGAGCAGAAGGTACAAACCTTGCAGCTGCGAATCTGTAACGCACGGAACAAGCAGGAGAAGGCGAAGCCGACTTGCCGGCCTGGCAACGGACCCAAGCGAAGCCCTGCATTGTGTCTACACCCCGAACTGGCAGGAGAGAACCCGGTATGGGAGACGTACTAAACGGGTGGCCCCAATCCGCCTCGTCTACCTTCGTGTTCCCCCAGTGGAGGGAAAGGCTGCGAATTAAGCCAGATAGACAAACACTAGCCGTCAGGGGAGGGGCCCTGTGAAGGCACCCTGGGGCCAGGCTTCGTGTAAAGGCAACAGAGCGCCCCCGAGGGCTGTAACAATGCTCGTCCTGAGCTTTGGAAAGATGACTTGGATGCTCCAGAGCCTGGGCCAGTGACAGGTTCCTAGGGGGGCAGTGAATGTGACGGGCTGGGTTGAGCAACCCGGCCAAGGACACATGGAAGGTCACCTGTGAGACCCAACTGACTAAGGGCTCCCCTGCCTGCCTAGGTCAACCCCTGTCCGTGGCAGGGCCACGGTGACACGTCTCTGGACAGGAGACAGGAAGAGGAGACACATCCGCCCTGGCACCTGCCCTGCCTCTCCCACCACCAGCCCTTCGTAAGCAGGACTCAACATCGTTGCTGAGGCCATCTGGGGCTCAGTCCCTCCGCTTCCGACCCCTCATAAATCTCTATGCTTTTCTGATTTGGCCTGTATGTTCCTCCCTCACAAACCCAACAATTAGGAAATGGGAGAAAATGAGGTAAGGAGACCAGTTAGAGGGGCTGTGGTGGTAATTCCAGGCAAGCAAAACGGGGCCCTGAATTTAGGTACTACCTGTGGAGGTAAAATGAAACGAGCTGCCTTGGAGATTTTTAAGGGCTTAATGAAACTAACTGGGTTCAGAGAGTGAAAGAATTTAAAATGAAGTGACCTACTGGAGAATGACAGGTTATGTGGACGAGAAGCAGGCCCCCCTAGCTGACAGCACCACTAAGAATGAGGCCCTCTCGGATCCTTCAGTTCAGCGGATCTACCGGCTCTGCACAGCTGCGTAAATCAACCGGGGAACCGCTTTGCAGACCCACAGATCGAGGACAGACTGTTACTGTAAGCCACTAAGTTTTGGGATGGTTACAGAGCCACAGATTATGAAACGAAGAGGTAGGAAAATCAGAAAAAGGCAACTTGAAATGTTCTTTTTTAATTTTTTCGTGGTAGTGAATGCAAACTACCTCAGACTGACAAAATTTTTTGAGTACGAACTTCAGAGAGGAGTTTTCCAGTACTTTCTAAGGCTTCATATACCTGAATAATGGAATTACTGTAAAGCTCATCAGCGGAGAAAACAATCTACCTCTTGGGTGAGGTTGCAAAAGGAAACAGCATCTTCAAACTCCTTGATGAAAAGTAAGTCCAGGTGTTTGCATAAGCCTTTGGTTTACGGCCTAACCCCTCGACACCTTGGGTAAATTAATTAAACCAGGTCTCTAGGAGACTACTTTTCAGCAGGCTCAGTAAAGAGAATACCTGAAAAATTAGGCTGATAAAAGACACTTGTAAAAAGTGTTTAATAGGCACTTAAGCACAGTGACTATTAAAAATCATCTTATTCACATAGTTAAACCTGTACTAAAAACTTCTAAGGAAGAATCAGCAAATAGTAAGATGTTTGTGAGTGAAAGGAAAATAGGTCAAAATTAGCCTTTCTCCATTTAAAGATAATAGAACACATCTGTCCTGCTAATAGAGACAAAATTTAAAAAACGTGGTTAAACATTTCGATTTTGAAGGCGATGAAGGCTATCATTTTAGACAATTTCAACAAAATTAAGCTTTTGTTAGCATAGCTCCTTTTACTGCAAAAATGGAGTTTAAAACCACAAATGGCACTGAAGTGGCGGCTCCGGAATGCCAGCGAACAGAGATAAAAGGCGTCTAATAGGGACTCACAGAAACCAGAGCAACTGAGAAAAAGACCTTTCTCGAAGACCTGGGAGTCTTGTCATAAGGAATCACAGTTTCTTGCATTTTTGCCTGATTAAAAACCATCCTCATCCCTTTGTAAACTTTCCCGCTCTTTTCCCCCTTCCACCGTGTGTCTTACAGATTGCGCGCAAGACAGTCTCAAGTCAGGAGAAAGAACCGCTGGAAACCCGGGGCGGGAAGGATCAAAGCCGGAATTAAGCCACGTCGCATCCGGGCCGCCGCAGTCGCTGAGGATGCCCGGTCCTCCCCCTTTTCCAGGTGTGGCTCCCAGGCCGGGCCGAAGGCTGCGTCTTCCTCCGCGCGACCCTCCCTATGCGCCCCGGGGCTGCCGCGGAGGCGACCTCCACTCACCATCTGCAGCGCGGTCGCCAGCAGCAGCCGCAGCCCCAGCGCCGGCCCGAGCCGCCCGCCCGGCTCAGCCGCCATCGCCGCCGTCTCCCGTGGGTCTCCGGCCGCCCGAGGACCCTTGTGCGAGGGGCGTCCACTCCAGAGCCTGATCCAAAACAGGCTGCAAGCGCCGGTGTCCTCAAGTTTCTTGTTCTGCATAGACGCGCGTGAGCGAAGAGCGTATGCCAGCTGAAAGGGGACCACGTGCCTTTACATGTGACGGAAGCCTGAAGTCGCGGGCTCCTTTCGACAACCCACTTCAGGCATTTCCCTAAACTCCCCAAATCCGTGCTTCCCGGGGCTCCTTCCTTCCCTTCACGACGTTTCGTCAAGCCCCCAAGAAGCCCCGCCTCCTCCGGTCTCGGCCCGCCTCCTTCTCCAAGTTTACCCAATAGCATGCGGCCTTGGTTAACACGTACGGCAAAGGAAACCAACCGTAACACGAAAGGAGAGCGAACGCGGGCCTCTTCGGTCCAATGAGCACAACCGAAGTGGAGGAGGGGGCGAGGTCTCTGGTTGCCGAGCAGCGTACGTGGATGCGTGCGCGTGGTGGCGGAGGGGGATGGGCAGGGGGCGGGGCCTAGGGCGGCGCAGCCGCAGCCGCAGCGCTGGCGGAGGAGCGCGCGGCCGCGAGCCCGGGAGGGAGGGAAGGAAGGAAGAGAGGGAGGCGGGCAGCAGGCGGGCGGGCGCGGGGGTCGGGGACTGAGGCAGCAGAGAGAGGCTCGAGCCCGGCAGCCGCCTCGCGCTGCGTTTGCTGCGCGGGCTTCTGCAGGGGGCGGCCGTGGAGACGGCGGAGGGGAAGCGGGCACCGGCGGCGTTGGTGCTGGCGCCTGGGGGCGGGGGACCGGGGAGGCGAGCAGGGGGGTCGCTGCGGTGCTTCTTGGGCTGTCGCGCTCTCCTTGCCTTTCTCCGGGCTCGGTGGGCTCCTCCCGGCGTCTCTCTCGCCTCCGGGGCCCCGATCCCCGCCCCCCGCGGTATGTCTTGATCCCGAGCGGCGGGTTTCATGGGGCTCCTCAGGATTATGATGCCGCCCAAGTTGCAGCTGCTGGCGGTGGTGGCCTTCGCGGTGGCGATGCTCTTCTTGGAGAACCAGATCCAGAAGCTGGAGGAGTCCCGGTCGAAGCTAGGTGAGGAGCCAGCCCCTCCGGGCTGAGTGGTGTGTGGAGGGGCCGGGCCCGGGAGGCCGTGCGCCCCGGGCAAGTGGGCGCTCGTCTAACCTGGGGTCTGGCTCGACGGCTGGAGGCTGAGAGGGTGCACAGAGACCTGGGTCTGGGGCGAGCACCGGCCCCAGAATGGTGTGCATTTAGCTTGGGTGGCACGCAGGGCTTCCGAGGTCACAGGGCAGAGGTTGCAAGGTTGGGCTTCCCCGAAGCAGGCATTCCACAGGGAGAGCCAGAGGAGCTCGAACTCGTGGGGAGCGGGTGCTGACTGCTGAGGGAACCGCTCAGGCTTGCGTGTTTGCTTCGTCGTACGGAAAGCCCCGGCGGTGTCAGGCGAGGGGATTCTAATTTGAGGTATGGGCACCTGGAGACGGAACCTTTGGGGCACCGGGAGGGTCACGGAAGGATGGATGCGCAGGAATGGAGGGAGATGCTGGAATGGTGGTGAATTGCAGTGAGTTGCACTCCTGTGCTGGGGGCAGCGAGGCACCGCACAACTGCCGGGGGACGTAGGCTGCCCAGGTAGGGCAGGAAAAAGCTTCCACGAGGAGGGGTGGAAACGAGGCATCCAGACGTTTACATTCTTTTTTAGCGGCGCTAAAATGATGACTCTTCTGAGCTTAAGAATAGGAACGTACCAGCCATAATGGAGAAAATAAAAATCATTTTAAAAGGAAAAAAAGAATAGGAACGTACGTGTATGTTGCTTGTTGATGCTGTGGATCTGGAAGAGGGGGGAACGCCGAAGGGGGATTGCTATAGTGAGATTTAAGTTTATGAAAGGAAGAGTGAGAGTATGCAAAAAGTTTACCATATGGTTAAGGACCTGAGGAGTGAACAGTGCTTGTTTTAGTGGAGGGGGGGAGGTCTAAGTAGAAGAAGTTGGAGTGCGAGGCTGCGAAGGACCAGAAAAAGGCGCAGAAACTAGGTACTTTGAGATCAGTAGGAACTTTGGCGTTTGGAAAGAGCTCGGGATGAGGAGGGCGTGTTAAAAGAACGTCAGCAATACATTTTGATTTAAAGATGCGCGTGGCACTTAAAAATCAGTTCAAGAGGCTGAATGTGGAAGTGTAATGTGAAATATTTCTATGCCTACACTTTCACCTCAGCATCGTTTTAAATACTTTTTGAAAAGCAAACGATGAAATACCAGCAACATTATAATTTAGACTAAAAAGTAACAAATAGGTGCTACTGGGGGTGATGATTAATTAGTACTTAGGAAAAATGTATCAGAAAATAATTGGAGTAGTACACATAGTAGCTGAGCAGTTTTGGTAAACTTTGCAAAAAGCCTTGGACGCATTTTAAAGAACAAAGTATCAAAGAGCATAAAATACAGGTAATTGAAGTGCAACTAAATTTGAAGAGGAGCTACATCCTAATTCCACTCCTCAACTCCAGGGAAAAGTTTACCTGTACAGTTATGAAAATAAATCAAGTTTATTTAGTATGATTTTATTAATATGTATCTTGTATGATGGAAAAATATTTACTTTAAATATTGAAAGTTGGCCAATACCCTCTTTTTTTTTGTTTGGATCCCTTTAGCAGCAATCAGGGTGATAATTCTGGCCTGGTGAATTAATGATCTGGCCTTACAGAATAAAATGATTCCTCTTCAAGTTGAAAATTACATAAAATTTGTACTTTGTTTTATTGCTATTTTCATTTCTTAGACACATTACAGTGGCTTGGGATAACTTCAGTTTTTTTTTCTTTTTTATGATTTTATTGAGGTGTAGCTAATTTGCAGTGTTGTGTTAATTTCTGCCCTACAACAAAGTGACTCAGTTACACATACCCATTCTTTTTCATATTCTTTTCCCACATAAGGGGATAATTTCAAATTTGAATTTTCTTTCCTTGCCCAACATCTTTTTCCTGTAGTGCTTGAAGTTTCTATAGGTACAACCTGAATGATTTTAAAAAGAGTTACCTGAGAATGTGGCACAGAAGGTACTGTTTCTTTTCATGACTTTTTTTTTTTTTTACAAGAAAGAAGCCTTTAAATTCAATTAGAAACACTAAGTATGGATTGAACTAAATTTTGAAAAAGGAGCCAAGAAAAGGAGCCTCAGATACCAATACCAGAAGGAGCTGGCAGTTCTCTGGAGATGCAAAAATCATGGCAAATAAAATGTATAGCTATATATCAGCAATCTTTTAATTAAAAAAAAAAGTCTCATGAAACAGGCAGTACCAAAACTGATGTTGCCAATATGTAATCTTCCTTAGGAAAGGAACATACAAAGAGGCATATTTTGACAACCAGACTCTGTACTAGGTACTTTATATGTAATATTCTTATTTGCTCTTCCAAGAACACTTTAGAAAGATGCAGGAATGGGTTCAGAGGTTATGTAACTTGACTGCGTAGCTGGTTAGTGGCAGAGTCAGGATTGGAACCCAGATATGTCTGATTCCAAATCAAGTTCCCTTTAATTCTACCAGGCTGCTTGGGATTTATATTGACATTACACTAAAATTTAGCAGTGAATAGAATTTTTAAACTGTAATACTAGTGTTTAATTGCATTTATTCCTAAGAATGAATAATGTTCTTAGAAAATTCAATTTCTGACACAATAGAATCAGTTTAGTGTAATGTCTGTTGCTTGTTTATGTCTGTATAATGAACATAATTGTATTACCCAATGAAAGGACTTGAAATAGATAGCTTATTTCTGCTACAGGGGAAAAGAAATCTGTGCTTATTTTCTGTAAGGATAAAATCACAATATTAAAAGCATTTTTATTTTGGCATCAGAAAAATGATTAAACATTTAACTCTTATAAGTAGTTTTTATTTGTTGTCTTTTTTGTTGTAGAAGATTCCAAAGGATTGCATTTTCTGATAATGCCTTGTATGTACCTTGATTTGAGAATATTTTGATGGTGTGATGTCTAATAAGGCAATATATGTTTTTAAAACTTAGGGGTATTCATTGACCAGTTGGGATATTAACTATATACACAGGAATTCCTAAAAAAAAAAAAATATATATATATATATAAAATCTAGTTTTCTTTATCTTTTTTCCTCCAAAATGAATGTGGCAAGACATATTACTCATCTTGTTTTTTCACTTGCTACCTTAGATATATTTCCAGGTCAAGTTATATAAATTTGACTTGCTTATTTAGTAGCTGTATAATATTCCACTATATTCATGTATCATAAATTATAAAGCCATTATGCCAGTAATGACCATTCAGTTTGTCTACCCCCCCTCATATTTTTTTCTTTTTTTGCTATTTTCTTTCTTGTCATTATAAACACCATAAGAAACATATATGTTTTCTTAACTCTTCATTGGCTGGTATCGTTTTTAAGTAGGGTAAATTCTATTAAGGGATGACTAGGACAAAGAATATGTGTATTTTATAATTTAACAGATTTTAGAATCTGTTATTTTCCAAAAACTTTATTTCCCAAGGGTTACAGTAATTTACACTCTCAACACATGTAAGTGCTGGATGCTGTCAGCTTTTCATTTTTGCCAGTCTGAAGCTGTGAAATGGTATGCTGTTGGCATTAATTTACATTTCCTCGACTTTTAGTTAGGTTGAACATTGGTTACATGTTACTTCATTTTCATTTGTCTATTGAGTAGTAGTTTCTCTTACCAAGTTTTAAGGTTTAAAAAAAATTGAAAGTAGTCATCTTTTCTCCGTCATATGTCTTGTATCTATTTTTCTCCAGGTCTGCCATTTGCCCCTTGATTTTTGTGGTGCGTTTTGCTTGTGCAGACGTTAAAAAACGTTCGTAGTTAAGTCTATTAATTTAGGCACGTTGGTTTCTTACGTTGCTCATGAAGACATTCCCCAACCAAGATTATGTTCATTCTCTATGTCGTGTTAGTATTTTATAACTTTTGTTTTTTACAACTAGCTTTTTAAAGCATTCATATGTTTATAGAGATTTATTGTAATTTCTCTCAGTGAATAGCCACTATGGCAAATATTACTTAAATAGTTAATTCTTTTCCCCTGTACTTTTAATGGTTCTTCTTTTAGTCAGGTATTAAGTTTTCATGTGTTCTTGGATCAATTTTTGCCTCGATTCTTTTCCATTAGATATTCTTTAAACCTCAGGGATGCATATATAGGCTTCAAGGCATCCATGAATTTCCTGAAATTACATGCAGAGCTTTCATCAGATTTGCAAAGGAGTATGTTATCCCCTTAATGGTAAGAATCACTGATTTGTAGTAGATGGTTTATATCTAACGGAATGAGTGTATTTTTATTTTTAATATTAACATATTACAACATGCAGCTTGTGAGTTAAATTTAGGATTCAAGCACATTGGTTATGAAAAATTTCTCTGGAGTATTGTAGTAAAAACTTTATTAAAATATATACATAATTAATTTTTCTAATGAGTATAGAAGATAACATGGCGTCAAAATGAAACCTGTGTTTAGCTTTCTACTTCATTACTTTGCTGTTACTTATTAGTCTGCATGTTGGAGGTTATTGCTTTTACAAAGTAGTTCTTTCTGAATCTTAAGACCATCCTGTTGCTAATGCTGACTGATGGATCAGTCAATAAAACCTTTGTTATATAAATGTGAGAACTATATACTTGATTGTTTTATTTTCTGTAGGGCCTAAGCATTTAGAATTTGTTGTTTATATACTTATAACACCACTAGATAAATTTATGAATGCGTTAGGATATAATCTTTTAAATGAGGACAGTAGCTCAGAACGGATTATGTCACAGTCTTCATTGGTCAAAATCACGTGTTCCCTATGGTCCTAAAACCTCCATAAACCAGTGAACTAACTCCAGGGCCAAGGTCGAGACTGCTCTTTGGAATTTGGTAGCTTTTATAAGTGCCTAAAACCATACACATGTGTAAAATGTTCCCAAGAATGATGGATTTCTCTGCTGATGACATTGTTTGAAACCTCACAGTAGTTATGATTAGAGGATTTGGATTAATTGGAGTGCAGTTATTCTAGAATTGCTAATTTGTGTCTCACTTCTGAGTCCTGGGTAAGATACCTAGTGCCATGGAGTAGTCAACTAGAACAGCTGATCTCAGTTGAAGTAGTCCCAGGATTTCTCTACCACTCTGTTCAGCTTTCTGAGAACTTTTTGGCACTTAGTGAAGTGGAAATAATAATGAATATTCAAACATTGCTCTCCAGAAAGATCACTTTTGAGGGATGTGCTTATAGGTGGACTTTATAATTGTAGTTCACTGTAGCCTAATTATTTATAATTATCTGCCCACCTACGAGTAGCTGCATGTATGTACTTTGCCTTTCTGCCTGTGAATGATGGATTAACTGCCTGTTGGACCACTGGTGCACCTGCTCTGCTCCCTCACTTACTTAAAGGCCTGGTTCCAGAAGCTTTCCCTCATTCCCCTGTAGTCATCCTTTCCTCCTGTTCTGCTGGAGTCTTCTTGTTAGCATGTGAACGTGCTATTATTTCTCCTAACCAAAAAATAAAATGATATTTCCTTTGACTCTCCCTTTCTCAGATGACCGCTGTCCCATATTTCAGCTTCCCTTAGCCTGAAAACTAAAAAGTCGTCTGGGTTCACTCTAATTGCCACAATCCCAGTAACTTTCCTAAACCCTATGGTCAATTTTTGATCTTCATCTTACTTGACCTATCAGTGGAGTTTGACACAATTGATCACTTCCTCTTTTTTGATAGACTTTCTTCTCTCTCACTCTCTCTCTCTTTTTTTTTTTTTTTGGCCATACCCACAGCATGTGGAAGTTCCCAGGCCAGGGACTGAGCCCGTACCACAGTTGCGACCTGTGCCACAGCTGTGGCAACATTGGATCCTTAACCTGCTGTGCTACAAGGGAACTTCCTTGAGAGATTTTCTTTACTTGCCTTCCAATGTATCATACTCTGGATTTTCTTCTCCTCCCTGGTCCTTTCTCTGCCGCCTATGTTAGATTGGTTTTTTGTTTTCTTTTGTTTTGTTTGTTTTTCCTTTCTCTTCAGCCTCTTAACACAGAATCCAGGGCTCTGTCCCTGGACCTCTTCTCTATTTACTCTTCCTTCATTGGTGATTTACAGGCTGACAACTTCTAAATACATATTCCTAATTGAGACCTGTTTCGTAAGCATTAGATTCATGTAATTTCTTTGAGTAAGTAAGAGATTTCTCAAACTTAATATGGCCAAACCGGATCTTCTGGTATCTGTCCACTGCCTCCACACCTGCATCGCCCCTATCCCCAACTCGTTTTATCTCTGACCTTCCCTGTCTCAGTTGATGGTGGCTCTGTCTTTGCATTTGTTAGGGTTTTACTTGCCTTTTCTTCTTCTCACACTGCGTATCTATTCTGTCAGAAAAATCTCGTTAGCTTTACCTTCAGAATATTCCGAGGCTGTGACCACTACTCAACACTTCCTCGCTTCTCCCCCTAATCAAGTTCCCATCATCTCGCCTCTGGATTGCTGCCCCATGTCTTAACTCATCTGTCTGATTCCACACTTGCCTCTCTACAGACTATTCTTAATGTGACAGTGAGGTGATCCTTTTAAAATGTAAAACAATCACATCACTCCTCTGCATGAATCTCTTTAGAAGCTTCCTGAATTAGAGTAATGCTATCTGCTTTTAGTCCACAATTTCATTGGCTAAATGTAATAAGTGGCCCTTCTGTTTCCCCTTTATTCCTGTTACCGATGGTCACTTTGGTGGATGGTCTTCCTCTTGGTGAGCGCTTTGGGTCTTGGGGACCTTCTGTCATGGACTTGTGGCATCCTTTCGGTTCTGGGGCTCTCTGCTGTCAGCCTGGTGAAGAGGTGGGAGGAGGGCATCTTCGATGAGGACTAATTACACCCGTATACAAAGGCGGAGGCTGGGGAGTGGGTTAACTGGTAGCCACTTACCAGTCGCAACCGTGTAATATGGAAAGTGGTGGCATACACTGGACTTTGTTGAATCCTTTTGAATAAATATTAAAAGCTATTTAGACTTGTTTTGTGACTCAGAATATAAGCTGTCTTGATACCTGTTCTGTGTGAACATGGAAAGTACATATTCTCCTGGGGCAGGATGGGGTTTGCTGTAACTGCCAGGTCGAGTTGTGCCAGTCTCCCGTATCCTTCATTTTCTTTCTGCCTACATGTTCCTTCAGTTACACAGAGAGGGGTTTTGAAGTCTCTGGTGGTAACTATGGATTTGTTTATTTCTCCTTAAAGTTCTATTCCTTTTACTTTCTTTTTTTTCTTTTTTTGAAGTGCTGTAGTTAGTTGCATGAATGTTTAGGGTGCTCATGTCTTCGTGAACTGACAACCCCTTTATCATCATGAGATGACCCTCTTTATCCTAGGTGGTCTTCTTTGCTCTGAAACCTGCTTGGTCTTTTATTAATATGGTCACTTCAGTTTTGGTGATGTTATTATGGTGTATCTTTTTCTATTCTTTTAGTATTAAACTATTTGTGTCTTCTTAGTTAAAATGATTTCTCGTAGGCAGCATGTAGTTGGTTTTTTAAAAAGTTATTTTTTTATTTCTGTATTTATTTATGGCTGCATCTGTGGCATATGGAAGTTGCTGGGCTAGGCATTGAATCCAGGCCACAGCTGTGACCTACACCACAGCTGTGGCAATGCCAGACCCTTCAACCCACTGAGCTGGGCTGGGGATTGAATGTGTGCCTCCATAGGGACCTGAGCCACTGCCATCAGCTTCTTAACCCACTGCACCACAGCAGGAACTCCTATAGTTGTGATTTGTATCCAATTTCATAGTTTCTCTTAGAAATGAGAGTGTGTAAAGCATTTACTTTTAATGAAATTATTGATATGGTTGGGTTTAAATCTCTTGAGTTACTATTTTTTCCTATTCCATCTGTTCCTCTTTCTGTTTTTCTGCCTTCTTTAGGATTAGCTGAGCATTTTTGGATTCCATTTCATCTCAATTGATGACTTATTAACAGTACTCTTTTTTTTTTTAAATGGTTGCTTTAGGGTTTACAGTATACGTTACACTACTTCGTGTTTAGTGTAAGAACATTAGTCATTGTACTTATATTCTCTCTTACTTTTCACTATTTTTGTTAGACATTTTACTTCGACATGTAACTCCTAAGAAACATTGTTATTTGTGCTTTAAGCCATCAGTTAAAAAGATACAAATTTGGAGTTCCCGTCGTGGCATAGTGGTTAATGAATCCGACTAGGAACCATGAGGTTGTGGGTTCGGTCCCTGCCCTTGCTCAGTGGGTTAACGATCCGGCGTTGCCGTGAGCTGTGGTGTAGGTTGCAGACGCGGCTCGGATCCCGAGTTGCTGTGGCTCTGGCGTAGGCCGGTGGCTACAGCTCCGATTCGACCCCTAGCCTGGGAACCTCCATATGCCGCGGGAGCGGCCCAAGAAATAGCAACAACAACAACAAAAAAAGACAAAAAAAATACAAATTTGTAAAAATATTTTATATTTACTTATACATTTATTATTCCCATTGCTTTCAATTTCTTTGTGGAGATGGAGATTTCCACCTGGTACTCTTTTCCGTCATCCTCAAGGTTTTCTTTTAAATTTACTCATACTGAAAAGACTACTTGGTGATGAAGTCTTCTCACTTTGAATGTCTTAAAAAGTCTTTATGGCCTTGGTGTTTGTTAGAAGTGTTTGATGGGTATAGAATCCTAGGTTGACAGTATTTCTTGCCATACTTTAAAGATGCTGCTCCATTGTCTTTTGGCCTGCATTGTGAGTGATGAGAAGTCTGCCGTCATTCTTAACTCTGGTCAGCTCTACATGATGTCTCTTTTTCCTTTAACTGCTTTTAAGATTTTTCACTAGGGCTTAAGTAGTTATAATGGGCCTTGCTATAATTCTCTTCATTTTTCTTGTGCTTGGGGTTTTTGTTGAGATTCCTGAATTTGTTGGTTTATAGTTTTCATTAAATTCAGAAAGCTTTGGCCCTTATTTCTTCAAGTGGTTTTTATGTGCATTCTCTCCTCTTTTAGGAATTCAAATCATGCATATGTTGACTACATAAGTTGTCAGAAGAGTTCAGTGATGTCTTGTTCATCTTTCCCAGTCTTTTTGCTTTTTGTATTGTTTCAAATAGTGCTTTTTGTTTCGTTGTTTTTACTGCTATGTCTTCAATTCAGCAATCCTTTCTTCTCCAGTATATAATCTGCTTTTAATTCCACTCAGTGTATTTTTTCAAATCAGGCATTTCTTTTCCATTTCTAGACGTTCATTTTAGGTGTTAAAAAAATAGAAGTTTTTGGAGTTCCCATTGTGGCTCAGCAGTTAACAAACTTGACTAGCATCCATGAGGATGTGGGTTTGATCCCTGCCCTCTCTCAGAGGGCTAAGGATCATGCTTTGCTGTGAGCTGTGGTGTAGGTTGCAGATGTGGCTCAGATCCTGCATTGCTGTGGCTCTGGCATAGGCTGGTGGTACAGCTCCGATTGAACCCCTAGCCTGGAACCTCCATATGCCACATGTCCATATGACCCTGAAAAGACAAAAAACATAGAAGTTTTGTAAAAAGCTTAAAAACTTTCATTTTTCTCCCTAACATGATTTTACTTTATTTTGTTGAACAAATAGAATATAGTTATAGTGACTCTTTTGACATTCTTGTCTACTAATCTCTAGCATCTCTGTCATTTCTGGATTGTCTTCTATTGATTTGATTTTCTCCCATTTTAGATTTCCTTTTCTTTTCACTATGGAACATTTTTTTTCCTGCTTCTTTACATGCCTGGTTAATTTTTAATTTGATGCCAGACTTTATGAATTGTACCCTTTTATGTGGTAGATATTTTCAGATTCCTAATTATATTCTTAGGTTTTATTTTGGGACACATTTAAGGAATGCAGAAATGGTTTGATCCTTTGTATTTGGGGTATAGCCTTTAGTCTGTGATTGGTCTTGCTTCACCACTGAGCAGTTCCCATGCACTTCCTTTCAGAGAGCTTCACCCAGTACCGTGTGTGACAAGGTTTTCCCAGCCTGGCTCATGGAATGGTGGGAATGGTGGTTGAGTGAATCCCAGAGGTTGCCTCAGTTAATTTCTTCTCACATATGTACTGATTGGTACTCTGCTGAGAATTCCCTTTGTTTTTTTTTTGCAGAACTTCTAATGCTGCTCAGCAAACTCCAGCTGCCTTGGCCTCCCTAAACTCCCAGCTCTGGCTCCTTAAGTCAGGGAGGCTGTTGTGCTCTGAGTTCCTCCTCTCTGAGCTGTAGCCTGGAAACTCTCTTCAGACAATCATGTGACTCTCCTCATTTTCTTTCGCTCTCTGAGGGATCACCATCCCTGAACTGAATTTCCTGTCTAATGTCCAGTGTCTGAAAACTGTTGTTATATATTTTATCTGTTTTTTTTTTTTTTTTTCCCCTCACTTGTTTCAGGTGGGAGGACAAATCCCCTGTTACTGCATCTTGGCTGGAAGTGGGAGCCAGGTGTGGCCTACTTATCTTTGTGTGTCCCTAGGTTGACTTAGGGGAAACATTTTATAAACATGGGGTGAAAAAATATTTTATCCTTCATAACTTCTAGGATGGCCTTGCACACAGGGCCTTACTTGTTTATGCCAAACTAGAGGCAGGTCTTATCTACAATGGCCACCTCTCCTTTCCCTTCAAGTTTCAAGTGGATTTCAGTTAATTCTTTTGTGTGTTACCATTTTTTCAAGAAACCAGTTCTTAGTGCATCCCTTTGGATACAGCTGAGCCCAGTGAGGCTCTTTCAAACTGTGCAGTGAAGTCTTCCGGCTCTACAAGAGGTTGATGCTTTTCTTGTCAGGTGGTTCTTGAGCTAATTGGTCACATCCTTGTTGGGTGGGTGGCTGGTCCCCCTCAGAGGCTTCTTTCCTGTATTCCTTCTGTAATACCCCTCTTCCAAGTGAAGTAGTGAGAAGGAAATCATAAGGGTTGATGGGACAGTATTGGTTGTAATTATTATGCTGTATCAACAGAAAATGTACCTCATTTACCCTAATGTGAATGTTGTTATTATCGTTAGCAGCTCTTCAACTTTGCACGATAGCATTCTTGCTGAAGGAAGTTAGGTTGTAGTGAACGTGTATGAGTATAAGGTGTGAGGATAACTGCTTTTCATTGAAATTGTTGGATTCTCCTTGGGGGGAGGTGGTGGTTTGAAAAATTGCAAATTGATTTGGTACTCATGTAGCAATTTAAAACTGGATTTGGAGGGAAAGAAATGCCTATTATCACCTTCTTACATATCGCCTTATACGTTTCCATTATTTATTCCTCAGTTTGTGCCATAGCTAAAAATAAGTGATTTGTATAGTTAAGCGCACAGAAATCAATTTAGAGACTCATCAGGTGTTGTCTGAGTTGGAAAATACCTTAAAATCTTGCTCAGTGTGGTTATGGAATGAGGCTAAGTGGCTATGCAGGTGCAGTCTAGCTCTTGGCATGTTTATTTCTAATTACAAATTACGTTTAAGTTGATTAATGAATGTAATTTAGAGATGTCACTGGTTCATTGATTGCATACTCCTGTATATTCACTTTATGCTTTGAAGCAAAACAGTATAGGAAATGGGCTGATCAATCTAGTTGATTTTTTTTCCCCCGGTAAATAAGTCAGTAGATGTTGGTAACTGGATGTTCTTTCTTGTCTTTAAACTATGAATTCTCTTTTGAGTTCTCTGTTACTATTGTTCTTTCAAAATAATGCCTTGTTACAGTATATTTTTATTTTCGTTAATGGTAACTTTAAAAAAATAAAGTCTTAAAAATACTGGCTGCATAACATTAACATTATAACTAAAATCCTACTGCCAAAAAAAATTTTTTTTTAATTTGGTCTTCAATAAAGAGAGTTGTAAATTCTACCCTATTTCTGTTCTTTCAGTGTTTGGTAATTAATTAGGGCTGTTTGTAGTTTTTTTATGTTTCTAGAGTGTGTTATAAAAAGACTGTATCTCAAGAATTCGGTGATAAGAAATATCTTTTGACTATTTGGAGGAATGTTGGAGCTTTGAGTAAATTGAGTTGTTTGATTTAAATAAAATCAATAAAATCCTCCTCCTTCACCTTGCATTTGTTAGTTATTTAAGCTTTGTCCATGTCAAACTGAAATTAGTTCAGCATTCAGCTTTGAGACTAAGATTTTTGATCAAATAGGACTGAGGTATCACATGCAATATGATTATTTTGTATTTCGATGTTAGGAAGCTGTTTCCAATTGCTAGTATTTTCTATTTCACCATAGTTTTATTGCTTTTTAATAAAACCCACCTCTCTCTCTGATGAAATGTTGCATGTTCCCACCATGCTCTACATTTTTGGCAGAAAACCAACTTTGCTCCGTTGTTTCCTTCATGGAAAAGCTGATTAGAAAGACTGACTTGACGTGATCTTAAGTTTTAATAGACATCTTCGTTTTGTTAGGTGGGATAGAATAAAAACCATTCACTAGTGTCCTCTGGGGCATACATTTCTTGATCGTCCCCTCGTGTTTTGAAGGTTAAAACAAGGAAAAAGAGAAAACTTGTGATGAAATTTTAGTGTCTCAAAATAGGGTTCTCAGTGAGGGAAACGGGGTATCTCGGACTTTGTGCTGATGAGCCCGGGCGTGGTCAGTGATGATGGCCTCTGACCCGAGATGAGCCCGCCCGGGAATGTCTGACTGCTGGGAAGTCATTGAGCCTCTGTTTTCCTTTGTCCCAGGTTGGAACTCTGTGACTGATTAATCGTGTGACTTGCTGTAGCCTGGTCTCCTTGTGACACCGACTTCCCTTTGGTCCTCCTTGGCTTGTGTACCCTCTTTCCCCACGTGGCCGTCGGACCGTGTTTCTTACATGGGTTTCTGCCTTTCCCGCCAGTGGCAAACCTCTAAACCTTCCACTGCAACAACAGGCGGTCGTAACCAGCAGTTGGTGAATACTCATTGTGGACTAGGCTCTTTTAAGTGTGCTGTAAATGTATAACTTTAATAGAAATGCTGCTCACTCACTCTGCGGTCCTCAAAGAGTTATCGGGAAGATTGTATAATCTTCAAATGATACAGCGAATGTGGAAATGTAAAGTACAAAACTCTAATGTTAAGTTGTTGTGAGTTGTGATACCCCCACATCTAGTTTCTCTTTGCTGTTGTCTCTCGGCTTGATGTGCTTGACAGGCTGCATCTCCTCCTGCTTGTCTGATAGGCGTTCAGGTAAATCCCATGAATGATGATGCTACAGGAGTTTCACGTTCAGCTGCAGAGTCGCTGTTCATTTCTTCCCTCTCTTAGGAAAAGTTAAAATCCATTCACAGTATTTGCTCTTAAAGATAGAAATCTAATTACTTTAATAGAAGTTATAGAAAAGCCCTTACCTTTTAATGTGACCAAACTTTCTTCCCTCTTTCCTTCTAACCCTTGTCAGATTGGCCACTTAAGAGTACATTTTCATGAGATGCAGATTAAATTCGGATTGTGACTGGGGCATTTCTGTGTGTGCGTGTGCACGTGTGCATTTATGTATAAAATAACTCTTGAGCTTCGAAGTGCTTTTAAACGAGCAGTAATGATGACTAAGTTAGTGGAGGAAAAAGGCTGTTTCTCCGCCACAGAAAAGGTTTCACGTGGTGCTTCCTTTACTGTCCGTTTTCCCACAGTGATGCATTGTCATAGTCGCAGATGGAGGAAAAACATGTGCTTCATAGCCTTAATTTTAATTTAGGAATTTCAATTTTTTTCTTATTTTTTCACTCAGATATAGAACAGAAGAGGCTGTACTTTGAGATTTACTGCTGGGATCATGCGAATCCCAAAGAGCAGAATTCTTGGCTCTTACACAACTTCAAAGACTTTTTTTAATCTCAGGCCAACTGTTATTTGCCATTCTGCTGTTGGAAAATTTGGTAGGCCCGTGACAGAGAGTCTGAGAGAGAAACTGTGCTGTGATCACCCCTTTCAGCATCTGTTATTGCTGCTGCTGCTTTTTTTCTGGTGTTAGAGTGTGGCCCTAGGTACTGGTCAGCCTTAAGGAAGGTCGAGTATGTAATTGCTGTACGTGGTTTCATGAATAAGCAGTGTTTTGATCTGCACTTTATAACAACTTCCATGTTTATGAATAACTTTGGATTTTCCTAATTAGCAGTGAAAACATTTTGAACAAGATGCTGAATTTGTTGGGAGCTCTGTTTATTTGCCTTTTAGCTGTACTTTAAAGATTTAAAAAAAAATTATTTCTTAAAAAATTTATTTCTTAGTAAGTGTACCAATCCAGAACTGAAATCAAGGAACAGAAGAGCTCCATGCATCTTCGCATTTCACCTCACCTTCCCCTGTCCTCATGTGAAGTTACTGCCTTTAAAAATAAGGTTCTTTGAAATGAGAGTTACTTTAAAAAATTATTAGATAAAAGTAGTAGGTTATTTTAGTTATAGCCTCCCATAGTGGAGTTGTATGTGATGTGTGGTATAGTAGGTTTTGAGATTTTTGACTTAAATGGTGTTGAATATAGTTAAATGTTTGCAGTTGACTTTCTAAATTTGAATTACACATTTTCTTCATATTTTTCATTCACTTATCTTGTCCTGAAAAATTATTAAGGAGATTTGCAGATATAAATGGAATGCAGAACAAGGGAAGAAGGCAGAATGAGGTAGGAAAAGTGTTTGTGTGTTAACTGCTGTCTTGGGTTTTGTAGCCCTTCTTCTTTTGGGCATTGAGGTATTAAAGTGCCAAAACAATTTTTATAGTTTTGGTACTTAAAAAAGCCAGGGAAGGCTTAGTCCCTCCTTGCATTTTGGTTGCAGAATAAAGAAGAGTGGGAAAGTCTTATTAATTTGGTAGTCACAAGGGTAGTTTAGGAAGATCAGCCGTCTAAGCCTGAGAATTTTGGTTCGGCTCTTGTCACGTAAGTGACTTGTGAGCATGACCTCGCAAGTGTCCCCGAAGCTCTGGTTGTGATTTAAGGGCCTTTTCAATGTGAGATCCATCAATGTGGAACTTTATATATTGATTATTAATCATATTTTGACAGAATTTAAGACGACGTTATTTACAAAAAAATTTATGGCGTGTAAGTAATCTTCGATGGTTTTTAATTTAAGAAGATCTGATAAAGTGGTTTATGACTGATTAATGTAGCTCTGATAAGAAAAATACGGATTGAGTTGACATTTCTAAGCCACAGTTTTTATATACGATTTAAAATAAGTCCTGTTAGATTAACATTAAAGGGTAATATGAAATTGCCAGACTTAAAGATAGTTTTGAGAAGAGCTGTTGCCTTTTATTTAAACCATTCCTTTGGTTGTCCCCAGTGTAGGACACAACATCTCACCCAGTTGATGTCATATACCCATTTATTTTACATCCAAAGCAATGGAGCCTTTACTGCCCCCTTTTCCAAACTGGATGCTTTGTTAAAAAAATGTGTTGGGAGTTCCCGTCATGGCGCAGCGGAAACAAATCCGACTAGGAACCATGAGGTTGTGGGTTCTATCCCTGGCCTTGTTCAGTGGGTTAAGGATCCGGTGTTACCACGAGCTGTGTTGTAGGCTGCAGATTCGGCTTGGATCTCGCGTTGCTGTGGCTGTGGTGTAGGCTGGCAGCTACAGCTCTGATTTGACCCCTAGCCTGGGAACCTCCATGTGCTGTGGGCACGGCCCTAAAAAGCCAAAAAAAAAAAAAATGTGTTAGGGATATTTTCATAATTTTCCCTAGATAGTAGTTAGGTATTCCGTTTGGTTCATGGTGTTTTTATGTACAGAATAGTTTTGATTTTGGTGTAGTCAAAATTACTTATCCTTTGGGGTTTTTGCCTTTGGTTATGTGTCTTAAGGATGATCTATATATACATCTCCAAATATGTATGTGTTTAGTGGTATTTTGCTTTCATTCTTTCTTTCTGTAAGGCTCTTCCTTTTTATGTAAATCTAGTTTCTGACATAAGTCATTTTCTGTCTCTGAAGAACTTGTAACGATTTTGCAGGGCGGGTCTGCTGGTGACACATTCTCTCAATTTATGTTCCTCTGAGAGAACTTGGTATGTCCTTTATCTTTGAAGGGTTGTCTATCTGGATGCAGAAGTCTAGGTTGGTGGGTTTTGTTTTGTTTTTCCAGCAGTAGGTATTTCCTTTCAGTCTCTTCTTATGAGAAGATGTACGTTTTTGCGGAGGATTCTGGTGTAATGTTCAATGTGGCTCCTCTTGGGTGTTTTTTCCTCTGGCTTCTTGCAAGATTTTCTCTGTATCTGATTTTGTGCAGTTTGAATATGATACCCCTCAATGCAGATTGATTGATTGTTTGATTGATGGTCTCTGAGCTTCATGGGTCTGTGATTTAGTGTCTGTCATTTGTTTTGGAGACGTCTCCATTGTTAGTTCAGCGCCTCTTCTGTCCCTTTCTCTTCCTTCTGATATTCCCGTCATGCATAGTTAGACCTTTTGCAATTGCCCCACAGTTCTTGGACATTCCATTCTGTGTTTTCGATTCTTTTTTCCTCTTTGCTTTTCACTTGGGAGAGTTCTGTTGACATATCTTTAAGCACACTGATGCTTTTCTCAGCTGTGTGCAGTCTTATCGATGAGCCCATCAAAGGCATTCTTCATTTCTTTTATAGTGTATTGATTTTTGTCATTTCCTTTTGACTTTTTCTTAGGGTTTTCATGTCTGTGCTTACATTGCTTACAGTATATATCTACCTGTTTTTGCATGGTGTCCACTCTTCCTTCCCATTAAAGTTGTTAGCATCAGTTAATCAGTTATTAAATTCTCAGTGTGCAATGCTCAAAGTCTCTCGTCAGAGCTGAGTCTGGTTCTGATGCTTATTTTATGTCCTCAGACTGTTTTGTTTTGTTTGCATTTTAGCAGGCTTTATAATTTGTTGTTGTTGTTGTTGTTGTTGTTGTTGGGAACCAGACACAATGTATTGAGTAAAAGGAACAGACTAGGCCTTTAGGGTGAGGTTTTACGTTAGCAGGCTAGGCGTTAGGCGTTGTTTACTGTTTGCTGACATTGTGATGCCAGAGGTTGAAATCTCCGCCAGTGCTCTTGTCGCCCTTGGGCTCTCTTCTAGTTCCTGAAGCTGGCGGTTCCTCCAGCTGCGCCCCTTGTTCTGTAGGAGCGTTAGTGGTGGCAGGCCAGGGGTTGTGGGGGAGCGGAACATCCCGTAATCAGGTGATCGGGCCTCAGGCTTGGCCTTTCCTTGGGTTTCCTGCGTGTCTCTCAGCCCCCTTGTCATCCTCACCTCAGGGTTTGGATGCGTCAGGAAGGCTGCAGAGGAAATTAGGCATTTTCTTTTCTCTGGATTGGTTAGTCTTTGGCAAAATTTTCCTTTGAGGGAGGGCTTGGTTACGGAGAACAGAGAGCCCGTTGGACTATTTTAAAATAGCTACTCTCCCTCTGCTAAGAGTGTGAGGGGCTTTTTCTCTGATCTTCCTAGGGAACCTGTGGGAGCACCTGGAGGTAAAACTCGGGAAGGTTCCCTCCCCAGGACTGTCCCCGCCCCGAGCTTCTAGCTCTCCGTCTGGTTCACACTCAGCTTTCAGCAGTTGGTCGGTTATGGCCTCAGTGCTCCTGGGGGGCTGGCCCCAAACCGTGGGATTCTGCTTCCTACCAGCTCTGATTCTCTGAATTTACCTGTTTCTCTTCAGTTTTCAGGGCAGCAGTATGCCTTGGCCCTCAGTTCTCTAGTGGCTCTAATAAGAATTGTTCGTTTTCAGTTTGTTCAGCTTTTTTCTTGTTGTGGGGATGGTAGTTACGGCTTCTCAGTTCTTTGCATGTCAGAACAGAAACCCTTAATGATATTTTGTAAATCATTACATGATTTTGGTCTTTTATTTTTTTGTCAGTCCATTTGGAATTGAGGTTCGCAGGGACACAGTGAGTAGGGTATGCTTCTGGGCCATCCTGTTACGCTGCTTTGTCCTCTAATCCTTGTATGTAGGGTTACACTGCTTTCAGTTCTTACTGCTTTATGTAAATTCTTTAGTGCCCGGGAGCATAATGGTTCCTGTGTGATTCTTTGCTTTCCTTATCTATTGATTATTCCAGTTGACCCTCAGAATCATTTTGTGAAATTAAAAAAAAAATTAGGATTATAAATAGAACTGCTTTAGATTAATAATATGATTAGAATGATAGTTTTATGTTTGGATTTCCCCCTCTGGAAGCTTATTTCTCTTTGTTTATTCAGGTCATTTACATTTTGGAAGTGTATAATTTGTCTCAGTTACACAAGTTTCTTTTTTTTTCTTTTTTTTTTTGCCATTTCTTGGGCCGCTCCCGCAGCATATGGAGGTTCCCAGGCTAGGGGTTGAATCGGAGCTGTAGCCGCTGGCCTACGCCAGAGCCACAGCAACACGGGATCCAAGCCGCATCTGCAACTTATATCACAGCTCACGGCAATGCCAGATCCATAACCCACTGAGCAAGGGCAGGGATCGAACCCAAAACCTCATGGTTCCTAGTCAGATTCGTTAACCACTGAGCCACAACGGGAATTCCCTACACAAGTTTCTTGTGAGATGTATTTTTTACATTTTTATTTTTATTTATTTTTGGCTGCACTCATGGCATATGGAAGTTCTGGGGCTGGGCATTGAACCCATACCTCAGCAGCGTCCTGAGCTGCTGCAGAAACAACACCGGATCCTTAACCCACTTTGCCACAGTGGGAACTGTGTATTTTCTGTATTTTCTTTTTTTTTTTTTTGTCTTTTTTGCTATTTCCTGGGCCACTCCCGCAGCATATGGAAATTCCCAGGCTAGGGGTCCAATCAGAGCTGTAGCCACTGGCCTACGCCAGAGTCACAGCAACGCGAGATCCGAGCCGCGTCTGCAACCTACACCACAGCTCACGGCAACGCCGGATCGTTAACCCACTGAGCAAGGGCAGGGACCGAACCCGCAACCTCATGGTTCCTAGTCGGATTCGTTAACCACTGTGCCATGACGGGAACTCCTATTTTCTGTATTTTCAAAACCTTTTTATTATGAAATTTTAGACTGTCATGGCAGTTGCACCTTTTACCTCGCAACTCCCAGTGATAACATCTTATAAAATGATAGTGCAGTTCTCAAAGCTGGGAAATCAACATTGGTATACTATTAACTAGGCTTTTTTTGGATTTCACCAGTTTTTACATGCATCCTTTAGAAACAGGATATATGATACCAATATGGGAATGGCCTTCCACTATAACTTCTTCCCCTACCGCTTCTTTTGCTTTCTCTTGCTGTCTTTCAGAGAGGGAGAATGCTCTTAGTTTTCAGGAAGCTAGTTTTTAAATAGATTTTAAATTCTAAAGACTTTTCAGTTACTTTAATTTTTAGGAACAGAGTCTTATTTGCTTATAATGTTATTTTTGTTTCTTTAGCATGTCATATTGCATCGGTTAGATTTCTAAATATTCTGTGTACTTGATTTTTATGTAGTTTTTCTTGGGCTACGCGTTTAAGAAAGATTACCAACAAATGTTTAATGTCGATTTCACTAATACCTGGCATTAAAATTGGTCATTGATAGGTAATGTGCTTTTATCGTGTTTTAGGAATTCTAATCACTTTGAATAAATCATCTCATTTTGTCCTTACAGTCTCCTGAGACAGGTGTCAGCATTTCCCCTGTTTACACAGAATGGTAATTGGCGTAGGTTAAATAATTTGCTTGTTTAAGGTCACATAGCCTAAGTAGCTCAGGTCCAAGTTTAAAAATTTTTTTATTTTTTTATTTTTTTGTCTTTTTAGGGTCACACCCGCGACATATGGAGGTTCCCAGGCTGGGGGTCTAAACGGAGCTACAGCTGTCAGCCTACACCACGGCCACAGCAACGCCAGATCCAAGCCGTGTCTGTGACCTGCACCACAGCTTACGGCAACACCAGATCCTTAATCCACTGAGCGAGGCCAGGGATCGAACCCGCAACCTCATGGTTCTTAGTGGATTGGTTACTGCTGTGCCACGACAGGAACTCCTAAAATTTTTTGATCATTTTGCATTTGACTGTTCTTTTTATACTAATCCCTGTAACAGTAGAAAAGGTGAACCTTAAGGTACTCAGATGAATTGGATTCTAGAGCATGCGTTTATTCTGTGGAAGTGAGTGGCATTTGAGAATTGAAAACACTGATTTTTATGAAATGCAGATTAAACGCTTCTTGCTAGCTGATAGTTTGGTACGTGAGTAGATGTCACAGTGTGGTTTTTATATTTTTTTTTAGGGACGGAAGTACTAAGCCTGTTCCTCCCCCGCCCTGTCTTTCTTCCACGGGTATTTGTGGGAGGAGGATCCAGGATGGAGTAGCTGAGTAAGTCAGAATGGTTTTGGGTAGGTGGACGTGGAAGTCCAGTGAAATTAGTTTATACCTAAGTGTGGAGAACAGAGTATGTTGCCAGTTTGAGCAACACCAAAAGCTAACTCTTTGCAGTTTGAGTTTGCACTCTTTCTTGTTCCTGACGACTTGAAGATGACATCAAGGTTTTACTCTGACTTAGAGCGAATGAATCATTAGTTAATAGAATCTTCTATTTGAAAGGAGCCATAACGACGGTTTACTTAGCTTCCTTCCTAGTGTAGGAAATGCTTCCTTTTCTGACATTTTTTAGCGTTGCTTGTGGGCAAAGGGTTGATTTTGTGTTCTTCGTTGCAGTCCTGAGCAGTTTTCTTAATTCTGTGTCACTCCTGTGGGGTCCTTGTCAGATTGGCTTCTCTTCTGTCTTGTGCCCTTTACTTCAAAGGGGAGCCGAGCCGCTTCCGTGCAGCTGTCCCGTGTTCTCCGGGCACCTCTGTCCTCTGTCCTCTGCACGGGCATGGTCACTGGGAGCGTCTCTCCTGCTTGTCTTACATGTTTCAGTGACTTCCGTAGGGAGAAGCGCAAAACCACACTTGCGCTTCCAGAGCTGAGCTGTGTGCTCAGTCCTTGGAAATGCGGGCGATGTTTGCCATCGACCTTCGGCACATGTGGACTCAAGCAGCCGTCCTTCTCTGAGACGGGCTGGATGACTCGTTTAAATGCTTTCACCCTGTCGCAGGCCTCGCACTCAGCTGCTACCGTAGCGTTGGTACGCGGATGCCCCCTGCAAGGGAAGGGAAGCTTTCTTCTGCTCCGAGGGAGGGAACACGGGCAGAACAGGCCATTTCACGTGTCTTCTGTTTTATAGTTGAGGACAGACTGTGTCTGGAGACGTCCGTTTTTCAGAAATTCTTCGCTGAGTTAACGAGAAACTGGGTGAGCTTATTTACTTAGTTGTAAACAGCTTGGAATTTCGAAATGAAAGCGTATGTCGACTTTCCTGTATGGGAATGGGGTATTTTCCAGACTTGATGAAAGCACTGTTGCTTAATTTTTTAATGAGACTCCTTTCCCCTAATACTTAAAATATCAATCACTTTCAATTAAGTTGCTGTGAATAATTCTTCCTCCTGCCCATTTCTCTTCAGCTTTTTCATTTTCTTCCCAACTGAGTTCTTTATACTTTGCTCTCTTTTGACAGCGGCTTTTTTTTTTTTTTGGAAGGCGAGGACTCCCTGCATAGCTTTTGTGGTACCCCAGTTATGAGAAACGGGGGATAAATGTTCCCATGTTATAACTTCCTTTTTTGGCCGGGGCGGGGTGGATTAGTGAGACAAAGCAGCGAGTGTTGGCAGGTGTTCAGCTACTCCTTTTCTGCCTCGTTCACCTTGGCTCCGACCAGTGGCTGCTGTGAGCACGTTTTTCTCAGCCTCAGAAATAGGGAGCTGAGAATAATGTGCGGGTAACTGATGAGGTCCCACCTCACGGAGATGCTGGATGGATTAATTCTTAGCCTCGGAAATGTCCAAAGAGTATAAACGCAAACTCTTTTATGACAAAGTAAAAGCTGCTTTGAAAGAAGCATGTAATTCAACTGGTAGAAGAAACTTCCTTTAAGGGAGAAACTGGGTTTGAGTTCCTGTACGGTCTTTCCTGTGGGATACTAATTAGTACCTGAACATATGTAGAACTTAAGTGTTGTTGTTGTTTTTAAATATAGTTGTGAAGTGTTTATGCAAATAGATTCAATTTAAATTTTGTGCCATATAAAACATGCAGGAGGGCTTCTTGAGGTTTGCTTTCAGATGTGGTGTTTTCTCATTGATAGGGATGGATTTTTATCATTACCATTTGGGCTTTTATTTTCATTAAGGACAAGAGTGAAATGCAAGTCCTTAGGGAAAGTAAATGTTTATTTCAGGGGACAGACTAGTTCCAGGTGTGTACAATAATCCCTTCCATAGAAAGGTGTTTTCGGGAGTTCCCGTTGTGGTTCAGCAGGTACACACCTGACTGGTACCTGTGAGGATGCGGGTTCCATCCCTGGCCTTGCTCAGTGGGTCAGCGAGTCAGCGATGGGGCGTTGCTGCAGCTGGGGTATAGGCTGGCAGCTATAATTCTGATTAGACCCCTAGCCTGGGAACCTCCATATGCTGCGGGTGCGGCCAAGCTGTGCTGGGTCCCACCCACCCGGAGTTGGCTTGATTGGTCTGGGGTGTGGCCTTCAGCTCCCTGGGTGATTCTTCTGTGCAGCTGAGGTTGACAAATAATGGTTTTGAGTTTACCCTGGTCCTCTTAAAATGGCCATTGTTAATGCTACCTGTCTTTTGAAAGTCATTCGCCAGATTTGGTCAAAATACCAAAAGGCTTAACAGTTAACTGCCTTTAGCAGTGAACTGTTCTTTCCTCCCAAACATAAGAAGGAACAGGACAGGTGGAGAAACACCAGTTTCTTGGTCAGCCGTGCAGCTCCGGTCATTCAGGCAGATGAGTGAAATTCCAGCGGGTCTACCCCATGCCAGCACGGTTTTGTTCCCTGGGTGTTTTGTGAATCCATTGTGTGCATTCTAGGCCTTTTTCTCTCATCCTCAAAACTCGAACAGAGATTTTTGAGGTTGTATTTGCAAATATTACTAAAATAGACTCGTCATTCTAATAATTGCTGTTTACTAAAGGCACATGCTGAAGAGCTTTTGATAACTTCTCATATGTTATTTTCAAATTCAGTGGGCTCTGGTCGGAAGTCCAATTCGATTTAAAGTTACATTTAATGTTCTATTCAGAGTAGCGGATGTCCCTTGGGTAAGGGCTGGTGGCTGTCTTATTTTGGCATGTTTGGGTTTGGGAAAATTAACTAAACCCAAATTCTCATATGGTTTTGGAAAAT